>NC_092090.1:10053350-10215850 GCF_045679555.1 Salvelinus alpinus | reverse complement strand
TCAGGTTGTAAGGTACCTTCCTGTCAGGTTGTACAGTACCTTCCTGTCAGGTTGTACGGTACCTTCCTGTCAGGTTGTAAGGTACCTTCCTGTCAGGTTGTCAGTACCTTCCTGTCAGGTTGTACGGTACCTTCCTGTCAGGTTGTACGGTACCTTCCTGTCAGGTTGTACGGTACCTTCCTGTCAGGTTGTACAGTACCTTCCTGTCAGGTTGTACGGTACCTTCCTGTCAGGTTGTACGGTACCTTCCTGTCAGGTTGTAAGGTACCTTCCTGTCAGGTTGTCTCTACCTTCCTGTCAGGTTGTACGGTACCTTACTGTCAGGTTGTACGGTACCTTCCTGTCAGGTTGTCAGTACCTTCCTGTCAGGTTGTCTCTACCTTCCTGTCAGGTTGTACGGTACCTTACTGTCAGGTTGTACGGTACCTTCCTGTCAGGTTGTAAGGTACCTTCCTGTCAGGTTGTCAGTACCTTCCTGTCAGGTTGTACGGTACCTTACTGTCAGGTTGTACGGTACCTTCCTGTCAGGTTGTCAGTACCTTCCTGTCAGGTTGTACAGTACCTTCCTGTCAGGTTGTCAGTACCTTCCTGTCAGGTTGTACAGTACCTTCCTGTCAGGTTGTCAGTACCTTCCTGTCAGGTTGTCAGTACCTTCCTGTCAGGTTGTCAGTAACTTCCTGTCAGGTTGTACGGTACCTTCCTGTCAGGTTGTAAGGTACCTTCCTGTCAGGTTGTACGGTACCTTCCTGTCAGGTTGTACGGTACCTTCCTGTCAGGTTGTAAGGTACCTTCCTGTCAGGTTGTCTCTACCTTCCTGTCAGGTTGTACGGTACCTTCCTGTCAGGTTGTAAGGTACCTTCCTGTCAGGTTGTCAGTACCTTCCTGTCAGGTTGTAAGGTACCTTCCTGTCAGGTTGTCAGTACCTTCCTGTCAGGTTGTAAGGTACCTTCCTGTCAGGTTGTCAGTACCTTCCTGTCAGGTTGTACAGTACCTTCCTGTCAGGTTGTCAGTACCTTCCTGTCAGGTTGTCAGTACCTTCCTGTCAGGTTGTAAGGTACCTTCCTGTCAGGTTGTACGGTACCTTCCTGTCAGGTTGTACAGTACCTTCCTGTCAGATTGTACAGTACCTTCCTGTCAGGTTGTAAGGTACCTTCCTGTCAGGTTGTCAGTACCTTCCTGTCAGGTTGTCAGTACCTTCCTGTCAGGTTGTAAGGTACCTTCCTGTCAGGTTGTACGGTACCTTCCTGTCAGGTTGTACGGTACCTTCCTGTCAGGTTGTCTCTACCTTCCTGTCAGGTTGTACGGTACCTTCCTGTCAGGTTGTCAGTACCTTCCTGTCAGGTTGTACGGTACCTTCCTGTCAGGTTGTCAGTACCTTCCTGTCAGGTTGTACAGTACCTTCCTGTCAGGTTGTAAGGTACCTTCCTGTCAGGTTGTCAGTACCTTCCTGTCAGGTTGTACAGTACCTTCCTGTCAGGTTGTACGGTACCTTCCTGTCAGGTTGTCAGTACCTTCCTGTCAGGTTGGCAGTACCTTCCTGTCAGGTTGTAAGGTACCTTCCTGTCAGGTTGTACGGTACCTTCCTGTCAGGTTGTAAGGTACCTTCCTGTCAGGTTGTACGGTACCTTCCTGTCAGGTTGTCAGTACCTTCCTGTCAGGTTGTACGGTACCTTCCTGTCAGGTTGTCAGTACCTTCCTGTCAGGTTGTACGGTACCTTCCTGTCAGGTTGTCAGTACCTTCCTGTCAGGTTGTACAGTACCTTCCTGTCAGGTTGTAAGGTACCTTCCTGTCAGGTTGTAAGGTACCTTCCCGTCACAAGGCTTTCCAGGAACTGTCACTACCTTTTTAAATCCTTCTACAACACCTATCAGTCAGTAATGTCACTGTAGTTACCTCATCAAGGTTACAGCCTCTGTATCCCAAATTACACCCTGTTCCCTTCATATAGTGCACTACTTTTGACCAGGGCCTGGAGGACTCTGATTAAACGTAGTTGTCACGCCCTGACCGTAAAGAGCTTTTATGTCTCTATTTTGGTTTGGTCAGGGTGTGATTTGGGTGGGCAGTCTATGTTCATTCTCTATGTTTTGTATTTCTTTGTTTTTTGGCCGGGTGTGGTTCTCAATCAGAGGCAGCTGTCTATCGTTGTCTCTGATTGAGAACCATACTTAGGTAGCCTTTTCCCACATGGTTTCTGTGGGCAGTTGTTTTCTGTTTTGTGTTGTGAACCTTACAGGACTGTTTCGGTTTCGGTTATTCTCTTTGTTATTTTGTATTAGTGTTCAGTTTTAAATAACTAAACATGAACACTTACCATGCTGCGTTTGGTCCGACTGCTCTTCTTCAGACGACGAAAACCGTTACAGTAGTGCACTGTGTCCGCTGGCTCACAGGTCAGGAAGCAGACACGTGGACAGTTGTAGGTCTCCACGGTTACAGCCTGCGGCACCAGACACTATAATCACACAGGACATTACGATGAGTTGTGAGGCTGTCAACCTGTCAGCATGTCAGCAGACCAAATACCACCCCATTCTCTTTTTAGTCCACTTCTTTTAACCAAGGGTCTATAGAGCATCCCATAGGCCTCTGGTTTAAAGTAGTGCACTATATAGGGAATAAGGTTGGCATTTGGGACGCGGACCCTGGTAACCCGGGCAGTAAATGAACACAGTGATGTTACAGTAAAGGAAGGTTATCTCTGAGCACGGTGGAGCCGTGTTGAAGGTTACAGCACCACTGTCCTGTACTATCTGTTCCCCTGTGGCATTCTGTTTGCCTCACAAATGGCATCATATTCCCTATTGGCCCTGGTCAAATGTAGGGCACTATATAGGGAATAGGGTGCCATTTGGATGCAGATATTCTGGGAGTAATAGAGAGAGTCAGAGAGGAAGTTATATTAGCTGGTCTGTCGGTGAGGAAGTTATATTAGCCTGGTCTGTCGGTGAGGAAGTTATATTAGCCTGGTCTGTCGGTGAGGAAGTTATATTAGCTGGTCTGTCAGTGAGGAAGTTATATTAGCCTGGTCTGTCAGTGAGGAAGTTATATTAGCCTGGTCTGTCAGTGAGGAAGTTATATTAGCTGGTCTGTCGGTGAGGAAGTTATAGTAGCCTGGTCTGTCGGTGAGGAAGTTATATTAGCTGGTCTGTCGGTGAGGAAGTTATATTAGCCTGGTCTGTCAGTGAGGAAGTTATATTAGCCTGGTCTGTCGGTGAGGAAGTTATATTAGCCTGGTCTGTCGGTGAGGAAGTTATATTAGCCTGGTCTGTCGGTGAGGAAGTTATATTAGCTGTTCTGTCAGTGAGGAAGTTATATTAGCTGGTCTGTCGGTGGGGAAGTTATATTATCCTGGTCTGTCAGTGAGGAAGTTATATTAGCCTGGTCTGTCGGTGAGGAAGTTATATTAGCCTGGTCTGTCGGTGAGGAAGTTATATTAGCCTGGTCTGTCAGTGAGGAAGTTATATTAGCCTGGTCTGTCGGTGAGGAAATTATATTAGCTGGTCTGTCGGTGAGGAAGTTATATTAGCTGGTCTGTCAGTGAGGAAGTTATATTATCCTGGTCTGTCGGTGAGGAAGTTATATTAGCCTGGTCTGTCGGTGAGGAAGTTATATTAGCTGGTCTGTCAGTGAGGAAGTTATATTAGCCTGGTCTGTCAGTGAGGAAGTTATATTAGCCTGGTCTGTCGGTGAGGAAGTTATATTAGCTGGTCTGTCAGTGAGGAAGTTATATTAGCCTGGTCTGTCGGTGAGGAAGTTATATTAGCTGGTCTGTCGGTGAGGAAGTTATATTAGCTGGTCTGTCGGTGAGGAAGTTATATTAGCTGTTCTGTCAGTGAGGAAGTTATATTAGCTGGTCTGTCGGTGGGGAAGTTATATTATCCTGGTCTGTCGGTGAGGAAGTTATATTAGCTGGTCTGTCAGTGAGGAAGTTATATTAGCTGGTCTGTTGGTGAGGAAGTTATATTAGCCTGGTCTGTCGGTGAGGAAGTTATATTAGCTGGTCTGTCAGTGAGGAAGTTATATTAGCTGGTCTGTCGGTGAGGAAGTTATATTAGCCTGGTCTGTCAGTGAGGAAGTTATATTAGCCTGGTCTGTCAGTGAGGAAGTTATATTAGCCTGGTCTGTCGGTGAGGAAGTTATATTAGCTGGTCTGTCAGTGAGGAAGTTATATTAGCCTGGTCTGTCAGTGAGGAAGTTATATTAGCCTGGTCTGTCGGTGAGGAAGTTATAGTAGCCTGGTCTGTCAGTGAGGAAGTCATATTAGCCTGGTCTGTCAGTGAGGAAGTTATATTAGCCTGGTCTGTCAGTGAGGAAGTTATATTAGCTGGTCTGTCAGTGAGGAAGTTATATTAGCCTGGTCTGTCAGTGAGGAAGTTATATTAGCCTGGTCTGTCAGTGAGGAAGTTATATTAGCTGGTCTGTCAGTGAGGAAGTTATATTAGCTGGTCTGTCAGTGAGGAAGTTATATTAGCTGGTCTGTCAGTGAGGAAGTTATATTAGCCTGGTCTGTCAGTGAGGGAGTTATATTAGCCTGGTCTGTCGGTGAGGAAGTTATATTAGCTGGTCTGTCGGTGAGGAAGTTATATTAGCTGGTCTGTCAGTGAGGAAGTTATATTAGCTGGTCTGTCAGTGAGGAAGTTATATTAGCCTGGTCTGTCAGTGAGGAAGTTATATTAGCTGGTCTGTCAGTGAGGAAGTTATATTAGCTGGTCTGTCAGTGAGGAAGTTATATTAGCCTGGTCTGTCAGTGAGGAAGTTATATTAGCCTGGTCTGTCGGTGAGGAAGTTATATTAGCTGGTCTGTCGGTGAGGAAGTTATATTAGCTGGTCTGTCAGTGAGGAAGTTATATTAGCTGGTCTGTCAGTGAGGAAGTTATATTAGCTGGTCTGTCAGTGAGGAAGTTATATTAGCCTGGTCTGTCAGTGAGGAAGTTATATTAGCCTGGTCTGTCGGTGAGGAAATTATATTAGCCTGGTCTGTCAGTGAGGAAGTTATATTATCTGGTCTGTCAGTGAGGAAGTTATATTAGCTGGTCTGTCAGTGAGGAAGTTATATTAGCCTGGTCTGTCAGTGAGGAAGTTATATTAGCTTGGTCTGTTGGTGAGGAAGTTATATTAGCTGGTCTGTTGGTGAGGAAGTTATATTAGCTGGTCTGTCAGTGAGGAAGTTATATTAGCTGGTCTGTCAGTGAGGAAGTTATATTAGCTGGTCTGTCAGTGAGGAAGTTATATTAGCTGGTCTGTCAGTGAGGAAGTTATATTAGCCTGGTCTGTCGGTGAGGAAGTTATATTAGCCTGGTCTGTCGGTGAGGAAGTTATATTAGCTGGTCTGTCGGTGAGGAAGTTATATTAGCCTGGTCTGTCGGTGAGGAAGTTATATTAGCCTGGTCTGTCAGTGAGGAAGTTATATTAGCCTGGTCTGTCAGTGAGGAAGTTATATTAGCCTGGTCTGTCGGTGAGGAAGTTATATTAGCCTGGTCTGTCGGTGAGGAAGTTATATTAGCTGGTCTGTCGTGAGGAAGTTATTTTTGCCTGGTCTGTCGATGAGGAAGTTATATTAGCCTGGTCTGTCGGTGAGGAAGTTATTTTAGCCTGGTCTGTCAGAGAGGAACTTATATTAGCTGGTCTGTCAGTGAGGAAGTTATATTAGCCTGGTCTGTCGGTGAGGAAGTTATATTAGCCTGGTAGGTCGGTGAGGAAGTTATATTAGCCTGGTCTGTCGGTGAGGAAGTTATATTAGCTGGTCTGTCGGTGAGGAAGTTATATTAGCCTGGTCTGTCAGTGAGGAAGTTATATTAGCCTGGTCTGTCAGTGAGGAAGTTATATTAGCTGGTCTGTCAGTGAGGAAGTTATATTAGCCTGGTCTGTCGGTGAGGAAGTTATATTAGCTGGTCTGTCGGTGAGGAAGTTATATTAGCTGGTCTGTCAGTGAGGAAGTTATATTAGCCTGGTCTGTCGGTGAGGAAGTTATATTAGCTGGTCTGTCGGTGAGGAAGTTATATTAGCCTGGTCTGTCGGTGAGGAAGTTATATTAGCCTGGTCTGTCGGTGAGGAAGTTATATTAGCTGGTCTGTCCGTGAGGAAGTTATATTAGCTGGTCTGTCAGTGAGGAAGTTATATTATCTGGTCTGTCAGTGAGGAAGTTATATTAGCTGGTCTGTCAGTGAGGAAGTTATATTAGCCTGGTCTGTCAGTGAGGAAGTTATATTAGCTTGGTCTGTTGGTGAGGAAGTTATATTAGCTGGTCTGTTGGTGAGGAAGTTATATTAGCTGGTCTGTCAGTGAGGAAGTTATATTAGCTGGTCTGTCAGTGAGGAAGTTATATTAGCTGGTCTGTCAGTGAGGAAGTTATATTAGCTGGTCTGTCAGTGAGGAAGTTATATTAGCCTGGTCTGTCGGTGAGGAAGTTATATTAGCCTGGTCTGTCGGTGAGGAAGTTATATTAGCTGGTCTGTCAGTGAGGAAGTTATATTAGCCTGGTCTGTCAGTGAGGAAGTTATATTAGCCTGGTCTGTCAGTGAGGAAGTTATATTAGCCTGGTCTGTCGGTGAGGAAGTTATATTAGCCTGGTCTGTCGGTGAGGAAGTTATATTAGCTGGTCTGTCGTGAGGAAGTTATTTTAGCCTGGTCTGTCGATGAGGAAGTTATATTAGCCTGGTCTGTCGGTGAGGAAGTTATTTTAGCCTGGTCTGTCAGAGAGGAAGTTATTTTAGCTGGTCTGTCAGTGAGGAAGTTATATTAGCCTGGTCTGTCGGTGAGGAAGTTATATTAGCCTGGTCTGTCAGAGAGGAAGTTATATTAGCTGGTCTGTCGGTGAGGAAGTTATATTAGCCTGGTCTGTCAGTGAGGAAGTTATATTAGCCTGGTCTGTCAGTGAGGAAGTTATATTAGCTGGTCTGTCAGTGAGGAAGTTATATTAGCCTGGTCTGTCGGTGAGGAAGTTATATTAGCTGGTCTGTCGGTGAGGAAGTTATATTAGCTGGTCTGTCAGTGAGGAAGTTATATTAGCCTGGTCTGTCGGTGAGGAAGTTATATTAGCTGGTCTGTCGGTGAGGAAGTTATATTAGCTGGTCTGTCGGTGAGGAAGTTATATTAGCTGGTCTGTCAGTGAGGAAGTTATATTAGCCTGGTCTGTCGGTGAGGAAGTTATATTAGCTGGTCTGTCGGTGAGGAAGTTATATTAGCCTGGTCTGTCGGTGAGGAAGTTATATTAGCCTGGTCTGTCGGTGAGGAAGTTATATTAGCTGGTCTGTCCGTGAGGAAGTTATATTAGCTGGTCTGTCAGTGAGGAAGTTATATTATCTGGTCTGTCAGTGAGGAAGTTATATTAGCTGGTCTGTCAGTGAGGAAGTTATATTAGCCTGGTCTGTCAGTGAGGAAGTTATATTAGCTTGGTCTGTTGGTGAGGAAGTTATATTAGCTGGTCTGTTGGTGAGGAAGTTATATTAGCTGGTCTGTCAGTGAGGAAGTTATATTAGCTGGTCTGTCAGTGAGGAAGTTATATTAGCTGGTCTGTCAGTGAGGAAGTTATATTAGCTGGTCTGTCAGTGAGGAAGTTATATTAGCCTGGTCTGTCGGTGAGGAAGTTATATTAGCCTGGTCTGTCGGTGAGGAAGTTATATTAGCTGGTCTGTCGGTGAGGAAGTTATATTAGCCTGGTCTGTCAGTGAGGAAGTTATATTAGCCTGGTCTGTCAGTGAGGAAGTTATATTAGCCTGGTCTGTCAGTGAGGAAGTTATATTAGCCTGGTCTGTCGGTGAGGAAGTTATATTAGCCTGGTCTGTCGGTGAGGAAGTTATATTAGCTGGTCTGTCGTGAGGAAGTTATTTTAGCCTGGTCTGTCGATGAGGAAGTTATATTAGCCTGGTCTGTCGGTGAGGAAGTTATTTTAGCCTGGTCTGTCAGAGAGGAAGTTATTTTAGCTGGTCTGTCAGTGAGGAAGTTATATTAGCCTGGTCTGTCGGTGAGGAAGTTATATTAGCCTGGTCTGTCAGAGAGGAAGTTATATTAGCTGGTCTGTCGGTGAGGAAGTTATATTAGCCTGGTCTGTCAGTGAGGAAGTTATATTAGCCTGGTCTGTCAGTGAGGAAGTTATATTAGCTGGTCTGTCAGTGAGGAAGTTATATTAGCCTGGTCTGTCGGTGAGGAAGTTATATTAGCTGGTCTGTCGGTGAGGAAGTTATATTAGCTGGTCTGTCAGTGAGGAAGTTATGTTAGCCTGGTCTGTCGGTGAGGAAGTTATATTAGCTGGTCTGTCGGTGAGGAAGTTATATTAGCCTGGTCTGTCGGTGAGGAAGTTATATTAGCCTGGTCTGTCGGTGAGGAAGTTATATTAGCCTGGTCTGTCGGTGAGGAAGTTATATTAGCTGGTCTGTTGGTGAGGAAGTTATATTAGCTGGTCTGTCGGTGAGGAAGTTATATTAGCTGGTCTGTCGGTGAGGAAGTTATATTAGCCTGGTCTGTCGGTGAGGAAGTTATATTAGCTGGTCTGTCGGTGAGGAAGTTATATTAGCCTGGTCTGTCAGTGAGGAAGTTATATTAGCTGGTCTGTCGGTGAGGAAGTTATATTAGCTGGTCTGTCAGTGAGGAAGTTATATTAGCCTGGTCTGTCGGTGAGGAAGTTATATTAGCCTGGTCTGTCGGTGAGGAAGTTATATTAGCTGGTCTGTTGGTGAGGAAGTTATATTAGCTGGTCTGTCGGTGAGGAAGTTATATTAGCTGGTCTGTCGGTGAGGAAGTTATATTAGCCTGGTCTGTCGGTGAGGAAGTTATATTAGCTGGTCTGTCGGTGAGGAAGTTATATTAGCCTGGTCTGTCAGTGAGGAAGTTATATTAGCTGGTCTGTCAGTGCGGAAGTTATATTAGCTGGTCTGTCGGTGAGGAAGTTATATTATCCTGGTCTGTCGGTGAGGAAGTTATATTAGCTGGTCTGTCAGTGAGGAAGTTATATTAGCTGGTCTGTCGGTGAGGAAGTTATATTAGCTGGTCTGTCGGTGAGGAAGTTATATTAGCTGGTCTGTCGGTGAGGAAGTTATATTAGCTGGTCTGTCAGTGAGGAAGTTATATTAGCTGGTCTGTCAGTGAGGAAGTTATATTAGCCTGGTCTGTCAGTGAGGAAGTTATATTAGCTGGTCTGTCGGTGAGGAAGTTATATTAGCTGGTCCGTCAGTGAGGAAGTTATATTAGCCTGGTCTGTCAGTGAGGAAGTTATATTAGCTGGTCTGTCGGTGAGGAAGTTATATTAGCTGGTCTGTCGGTGTTGAAGTTATATTATCCTGGTCTGTCGGTGAGGAAGTTATATTAGCTGGTCTGTCAGTGAGGAAGTTATATTAGCTGGTCTGTCGGTGAGGAAATTATATTAGCCTGGTCTGTCAGTGAGGAAGTTATATTAGCTGGTCTGTCGGTGAGGAAGTTATATTAGCTGGTCTGTCGGTGAGGAAGTTATATTATCCTGGTCTGTCGGTGGGGAAGTTATATTAGCCTGGTCTGTCGGTGAGGAAGTTATATTAGCCTGGTCTGTCGGTGAGGAAGTTATTTTAGCACACACACACAACCTGCTCCCAGAGCAGCCGGTGAATTAGAATTGTTCGTCTGAAAGGTTTTTATCAGCAGCCTGTTGATGTCTGGGGAAAGTGTGTGTGTGTGTGTGTGTGTGTGTGTGTGTGTGTGTGTGTGTGTGTGTGTGTGTGTGTGTGTGTGTGTGTGTGTGTGTGTGTGTGTGTGTGTGTGTGTGTGTGTGTGTGTGTGTGTGTGTGTGTGTGTGTGTGTGTGTGTGTGTGTGTTCAAATAGATGGCTTGATTAGGACGGGAGGTCCTTCTTTCAATAGGCTGTGTGTTAGGTGGGCGAAGACACACACCAGTATTACCACCAGTATTACGTGGAGTTTTACCACCAGTATTACGTGGAGTTTTACCACCAGTATTACGTGGAGTTTTACCACCAGTTTTACCACCAGTATTACCACCAGTATTACCACCAGTATTACCACCAGTATTACCACCAGTATTACCACCAGTATTAACACAAGTATTACCACCAGTTTAACCATCAGTATTAACACCAGTATTAACACCAGTATTAACACCAGTATTAACACCAGTTTTACCAGGAGTATTGCTAGCTGTATTACCAGGAGTTTTACCACCAGTATTACCAGGAGTATTACCACCAGTATTACCAGGAGTATTGCTAGCTGTATTACTAGAATGGACAGCAACACTGGCTACTGTCATTTATAGACGAGCTGTTGTTGTTGGCATGCCGACTGGAATTACAGTGTCTTTCTGTCTGTGTATTTGTCTGTGTGTCTGTATGTGTTTGTGTGTGTGTGAGTTTGTGTATAAGTAAGGACGTGTAGCCTATATCAGTGAGTTCATAATTATGCATTCTTTCTCCCTCCACTCCACCCCTCCTCCTCCTCTCCTCCTCCTCCTCCTCCTCCTCCTCCTATCCTCCTCCTCTCCTCCCCCTCCTCCTCCTCTCCTCCTCCTCCTCTCCTCCCCCTCCTCCTCCTCCTCCTCTCCTCCTCCTCCTCTCCTCCCCCTCCTCCTCCACTCCACACCTCCTCTCCACACCTCCTCCTCTCCACACCTCCTTCTACTACTCCTCCTCCTCCTATCCTCCTCCTATCCTCTCCTCCTCCCCCTCCTCCTCCTCCTCCTCCTCCTCTCCACCCCTCCTCTCCTCCTCCTCCTCTCCTCTCCTCCCCCTCCTCCTCCTCTCCTCCTCCTCCTCTCCTCCCCCTCCTCCACTCCTCCTCTCCACACCTCCCCTCTCCACACCTCTATTCCATCTCTTCCTTCACCTCCCCCTTTCCTTCCCTCCTCTCCTCCTCCTCTCCTCCTCCTCCTCCTCTCCTCCCCCTCCTCCTCCACTCCACTCCTCCTCTCCACACTTCCTCCTCTCCACACCTCCTTCTACTCCTCCTCCTCTCCTTCTTCTCCATCTCATCCTACTCTCCTTCTATTCCATCTCCTCCTTCACCTCCCCCTTTCCTCCTCTCCTCCACCTCCTCCTCTCCTCCCCCTCCCCCTCCTCCTCTCCTCCTCTTCCAGGCGGTGTTAGAGTCTACCTGGCCCTCCAGTACCAGAGGAGGTTACTTCATGTGGATGAAGCTGAGGAACGTGGTTATGGGTGTGGCTCAGTTCAGACAGGCGCTACGCAAACAGCAGCCTCCACCCACTCAGAGCCCTCTGTCAGGTAACCATGACGATGCACCGCGCTCCTTCTCTCAGAGTGCCGGGGTTAGGCTGTGATCGTAAAGTGCTGTGAACTTAACACGTTGTGAGGTTATTGTGAGGTTGCTGATTTGTCTGACAGACAAGACAGCTGTGCATGCTTCTTTATGAAATGTGTGATGCTAAGCGTCAGTGTAATAGTGGATGTGTCTGAAAGAGCAATGTGAGAGGTGTCTGTCGTTTCAAACACATATTACATACATACTACAATACATCATTCATCACATTAGATAAAACAGATTCAGTAGAAACCTTCAGATCAGAATGCATGAAATAAACACTCACCCTGCACACCCTTTGAGGTCTGGTGCTGTCTGGTGCTGTCTGGTGCTGTGCTGTCTGATGTGGTGTGGTGCTGTCTGGTGCTGTGTGGTGCTGTGGTGCTGTCTGGTGCTGTGGTGCTGTGTGGTGCTGTGGTGCTGTCTGGTGCTGTCTGGTGCTGTGTGGTGCTGTCTGGTGCTGTGTGGTGCTGTGGTGCTGTCTGGTGCTGTGGTGCTGTGTGGTGCTGTGTGGTGCTGTGGTGCTGTCTGGTGCTGTCTGGTGCTGTGTGGTGCTGTCTGGTGTGGTGCTGTCTGGTGCTGTGTGGTGCTGTGTTGCTGTCTGGTGCTGTGGTGCTGTCTGGTGCTGTGGTGCTGTCTGGTGTGGTGCTGTGTGGTGCTGTCTGGTGCTGTGTGGTGCTGTCTGGTGCTGTGGTGCTGTGTGGTGCTGTCTGATGCTTTCTGGTGCTGTGTGGTGCTATCTGGCAAAACACTGTGACCTGTAAAATACTATAGTCCTCTAGTGACCTATAAAACACTGTAGTCCTCTAGTGACCTATAAACACTGTAGTCCTCTAGTGACCTATAAAACACTGTAGTCCTTTAGTGACCTGTAAAACACTGTAGTCCTCTAGTGACCTATAAAACACTGTAGTCCTCTAGTGACCTATTAAACACTGTAGTCCTCTAGTGACCTATAAAACACTGTAGTCCTCTAGTGACCTATAAAACACTGTAGTCCTCTAGTGACCTATTAAACACTGTAGTCCTCTAGTGACCTATAAAACACTGTAGTCCTCTAGTGACCTATAAAACACTGTAGTCCTCTAGTGACCTGTAAAACACTGTAGTCCTCTAGTGACCTATAAAACACTGTAGTCCTCTAGTGACCTATTAAACACTGTAGTCCTCTAGTGACCTATTAAACACTGTAGTCCTCTAGTGACCTGTAAAACACTGTAGTCCTCTAGTGACCTATTAAACACTGTAGTCCTCTAGTTACCTGTAGTCCTCTAGTGACCTATAAAACACTGTAGTCCTCTAGTGACCTGTAAAACACTGTAGTCCTCTAGTGACCTATAAAACACTGTAGTCCTTTAGTGACCTATAAAACACTGTAGTCCTTTAGTGACCTATAAAACACTGTAGTCCTCTAGTGACCTATTAAACACTGTAGTCCTCTAGTGACCTATAAAACACTGTAGTCCTCTAGTGACCTGTAAAACACTGTAGTCCTCTAGTGACCTATTAAACACTGTAGTCCTCTAGTGACCTATAAAACACTGTAGTCCTCTAATGACCTATAAAACACTGTAGTCCTCTAGTGACCTGTAAAACACTGTAGTCCTCTAATGACCTATAAAACACTGTAGTCCTCTAGTGACCTATAAAACACGGTAGTCCTCTAATGACCTATAAAACACTGTAGTCCTCTAGTGACCTATAAAACACTGTAGTCCTCTAGTGACCTGTAAAACACTGTAGTCCTCTAGTGACCTATAAAACACTGTAGTCCTCTAGTGACCTATTAAACACTGTAGTCCTCTAGTGACCTGTAAAACACTGTAGTCCTCTAGTGACCTATAAAACACTGTAGTCCTCTAGTGACCTATTAAACACTGTAGTCCTCTAGTGACCTGTAGTCCTCTAGTGACCTTTTAAACACTGTAGTCCTCTAGTGACCTGTAAAACACTGTAGTCCTTTAGTGACCTATTAAACACTGTAGTCCTCTAGTGACCTGTTAAACACTGTAGTCCTTTAGTGACCTATTAAACACTGTAGTCCTCTAGTGACCTGTAAAACACTGTAGTCCTCTAGTGACCTATAAAACACTGTAGTCCTTTAGTGACCTATAAAACACTGTAGTCCTTTAGTGACCTATAAAACACTGTAGTCCTCTAGTGACCTATTAAACACTGTAGTCCTCTAGTGACCTATAAAACACTGTAGTCCTCTAGTGACCTATAAAACACTGTAGTCCTCTAGTGACCTGTAAAACACTGTAGTCCTCTAGTGACCTATAAAACACTGTAGTCCTTTAGTGACCTATAAAACACTGTAGTCCTTTAGTGACCTATAAAACACTGTAGTCCTCTAGTGACCTATTAAACACTGTAGTCCTCTAGTGACCTATAAAACACTGTAGTCCTCTAGTGACCTGTAAAACACTGTAGTCCTCTAGTGACCTATTAAACACTGTAGTCCTCTAGTGACCTATAAAACACTGTAGTCCTCTAATGACCTATAAAACACTGTAGTCCTCTAGTGACCTGTAAAACACTGTAGTCCTCTAATGACCTATAAAACACTGTAGTCCTCTAGTGACCTATAAAACACGGTAGTCCTCTAATGACCTATAAAACACTGTAGTCCTCTAGTGACCTATAAAACACTGTAGTCCTCTAGTGACCTGTAAAACACTGTAGTCCTCTAGTGACCTATAAAACACTGTAGTCCTCTAGTGACCTATTAAACACTGTAGTCCTCTAGTGACCTGTAAAACACTGTAGTCCTCTAGTGACCTATAAAACACTGTAGTCCTCTAGTGACCTATTAAACACTGTAGTCCTCTAGTGACCTGTAGTCCTCTAGTGACCTTTTAAACACTGTAGTCCTCTAGTGACCTGTAAAACACTGTAGTCCTTTAGTGACCTATTAAACACTGTAGTCCTCTAGTGACCTGTTAAACACTGTAGTCCTTTAGTGACCTATTAAACACTGTAGTCCTCTAGTGACCTGTAAAACACTGTTGTTTCAATTCACTGGCCCACTAGGATCTGGGTTAAAGATGTCTTGGCACACACACACACACACACACACACACACACACACACACACACACACACACACACACACACACACACACACACACACACACACACACACACACACACACACACACACACACACACACACACACACACACACACACACACACACACACACACACACACACACACACTGTACAGTTACAGTCCATACTGTTTAACTTGGTCTAAAGCCAGACGGCCCCAGATTGTGTTGACATCCCGGCCGTGGACCACTCCTCGCTGCGCTGCACAGACACCTGTAGAGAAGTTCACTTGCTTCTCACACGTCCCTCACATCATTTTGGTTTTCACAGAAAGTTGCAAATCCCTCACAGACAAATTGATTTAGGCTACATATTCCTCGCTGAAGAACCATCACAGAATATATAATTCACCCCTTAACACCTTGTTTTTGAGGAGCCAAAATGGTGTCCAAGTTTCTCTTACCTTGTTTTTGAGGAGCCAAAATGGTGTCCAAGTTTCTCTTAATGCCTTGTTGTCTCTGGAGCAGATGGCAGCGACCTGGACGCTGTGAGTCACGGCAGCCTGGATAGCTCTAACACGGCCGAGCAGGGCCCCTACGCCCCTGACTCCATCAAAGTAGACCCCACTGACGATAGGCATAGCACAGGTACACCCCAAAATGGCTGCCGACTACGCCATCTTACTACGCCTTTTCTCAGTCTGACACGTCCTTTTTTTCTCCTCTCTCATTGCTTCCACACGGCTTCCCTCCACCTCCTCCCTGCTCTCTCCCTCCTCCTTTCTCTGCCTGCTCCTTCCTTCCTTCCTTACATCCTTCCTTCCTTCCTTACATCCTTCCTTTCTTCCTCTCTTCTTTCATGGCTTGTTGTCTCCATGTTTTTCCTCCTTCACTATGGTTGCTCTGCTGTCTCCCTACCTAACTACCCACTCCGTCCGTCCCTCCCTGCCTGTGCCTGTGCTGTGTGTGCCCGTGCATGCAGTCAGCCGCGGGGACTGGGGCGGTGTGGGGTCACTCACACTGGGGGGGTTCTGACCTCCACTCCCCCCGCCACTCAGGTAAATCTATGAACTCTCTCTCTTTCACTATACCTCTTCCTGATACGCTGTCCCTTTCTCAGTGTCTCTCTACCTCAATCTCTGTCTCTTTCTATCTCTTTCACCCTCTCTCTCTTTCTCTACCTCTCTCTCTACCTCTCTCTCTCTGGCCCTCATTATCTGACCCTCTCTCTCTATGGCTATCTTTCTCTTTGGCTCGCTCTATGTCTAGTTATGTCTCTAGTTCTGTCTCTATGTCTAGTTCTGTCTCTAGTTCTGTCTCTATGTCTAGTTCTGTCTCTAGTTCTGTCTCTATGTCTAGTTCTGTCTCTAGTTCTGTCTCTAGTTCTGTCTCTATGTCTAGTTCTGTCTCTAGTTCTGTCTCTAGTTCTGTCTCTATGTCTAGTTCTGTCTCTATGTCTAGTTCTGTCTCTATGTCTAGTTCTGTCTCTATGTCTAGTTCTGTCTCTATGTCTAGTTCTGTCTCTATGTCTAGTTCTGTCTCTATGTCTAGTTCTGTCTCTAGTTCTGTCTCTATGTCTAGTTCTGTCTCTAGTTCTGTCTCTATGTCTAGTTCTGTCTCTATGTCTAGTTCTGTCTCTATGTCTAGTTCTGTCTCTATGTCTAGTTCTGTCTCTAGTTCTGTCTCTATGTCTAGTTCTGTCTCTATGTCTAGTTCTGTCTCTCTATGTCTAGTTCTGTCTCTATGTCTAGTTCTGTCTCTAGTTCTGTCTGTATGTCTAGTTCTGTCTCTAGTTCTGTCTCTATGTCTAGTTCTGTCTCTAGTTCTGTCTCTATGTCTAGTTCTGTCCACTCTTCACCTCCTCCGCTGTGTCCTCTCTGTGGCCATGCCTCTTCGTCTGCTGCACTCCTCCTTTTTACTCATCTGTCTCTTTTTGAGGTTTTCCTCCTTCACTTTGAAAGCCACAGTCAACAATGTAGCAATGTAGCAATTATAGAACAACTTCCAAGGATGAAGGACTTTCATTTGGAATATAATGAATGGTTTAGATCAGGGGTGTCAAACTCATTTTGGTCTTCACCGATGTCCGGAGGGCTGCAATTAAAATGGGTAAAAAAATGTCCTCGCCGTCAACATTTGCATCAGAATAGTTCCATATCCATCGCTTCTGGAATGTTCCATTCTCCCTGACTGGCTAGCATTCGTTTTGATGACTGTTATCTAGCTGGACAGAGTGAAGAGAATGTAAATGACTGTTATCTAGCTGGACAGAGTGAAGAGACTATAAATGACTGTTATCAAGCTGGACAGAGTGTAGAGACTATAAATGACTGTTATCAAGCTGGACAGAGTGAAGAGACTATAAATGACTGTTATCTAGCTGGACAGAGTGAAGAGACTATAAATGACTGTTATCAAGCTGGACAGAGTGAAGAGACTATAAATGACTGTTATCTAGCTGGACAGAGTGAAGAGACTATAAATGACTGTTATCAAGCTGGACACAGTGAAGAGACTATAAATGACTGTTATCAAGCTGGACAGAGTGTAGAGACTATAGATGACTGTTTTCAAGCTGGACAGAGTGTAGAGACTATAGATGACTGTTATCAAGCTGGACAGAGTGTAGAGACTATAAATGACTGTTATCAAGCTGGACAGAGTGAAGAGACTATAAATGACTGTTATCTAGCTGGACAGAGTGAAGAGACTGTAAATGACTGTTATCAAGCTGGACAGAGTGAAGAGACTGTAAATGACTGTTTTCAAGCTGGACAGAGTGTAGAGACTATAGATGACTGTTATCAAGCTGGACAGAGTGTAGAGACTATAAATGACTGTTATCAAGCTGGACAGAGTGAAGAGACTGTAAATGACTGTTATCAAGCTGGACAGAGTGTAGAGACTATAAATGACTGTTATCAAGCTGGACAGAGTGAAGAGACTATAAATGACTGTTATCTAGCTGGACAGAGTGTAGAGACTATAAATGACTGTTATCAAGCTGGACAGAGTGAAGAGACTGTAAATGACTGTTATCAAGCTGGACAGAGTGTAGAGACTATAAATGACTGTTATCAAGCTGGACAGAGTGAAGAGACTATAAATGACTGTTATCAAGCTGGACAGAGTGGAGAGACTATAGATGACTGTTATCAAGCTGGACAGAGTGTAGAGACTATAAATGACTGTTATCAAGCTGGACAGAGTGAAGAGACTGTAAATGACTGTTATCAAGCTGGACAGAGTGTAGAGACTATAAATGACTGTTATCAAGCTGGACAGAGAGAAGAGACTATAAATGACTGTTATCAAGCTGGACAGAGTGAAGAGACTGTAAATGACTGTTATCAAGCTGGACAGAGTGTAGAGACTATAAATGACTGTTATCAAGCTGGACAGAGTGAAGAGACTGTAAATGACTGTTATCAAGCTGGACAGAGTGAAGAGACTATAAATGACTGTTATCAAGCTGGACAGAGTGAAGAGACTATAAATGACTGTTATCAAGCTGGACAGAGTGAAGAGACTGTAAATGACTGTTATCAAGCTGGACAGAGTGAAGAGACTATAAATGACTGTTATCAAGCTGGACAGAGTGAAGAGACTATAAATGACTGTTATCAAGCTGGACAGAGTGAAGAGACTGTAAATGACTGTTATCAAGCTGGACAGAGTGAAGAGACTATAAATGACTGTTATCAAGCTGGACAGAGTGTAGAGACTATAAATGACTGTTATCAAGCTGGACAGAGTGTAGAGACTATAAATGACTGTTATCAAGCTGGACAGAGTGAAGAGACTGTAAATGACTGTTATCAAGCTGGACAGAGTGAAGAGACTATAAATGACTGTTATCAAGCTGGACAGAGTGAAGAGACTATAAATGACTGTTATCAAGCTGGACAGAGTGAAGAGACTGTAAATGACTGTTATCAAGCTGGACAGAGTGTAGAGACTATAAATGACTGTTATCAAGCTGGACAGAGTGAAGAGACTATAAATGACTGTTATCAAGCTGGACAGAGTGATGAGACTATAAATGACTGTTATCAAGCTGGACAGAGTGAAGAGACTATAAATGACTGTTATCAAGCTGGACAGAGTGATGAGACTATAAATGACTGTTATCTAGCTGGACAGAGTGAAGAGACTGTAAATGACTGTTATCAAGCTGGACAGAGTGAATAGACTATAGATGACTGTTATCAAGCTGGACAGAGTGAAGAGACTATAAATGACTTATCTAGCTGGACAGAGTGAAGAGACTATAAATGACTGTTATCAAGCTGGACAGAGTGAAGAGACTATAAATGACTGTTATCAAGCTGGACAGAGTGAAGACTATAAATGACTGTTATCTAGCTGGACAGAGAGAAGAGACTATAAATGACTGTTATCTAGCTGGACAGAGTGTAGAGACTATAAATGACTGTTATCAAGCTGGACAGAGAGAAGAGACTATAAATGACTGTTATCAAGCTGGACAGAGAGAAGAGACTATAAATGACTGTTATCTAGCTGGACAGAGTGAAGAGACTATAGATGACTGTTATCAAGCTGGACAGAGTGAAGAGACTATAAATGACTGTTATCTAGCTGGACAGAGTGAAGAGACTATAAATGACTGTTATCAAGCTGGACAGAGTGTAGAGACTATAAATGACTGTTATCAAGCTGGACAGAGTGAAGAGACTATAAATGACTGTTATCAAGCTGGACAGAGTGAAGAGACTGTAGATGACTGTTATCAAGCTGGACAGAGAGAAGAGACTATAGATGACTGTTATCAAGCTGGACAGAGTGAAGAGACTATAAATGACTGTTATCAAGCTGGACAGAGTGTAGAGACTATAAATGACTGTTATCAAGCTGGACAGAGTGAAGAGACTATAAATGACTGTTATCAAGCTGGACAGAGTGAAGAGACTGTAGATGACTGTTATCAAGCTGGACAGAGAGAAGAGACTATAGATGACTGTTATCAAGCTGGACAGAGTTAAGAGACTATAGATGACTGTTATCAAGCTGGACAGAGAGATGAGACTATAAATGACTGTTATCAAGCTGGACAGAGTGAAGAGACTATAAATGACTGTTATCAAGCTGGACAGAGTGAAGAGACTATAAATGACTGTTATCAAGCTGGACAGAGAGAAGAGACTGTAAATGACTGTTATCAAGCTGGACAGAGTGTAGAGACTATAAATGACTGTTATCAAGCTGGACAGAGAGAAGAGACTGTAAATGACTGTTATCAAGCTGGACAGAGTGAAGAGACTATAAATGACTGTTATCTAGCTGGACAGAGTGTAGAGACTATAGATGACTGTTTTCAAGCTGGACAGAGTGTAGAGACTATAGATGACTGTTATCAAGCTGGACAGAGTGTAGAGACTATAAATGACTGTTATCAAGCTGGACAGAGTGAAGAGACTATAAATGACTGTTATCTAGCTGGACAGAGTGAAGAGACTGTAAATGACTGTTATCAAGCTGGACAGAGTGAAGAGACTGTAAATGACTGTTTTCAAGCTGGACAGAGTGTAGAGACTATAGATGACTGTTATCAAGCTGGACAGAGTGTAGAGACTATAAATGACTGTTATCAAGCTGGACAGAGTGAAGAGACTGTAAATGACTGTTATCAAGCTGGACAGAGTGAAGAGACTATAAATGACTGTTATCAAGCTGGACAGGGTGTAGAGACTATAAATGACTGTTATCAAGCTGGACAGAGTGTAGAGACTGTAAATGACTGTTATCAAGCTGGACAGAGTGTAGAGACTATAAATGACTGTTATCAAGCTGGACAGAGTGTAGAGACTATAAATGACTGTTATCAAGCTGGACAGAGTGAAGAGACTGTAAATGACTGTTATCAAGCTGGACAGAGTGTAGAGACTATAAATGACTGTTATCAAGCTGGACAGAGTGTAGAGACTATAAATGACTGTTATCAAGCTGGACAGAGTGAAGAGACTATAAATGACTGTTATCAAGCTGGACAGAGTGTAGAGACTATAAATGACTGTTATCAAGCTGGACAGAGTGTAGAGACTATAAATGACTGTTATCAAGCTGGACAGAGTGAAGAGACTATAAATGACTGTTATCAAGCTGGACAGAGTGTAGAGACTATAAATGACTGTTATCAAGCTGGACAGAGTGAAGAGACTGTAAATGACTGTTATCAAGCTGGACAGAGTGTAGAGACTATAAATGACTGTTATCAAGCTGGACAGAGTGTAGAGACTATAAATGACTGTTATCAAGCTGGACAGAGTGAAGAGACTGTAAATGACTGTTATCAAGCTGGACAGAGTGTAGAGACTATAAATGACTGTTATCAAGCTGGACAGAGTGAAGAGACTGTAAATGACTGTTATCAAGCTGGACAGAGTGTAGAGACTATAAATGACTGTTATCAAGCTGGACAGAGTGAAGAGACTGTAAATGACTGTTATCAAGCTGGACAGAGTGTAGAGACTATAAATGACTGTTATCAAGCTGGACAGAGTGAAGAGACTGTAAATGACTGTTATCAAGCTGGACAGAGTGTAGAGACTATAAATGACTGTTATCAAGCTGGACAGAGTGAAGAGACTGTAAATGACTGTTATCAAGCTGGACAGAGTGTAGAGACTATAAATGACTGTTATCAAGCTGGACAGAGTGAAGAGACTGTAAATGACTGTTATCAAGCTGGACAGAGTGAAGAGACTATAAATGACTGTTATCAAGCTGGACAGAGTGTAGAGACTATAAATGACTGTTATCAAGCTGGACAGAGTGAAGAGACTGTAAATGACTGTTATCAAGCTGGACAGAGTGAAGAGACTATAAATGACTGTTATCAAGCTGGACAGAGTGAAGAGACTTTAAATGACTGTTATCAAGCTGGACAGAGTGAAGAGACTATAAATGACTGTTATCAAGCTGGACAGAGTGATGAGACTATAAATGACTGTTATCTAGCTGGACAGAGTGAAGAGACTGTAAATGACTGTTATCAAGCTGGACAGAGTGAATAGACTATAGATGACTGTTATCAAGCTGGACAGAGTGAAGAGACTATAAATGACTTATCTAGCTGGACAGAGTGAAGAGACTATAAATGACTGTTATCAAGCTGGACAGAGTGAAGAGACTATAAATGACTGTTATCAAGCTGGACAGAGTGAAGACTATAAATGACTGTTATCTAGCTGGACAGAGAGAAGAGACTATAAATGACTGTTATCTAGCTGGACAGAGTGTAGAGACTATAAATGACTGTTATCAAGCTGGACAGAGAGAATAGACTATAAATGACTGTTATCAAGCTGGACAGAGAGAAGAGACTATAAATGACTGTTATCTAGCTGGACAGAGTGAAGAGACTATAGATGACTGTTATCAAGCTGGACAGAGTGAAGAGACTATAAATGACTGTTATCTAGCTGGACAGAGTGAAGAGACTATAAATGACTGTTATCAAGCTGGACAGAGTGTAGAGACTATAAATGACTGTTATCAAGCTGGACAGAGAGAAGAGACTGTAAATGACTGTTATCAAGCTGGACAGAGTGAAGAGACTATAGATGACTGTTATCAAGCTGGACAGAGTGAAGAGACTATAGATGACTGTTATCAAGCTGGACAGAGTGAAGAGACTATAAATGACTGTTATCAAGCTGGACAGAGTGTAGAGACTATAAATGACTGTTATCAAGCTGGACAGAGTGAAGAGACTATAAATGACTGTTATCAAGCTGGACAGAGTGAAGAGACTGTAGATGACTGTTATCAAGCTGGACAGAGAGAAGAGACTATAGATGACTGTTATCAAGCTGGACAGAGTTAAGAGACTATAGATGACTGTTATCAAGCTGGACAGAGAGATGAGACTATAAATGACTGTTATCAAGCTGGACAGAGAGATGAGACTATAAATGACTGTTATCAAGCTGGACAGAGTGAAGAGACTATAAATGACTGTTATCAAGCTGGACAGAGTGTAGAGACTGTAAATGACTGTTATCAAGCTGGACAGAGTGAAGAGACTATAAATGACTGTTATCAAGCTGGACAGAGAGAAGAGACTGTAAATGACTGTTATCAAGCTGGACAGAGAGATGAGACTATAAATGACTGTTATCAAAATGGACAGAGAGATGAGACTATAAATGACTGTTATCAAGCTGGACAGAGTGTAGAGACTATAAATGACTGTTATCAAGCTGGACAGAGAGAAGAGACTGTAAATGACTGTTATCAAGCTGGACAGAGTGAAGAGACTATAAATGACTGTTATCAAGCTGGACAGAGTGTAGAGACTATAAATGACTGTTATCAAGCTGGACAGAGTGAAGAGACTATAAATGACTGTTATCAAGCTGGACAGAGTGAAGAGACTGTAGATGACTGTTATCAAGCTGGACAGAGTGAAGAGACTGTAAATGACTGTTATCTAGCTGGACAGAGAGAAGAGACTGTAAATGACTGTTATCAAGCTGGACAGAGTGAAGAGACTATAAATGACTGTTATCAAGCTGGACAGAGTGTAGAGACTATAAATGACTGTTATCAAGCTGGACAGAGTGTAGAGACTATAAATGACTGTTATCTAGCTGGACAGAGAGATGAGACTATAAATGACTGTTATCAAGCTGGACAGAGTGAAGAGACTATAAATGACTGTTATCAAGCTGGACAGAGTGAAGAGACTATAAATGACTGTTATCAAGCTGGACAGAGAGAAGAGACTATAAATGACTGTTATCAAGCTGGACAGAGTGAAGAGACTATAAATGACTGTTATCAAGCTGGACAGAGTGAAGAGACTATAAATGACTGTTATCTAGCTGGACAGAGTGAAGAGACTATAAATGACTGTTATCAAGCTGGACAGAGAGAAGAGACTATAAATGACTGTTATCAAGCTGGACAGAGAGAAGAGACTATAAATGACTGTTATCAAGCTGGACAGAGTGTAGAGACTATAGATGACTGTTATCAAGCTGGACAGAGAGAAGAGACTATAAATGACTGTTATCAAGCTGGACAGAGAGAAGAGACTATAAATGACTGTTATCAAGCTGGACAGAGAGAAGAGACTATAAATGACTGTTATCAAGCTGGACAGAGTGAAGAGACTATAAACGACTGTTATCAAGCTGGACAGAGAGATGAGACTATAAATGACTGTTATCAAGCTGGACAGAGTGTAGAGACTATAGATGACTGTTATCAAGCTGGACAGAGAGAAGAGACTATAAATGACTGTTATCAAGCTGGACAGAGAGATGAGACTATAAATGACTGTTATCTAGCTGGACAGAGAGAAGAGACTATAAACGACTGTTATCAAGCTGGACAGAGAGATGAGACTATAAATGACTGTTATCTAGCTGGACAGAGTGTAGAGACTATAAATGACTGTTATCTAGCTGGACAGAGAGAAGAGACTATAAATGACTGTTATCAAGCTGGACAGAGAGATGAGACTATAAATGACTGTTATCTAGCTGGACAGAGAGAAGAGACTATAAACGACTGTTATCTAGCTGGACAGAGTGTAGAGACTATAGATGACTGTTATCTAGCTGGACAGAGTGTAGAGACTATAGATGACTGTTATCAAGCTGGACAGAGTGGAGAGACTATAGATGACTGTTATCAAGCTGGACAGAGTGTAGAGACTATAAATGACTGTTATCAAGCTGGACAGAGTGGAGAGACTATAGATGACTGTTATCAAGCTGGACAGAGTGTAGAGACTATAAATGACTGTTATCTAGCTGGACAGAGTGTAGAGACTATAAATGACTGTTATCTAGCTGGACAGAGTGTAGAGACTATAGATGACTGTTATCAAGCTGGACAGAGTGTAGAGACTATAGATGACTGTTATCAAGCTGGACAGAGTGAAGAGACTATAAATGACTGTTATCAAGCTGGACAGAGAGATGAGACTATAAATGACTGTTATCAAGCTGGACAGAGTGAAGAGACTGTAAATGACTGTTATCAAGCTGGACAGAGTGAAGAGACTGTAAATGACTGTTATCAAGCTGGACAGAGTGAAGAGACTATAAATGACTGTTATCAAGCTGGACAGAGAGATGAGACTATAAATGACTGTTATCAAGCTGGACAGAGTGAAGAGACTATAAATGACTGTTATCTAGCTGGACAGAGTGAAGAGACTGTAAATGACTGTTATCAAGCTGGACAGAGTGAAGAGACTATAAATGACTGTTATCAAGCTGGACAGAGAGATGAGACTATAAATGACTGTTATCAAGCTGGACAGAGTGAAGAGACTATAAATGACTGTTATCTAGCTGGACAGAGTGAAGAGACTGTAAATGACTGTTATCTAGCTGGACAGAGTGAAGAGACTATAAATGACTGTTATCAAGCTGGACAGAGTGAAGAGACTATAGATGACTGTTATCAAGCTGGACAGAGTGTAGAGACTATAAATGACTGTTATCTAGCTGGACAGAGTGTATAGACTATAAATGACTGTTATCAAGCTGGACAGAGTGAAGAGACTATAAATGACTGTTATCAAGCTGGACAGAGTGAAGAGACTATAAATGACTGTTATCAAGCTGGACAGAGTGTAGAGACTATAAATGACTGTTATCAAGCTGGACAGAGTGAAGAGACTATAGATGACTGTTATCAAGCTGGACAGAGTGGAGAGACTATAGATGACTGTTATCAAGCTGGACAGAGTGAAGAGACTATAGATGACTGTTATCAAGCTGGACAGAGTGAAGAGACTATAGATGACTGTTATCAAGCTGGACAGAGTGAAGAGACTATAGATGACTGTTATCAAGCTGGACAGAGTGAAGAGACTATAAATGACTGTTATCAAGCTGGACAGAGTGAAGAGACTATAGATGACTGTTATCAAGCTGGACAGAGTGAAGAGACTATAGATGACTGTTATCAAGCTGGACAGAGTGAAGAGACTATAAATGACTGTTATCAAGCTGGACAGAGTGTAGAGACTATAAATGACTGTTATCAAGCTGGACAGAGTGAAGAGACTATAAATGACTGTTATCAAGCTGGACAGAGAGAAGAGACTATAAATGACTGTTATCAAGCTGGACAGAGTGTAGAGACTATAGATGACTGTTATCAAGCTGGACAGAGAGATGAGACTATAAATGACTGTTATCAAGCTGGACAGAGTGTAGAGACTATAAATGACTGTTATCAAGCTGGACAGAGTGAAGAGACTGTAAATGACTGTTATCAAGCTGGACAGAGTGTAGAGACTATAAATGACTGTTATCAAGCTGGACAGAGTGGAGAGACTATAAATGACTGTTATCAAGCTGGACAGAGTGAAGAGACTGTAAATGACTGTTATCAAGCTGGACAGAGTGAAGAGACTGTAAATGACTGTTATCAAGCTGGACAGAGTGAATAGACTATAAATGACTGTTATCTAGCTGGACAGAGTGAAGAGACTATAAATGACTGTTATCTAGCTGGACAGAGAGAAGAGACTATAAATGACTGTTATCAAGCTGGACAGAGTGTAGAGACTATAAATGACTGTTATCTAGCTGGACAGAGAGAAGAGACTATAAATGACTGTTATCAAGCTGGACAGAGTGTAGAGACTATAAATGACTGTTATCTAGCTGGACAGAGTGAAGAGACTATAAATGACTGTTATCTAGCTGGACAGAGTGTAGAGACTATAAATGACTGTTATCAAGCTGGACAGAGTGAAGAGACTGTAAATGACTGTTATCAAGCTGGACAGAGTGAAGAGACTGTAAATGACTGTTATCAAGCTGGACAGAGTGAAGAGACTGTAAATGACTGTTATCAAGCTGGACAGAGTGAAGAGACTGTAAATGACTGTTATCAAGCTGGACAGAGAGAAGAGACTATAAATGACTGTTATCAAGCTGGACAGAGTGTAGAGACTATAAATGACTGTTATCAAGCTGGACAGAGTGAAGAGACTATAGATGACTGTTATCAAGCTGGACAGAGTGAAGAGACTATAAATGACTGTTATCAAGCTGGACAGAGAGAAGAGACTATAAATGACTGTTATCAAGCTGGACAGAGAGATGAGACTATAAATGACTGTTATCTAGCTGGACAGAGAGAAGAGACTATAAACGACTGTTATCTAGCTGGACAGAGTGTAGAGACTATAGATGACTGTTATCTAGCTGGACAGAGTGTAGAGACTATAGATGACTGTTATCAAGCTGGACAGAGTGGAGAGACTATAGATGACTGTTATCAAGCTGGACAGAGTGTAGAGACTATAAATGACTGTTATCAAGCTGGACAGAGTGGAGAGACTATAGATGACTGTTATCAAGCTGGACAGAGTGTAGAGACTATAAATGACTGTTATCTAGCTGGACAGAGTGTAGAGACTATAAATGACTGTTATCTAGCTGGACAGAGTGTAGAGACTATAAATGACTGTTATCTAGCTGGACAGAGTGTAGAGACTATAGATGACTGTTATCAAGCTGGACAGAGTGTAGAGACTATAGATGACTGTTATCTAGCTGGACAGAGTGAAGAGACTATAAATGACTGTTATCAAGCTGGACAGAGAGATGAGACTATAAATGACTGTTATCAAGCTGGACAGAGTGAAGAGACTATAAATGACTGTTATCTAGCTGGACAGAGTGAAGAGACTGTAAATGACTGTTATCAAGCTGGACAGAGAGATGAGACTATAAATGACTGTTATCAAGCTGGACAGAGTGTAGAGACTATAAATGACTGTTATCAAGCTGGACAGAGTGAAGAGACTATAAATGACTGTTATCAAGCTGGACAGAGTGTAGAGACTATAAATGACTGTTATCAAGCTGGACAGAGTGTAGAGACTATAAATGACTGTTATCAAGCTGGACAGAGTGAAGAGACTATAAATGACTGTTATCAAGCTGGACAGAGAGAAGAGACTATAAATGACTGTTATCAAGCTGGACAGAGTGTAGAGACTATAGATGACTGTTATCAAGCTGGACAGAGAGATGAGACTATAAATGACTGTTATCAAGCTGGACAGAGTGTAGAGACTATAAATGACTGTTATCAAGCTGGACAGAGTGAAGAGACTGTAAATGACTGTTATCAAGCTGGACAGAGTGTAGAGACTATAAATGACTGTTATCAAGCTGGACAGAGTGGAGAGACTATAAATGACTGTTATCAAGCTGGACAGAGTGAAGAGACTGTAAATGACTGTTATCAAGCTGGACAGAGTGAAGAGACTGTAAATGACTGTTATCAAGCTGGACAGAGTGAATAGACTATAAATGACTGTTATCTAGCTGGACAGAGTGAAGAGACTATAAATGACTGTTATCTAGCTGGACAGAGAGAAGAGACTATAAATGACTGTTATCAAGCTGGACAGAGTGTAGAGACTATAAATGACTGTTATCTAGCTGGACAGAGAGAAGAGACTATAAATGACTGTTATCAAGCTGGACAGAGTGTAGAGACTATAAATGACTGTTATCTAGCTGGACAGAGTGAAGAGACTATAAATGACTGTTATCTAGCTGGACAGAGTGTAGAGACTATAAATGACTGTTATCAAGCTGGACAGAGTGAAGAGACTGTAAATGACTGTTATCAAGCTGGACAGAGTGAAGAGACTGTAAATGACTGTTATCAAGCTGGACAGAGTGAAGAGACTGTAAATGACTGTTATCAAGCTGGACAGAGTGAAGAGACTGTAAATGACTGTTATCAAGCTGGACAGAGAGAAGAGACTATAAATGACTGTTATCAAGCTGGACAGAGTGTAGAGACTATAAATGACTGTTATCAAGCTGGACAGAGTGAAGAGACTATAGATGACTGTTATCAAGCTGGACAGAGTGAAGAGACTATAAATGACTGTTATCAAGCTGGACAGAGAGAAGAGACTATAAATGACTGTTATCAAGCTGGACAGAGAGATGAGACTATAAATGACTGTTATCTAGCTGGACAGAGAGAAGAGACTATAAACGACTGTTATCTAGCTGGACAGAGTGTAGAGACTATAGATGACTGTTATCTAGCTGGACAGAGTGTAGAGACTATAGATGACTGTTATCAAGCTGGACAGAGTGGAGAGACTATAGATGACTGTTATCAAGCTGGACAGAGTGTAGAGACTATAAATGACTGTTATCAAGCTGGACAGAGTGGAGAGACTATAGATGACTGTTATCAAGCTGGACAGAGTGTAGAGACTATAAATGACTGTTATCTAGCTGGACAGAGTGTAGAGACTATAAATGACTGTTATCTAGCTGGACAGAGTGTAGAGACTATAAATGACTGTTATCTAGCTGGACAGAGTGTAGAGACTATAGATGACTGTTATCAAGCTGGACAGAGTGTAGAGACTATAGATGACTGTTATCTAGCTGGACAGAGTGAAGAGACTATAAATGACTGTTATCAAGCTGGACAGAGAGATGAGACTATAAATGACTGTTATCAAGCTGGACAGAGTGAAGAGACTATAAATGACTGTTATCTAGCTGGACAGAGTGAAGAGACTGTAAATGACTGTTATCAAGCTGGACAGAGAGATGAGACTATAAATGACTGTTATCAAGCTGGACAGAGTGTAGAGACTATAAATGACTGTTATCAAGCTGGACAGAGTGAAGAGACTATAAATGACTGTTATCAAGCTGGACAGAGTGTAGAGACTATAGATGACTGTTATCAAGCTGGACAGAGTGAAGAGACTATAAATGACTGTTATCAAGCTGGACAGAGTGTAGAGACTATAAATGACTGTTATCAAGCTGGACAGAGTGAATAGACTATAGATGACTGTTATCAAGCTGGACAGAGTGAAGAGACTGTAAATGACTGTTATCAAGCTGGACAGAGTGAAGAGACTGTAAATGACTGTTATCAAGCTGGACAGAGTGAAGAGACTGTAAATGACTGTTATCAAGCTGGACAGAGTGAATAGACTATAAATAACTGTTATCAACCTGGACAGAGAGAAGAGACTATAAATGACTGTTATCAAGCTGGACAGAGTGTAGAGACTATAAATGACTGTTATCAAGCTGGACAGAGTGTAGAGACTATAAATGACTGTTATCAAGCTGGACAGAGTGTAGAGACTATAAATGACTGTTATCTAGCTGGACAGAGTGAAGAGACTGTAAATGACTGTTATCAAGCTGGACAGAGTGTAGAGACTATAAATGACTGTTATCAAGCTGGACAGAGTGAAGAGACTATAAATGACTGTTATCAAGCTGGACAGAGTGAAGAGACTATAAATGACTGTTATCAAGCTGGACAGAGTGAAGAGACTATAAATGACTGTTATCTAGCTGGACAGAGTGAAGAGATTATAAATGACTGTTATCAAGCTGGACAGAGTGAAGAGACTGTAAATGACTGTTATCAAGCTGGACAGAGTGAAGAGACTATAAATGACTGTTATCAAGCTGGACAGAGTGAAGAGACTGTAAATGACTGTTATCAAGCTGGACAGAGTTTAGAGACTATAAATGACTGTTATCTAGCTGGACAGAGTGAAGAGACTATAAATGACTGTTATCTAGCTGGACAGAGTGAAGAGACTGTAAATGACTGTTATCAAGCTGGACAGAGTGAAGAGACTATAGATGACTGTTATCAAGCTGGACAGAGTGTAGAGACTATAAATGACTGTTATCTAGCTGGACAGAGTGAAGAGACTATAAATGACTGTTATCTAGCTGGACAGAGTGAAGAGACTATAAATGACTGTTATCAAGCTGGACAGAGTGAAGAGACTATAAATGACTGTTATCAAGCTGGACAGAGTGAAGAGACTATAAATGACTGTCATCTAGCTGGACAGAGTGAAGAGACTGTAAATGACTGTTATCTAGCTGGACAGAGAGAAGAGACTGTAAATGACTGTTATCAAGCTGGACAGAGTGTAGAGACTATAAATGACTGTTATCAAGCTGGACAGAGTGAAGAGACTGTAAATGACTGTTATCAAGCTGGACAGAGTGTAGAGACTATAAATGACTGTTATCAAGCTGGACAGAGTGAAGAGACTGTAAATGACTGTTATCAAGCTGGACAGAGTGTAGAGACTATAAATGACTGTTATCAAGCTGGACAGAGTGAAGAGACTATAAATGACTGTTATCAAGCTGGACAGAGTGTAGAGACTATAAATGACTGTTATCAAGCTGGACAGAGTGTAGAGACTATAAATGACTGTTATCAACCTGGACAGAGTGAAGAGACTATAAATGACTGTTATCAAGCTGGACAGAGTGTAGAGACTATAAATGACTGTTATCAAGCTGGACAGAGTGTAGAGACTATAAATGACTGTTATCAAGCTGGACAGAGTGTAGAGACTATAAATGACTGTTATCAAGCTGGACAGAGTGAAGAGACTATAAATGACTGTTATCAAGCTGGACAGAGTGTAGAGACTATTGATGACTGTTATCAAGCTGGACAGAGTGAAGAGACTATAAATGACTGTTATCAAGCTGGACAGAGTGTAGAGACTATAGATGACTGTTATCAAGCTGGACAGAGTGAAGAGACTATAAATGACTGTTATCAAGCTGGACAGAGTGTAGAGACTATAAATGACTGTTATCAAGCTGGACAGAGTGAATAGACTATAGATGACTGTTATCAAGCTGGACAGAGTGAAGAGACTGTAAATGACTGTTATCAAGCTGGACAGAGTGAAGAGACTGTAAATGACTGTTATCAAGCTGGACAGAGTGAAGAGACTGTAAATGACTGTTATCAAGCTGGACAGAGTGTAGAGACTATAAATGACTGTTATCAAGCTGGACAGAGTGAAGAGACTGTAAATGACTGTTATCAAGCTGGACAGAGTGTAGAGACTATAAATGACTGTTATCAAGCTGGACAGAGTGAAGAGACTATAAATGACTGTTATCAAGCTGGACAGAGTGTAGAGACTATAAATGACTGTTATCAAGCTGGACAGAGAGAAGAGACTATAAATGACTGTTATCAAGCTGGACAGAGTGAAGAGACTATAAATGACTGTTATCTAGCTGGACAGAGTGAAGAGACTATAAATGACTGTTATCAAGCTGGACAGAGTGTAGAGACTATAAATGACTGTTATCAAGCTGGACAGAGAGAAGAGACTATAGATGACTGTTATCAAGCTGGACAGAGAGAAGAGACTATAGATGACTGTTATCAAGCTGGACAGAGTGAAGAGACTGTAAATGACTGTTATCAAGCTGGACAGAGAGAAGAGACTATAAATGACTGTTATCTAGCTGGGCAGAGTGAAGAGACTATAAATGACTGTTATCAAGCTGGACAGAGTGAAGAGACTGTAAATGACTGTTATCAAGCTGGACAGAGTGTAGAGACTATAAATGACTGTTATCAAGCTGGACAGAGAGAAGAGACTGTAAATGACTGTTATCAAGCTGGACAGAGAGATGAGACTATAAATGACTGTTATCTAGCTGGACAGAGAGAAGAGACTATAAATGACTGTTATCTAGCTGGACAGAGTGTAGAGACTATAGATGACTGTTATCTAGCTGGACAGAGTGGAGAGACTATAGATGACTGTTATCAAGCTGGACAGAGTGGAGAGACTATAGATGACTGTTATCAAGCTGGACAGAGTGTAGAGACTATAAATGACTGTTATCAAGCTGGACAGAGTGGAGAGACTATAGATGACTGTTATCAAGCTGGACAGAGTGAAGAGACTGTAAATGACTGTTATCAAGCTGGACAGAGAGATGAGACTATAGATGACTGTTATCAAGCTGGACAGAGTGTAGAGACTATAAATGACTGTTATCTAGCTGGACAGAGTGAAGAGACTGTAAATGACTGTTATCAAGCTGGACAGAGAGATGAGACTATAAATGACTGTTATCAAGCTGGACAGAGTGTAGAGACTATAAATGACTGTTATCAAGCTGGACAGAGTGAAGAGACTATAGATGACTGTTATCAAGCTGGACAGAGTGAAGAGACTGTAAATGACTGTTATCAAGCTGGACAGAGAGATGAGACTATAAATGACTGTTATCAAGCTGGACAGAGTGTAGAGACTATAAATGACTGTTATCAAGCTGGACAGAGTGAAGAGACTATAAATGACTGTTATCAAGCTGGACAGAGTGAAGAGACTGTAAATGACTGTTATCAAGCTGGACAGAGTGTAGAGACTATAAATGACTGTTATCAAGCTGGACAGAGTGAAGAGACTGTAAATGACTGTTATCAAGCTGGACAGAGTGTAGAGACTATAAATGACTGTTATCAAGCTGGACAGAGTGAAGAGACTATAAATGACTGTTATCAAGCTGGACAGAGTGTAGAGACTATAAATGACTGTTATCAAGCTGGACAGAGTGTAGAGACTATAAATGACTGTTATCAAGCTGGACAGAGTGAAGAGACTATAAATGACTGTTATCAAGCTGGACAGAGCGTAGAGACTATAAATGACTGTTATCAAGCTGGACAGAGTGTAGAGACTATAAATGACTGTTATCAAGCTGGACAGAGTGAAGAGACTATAAATGACTGTTATCAAGCTGGACAGAGTGTAGAGACTATAAATGACTGTTATCTAGCTGGACAGAGTGAAGAGACTGTAAATGACTGTTATCAAGCTGGACAGAGTGTAGAGACTATAAATGACTGTTATCAAGCTGGACAGAGTGAAGAGACTATAAATGACTGTTATCAAGCTGGACAGAGTGTAGAGACTATAAATGACTGTTATCAAGCTGGACAGAGTGAAGAGACTATAAATGACTGTTATCAAGCTGGACAGAGAGATGAGACTATAAATGACTGTTATCAAGCTGGACAGAGTGAAGAGACTGTAAATGACTGTTATCAAGCTGGACAGAGTTTAGAGACTATAAATGACTGTTATCTAGCTGGACAGAGTGTAGAGACTATAGATGACTGTTATCAAGCTGGACAGAGTGTAGAGACTATAAATGACTGTTATCAAGCTGGACAGAGTGAAGAGACTATAAATGACTGTTATCAAGCTGGACAGAGTGAAGAGACTGTAAATGACTGTTATCAAGCTGGACAGAGAGATGAGACTATAAATGACTGTTATCAAGCTGGACAGAGTGAAGAGACTGTAAATGACTGTTATCAAGCTGGACAGAGTGAAGAGACTGTAAATGACTGTTATCTAGCTGGACAGAGTGAAGAGACTGTAAATGACTGTTATCAAGCTGGACAGAGAGATGAGACTATAAATGACTGTTATCTAGCTGGACAGAGTGAAGAGACTGTAGATGACTGTTATCAAGCTGGACAGAGTGTAGAGACTATAAATGACTGTTATCAAGCTGGACAGAGTGTAGAGACTATAAATGACTGTTATCAAGCTGGACAGAGAGAAGAGACTATAAATGACTGTTATCAAGCTGGACAGAGTGAAGAGACTATAAATGACTGTTATCAAGCTGGACAGAGTGAAGAGACTATAAATGACTGTTATCAAGCTGGACAGAGTGAAGAGACTATAAATGACTGTTATCAAGCTGGACAGAGCGTAGAGACTATAAATGACTGTTATCAAGCTGGACAGAGTGAAGAGACTATAAATGACTGTTATCAAGCTGGACAGAGTGAAGAGACTATAAATGACTGTTATCAAGCTGGACAGAGTGTAGAGACTATAAATGACTGTTATCAAGCTGGACAGAGTGTAGAGACTATAGATGACTGTTATCTAGCTGGACAGAGTGTAGAGACTATAAATGACTGTTATCAAGCTGGACAGAGTGAAGAGACTATAAATGACTGTTATCAAGCTGGACAGAGTGAAGAGACTATAAATGACTGTTATCAAGCTGGACAGAGTGAAGAGACTATAAATGACTGTTATCAAGCTGGACAGAGTGAAGAGACTATAAATGACTGTTATCAAGCTGGACAGAGTGAAGAGACTATAAATGACTGTTATCAAGCTGGACAGAGTGTAGAGACTATAAATGACTGTTATCAAGCTGGACAGAGTGTAGAGACTATAGATGACTGTTATCTAGCTGGACAGAGTGTAGAGACTATAAATGACTGTTATCAAGCTGGACAGAGTGAAGAGACTATAGATGACTGTTATCTAGCTGGACAGAGTGTAGAGACTATAAATGACTGTTATCAAGCTGGACAGAGTGAAGAGACTATAAATGACTGTTATCAAGCTGGACAGAGTGAAGAGACTATAAATGACTGTTATCAAGCTGGACAGAGTGTAGAGACTATAAATGACTGTTATCAAGCTGGACAGAGAGAAGAGACTATAGATGACTGTTATCAAGCTGGACAGAGTGAAGAGACTATAGATGACTGTTATCAAGCTGGACAGAGTGAAGAGACTGTAAATGACTGTTATCAAGCTGGACAGAGAGATGAGACTATAAATGACTGTTATCAAGCTGGACAGAGTGTAGAGACTATAAATGACTGTTATCAAGCTGGACAGAGTGAAGAGACTATAAATGACTGTTATCAAGCTGGACAGAGTGAAGAGACTGTAAATGACTGTTATCAAGCTGGACAGAGTGTAGAGACTATAAATGACTGTTATCAAGCTGGACAGAGTGAAGAGACTGTAAATGACTGTTATCAAGCTGGACAGAGTGTAGAGACTATAAATGACTGTTATCAAGCTGGACAGAGTGAAGAGACTATAAATGACTGTTATCAAGCTGGACAGAGTGTAGAGACTATAAATGACTGTTATCAAGCTGGACAGAGTGTAGAGACTATAAATGACTGTTATCAAGCTGGACAGAGTGAAGAGACTATAAATGACTGTTATCAAGCTGGACAGAGCGTAGAGACTATAAATGACTGTTATCAAGCTGGACAGAGTGTAGAGACTATAAATGACTGTTATCAAGCTGGACAGAGTGAAGAGACTATAAATGACTGTTATCAAGCTGGACAGAGTGTAGAGACTATAAATGACTGTTATCTAGCTGGACAGAGTGTAGAGACTATAAATGACTGTTATCAAGCTGGACAGAGTGAAGAGACTATAAATGACTGTTATCAAGCTGGACAGAGTGTAGAGACTATAAATGACTGTTATCTAGCTGGACAGAGTGAAGAGACTGTAAATGACTGTTATCAAGCTGGACAGAGAGAAGAGACTATAAATGACTGTTATCAAGCTGGACAGAGTGTAGAGACTATAAATGACTGTTATCAAGCTGGACAGAGTGAAGAGACTATAGATGACTGTTATCAAGCTGGACAGAGTGAAGAGACTATAAATGACTGTTATCAAGCTGGACAGAGAGAAGAGACTATAAATGACTGTTATCAAGCTGGACAGAGAGAAGAGACTATAGATGACTGTTATCAAGCTGGACAGAGAGAAGAGACTATAAATGACTGTTATCAAGCTGGACAGAGAGATGAGACTATAAATGACTGTTATCTAGCTGGACAGAGAGAAGAGACTATAAACGACTGTTATCTAGCTGGACAGAGTGTAGAGACTATAGATGACTGTTATCTAGCTGGACAGAGTGTAGAGACTATAGATGACTGTTATCAAGCTGGACAGAGTGGAGAGACTATAGATGACTGTTATCAAGCTGGACAGAGTGTAGAGACTATAAATGACTGTTATCAAGCTGGACAGAGTGGAGAGACTATAGATGACTGTTATCAAGCTGGACAGAGTGTAGAGACTATAAATGACTGTTATCTAGCTGGACAGAGTGTAGAGACTATAAATGACTGTTATCTAGCTGGACAGAGTGTAGAGACTATAAATGACTGTTATCTAGCTGGACAGAGTGTAGAGACTATAGATGACTGTTATCAAGCTGGACAGAGTGTAGAGACTATAGATGACTGTTATCTAGCTGGACAGAGTGAAGAGACTATAAATGACTGTTATCAAGCTGGACAGAGAGATGAGACTATAAATGACTGTTATCAAGCTGGACAGAGTGAAGAGACTATAAATGACTGTTATCTAGCTGGACAGAGTGAAGAGACTGTAAATGACTGTTATCAAGCTGGACAGAGAGATGAGACTATAAATGACTGTTATCAAGCTGGACAGAGTGTAGAGACTATAGATGACTGTTATCAAGCTGGACAGAGTGAAGAGACTATAAATGACTGTTATCAAGCTGGACAGAGTGTAGAGACTATAAATGACTGTTATCAAGCTGGACAGAGTGAAGAGACTATAAATGACTGTTATCAAGCTGGACAGAGTGTAGAGACTATAGATGACTGTTATCAAGCTGGACAGAGTGAATAGACTATAGATGACTGTTATCAAGCTGGACAGAGTGTAGAGACTATAGATGACTGTTATCAAGCTGGACAGAGTGTAGAGACTATAGATGACTGTTATCAAGCTGGACAGAGTGAATAGACTATAGATGACTGTTATCAAGCTGGACAGAGTGAAGAGACTGTAAATGACTGTTATCAAGCTGGACAGAGTGAATAGACTATAAATGACTGTTATCAACCTGGACAGAGAGAAGAGACTATAAATGACTGTTATCAAGCTGGACAGAGTGTAGAGACTATAAATGACTGTTATCAAGCTGGACAGAGTGTAGAGACTATAAATGACTGTTATCAAGCTGGACAGAGTGTAGAGACTATAAATGACTGTTATCTAGCTGGACAGAGTGAAGAGACTGTAAATGACTGTTATCAAGCTGGACAGAGTGTAGAGACTATAAATGACTGTTATCAAGCTGGACAGAGTGAAGAGACTATAAATGACTGTTATCAAGCTGGACAGAGTGAAGAGACTATAAATGACTGTTATCAAGCTGGACAGAGTGAAGAGACTATAAATGACTGTTATCTAGCTGGACAGAGTGAAGAGACTATAAATGACTGTTATCAAGCTGGACAGAGTGAAGAGACTGTAAATGACTGTTATCAAGCTGGACAGAGTGAAGAGACTATAAATGACTGTTATCAAGCTGGACAGAGTGAAGAGACTGTAAATGACTGTTATCAAGCTGGACAGAGTTTAGAGACTATAAATGACTGTTATCTAGCTGGACAGAGTGAAGAGACTATAAATGACTGTTATCTAGCTGGACAGAGTGAAGAGACTGTAAATGACTGTTATCAAGCTGGACAGAGTGAAGAGACTATAGATGACTGTTATCAAGCTGGACAGAGTGTAGAGACTATAAATGACTGTTATCTAGCTGGACAGAGTGAAGAGACTATAAATGACTGTTATCTAGCTGGACAGAGTGAAGAGACTATAAATGACTGTTATCAAGCTGGACAGAGTGAAGAGACTATAAATGACTGTTATCAAGCTGGACAGAGTGAAGAGACTATAAATGACTGTCATCTAGCTGGACAGAGTGAAGAGACTGTAAATGACTGTTATCTAGCTGGACAGAGAGAAGAGACTGTAAATGACTGTTATCAAGCTGGACAGAGTGTAGAGACTATAAATGACTGTTATCAAGCTGGACAGAGTGAAGAGACTGTAAATGACTGTTATCAAGCTGGACAGAGTGTAGAGACTATAAATGACTGTTATCAAGCTGGACAGAGTGAAGAGACTGTAAATGACTGTTATCAAGCTGGACAGAGTGTAGAGACTATAAATGACTGTTATCAAGCTGGACAGAGTGAAGAGACTATAAATGACTGTTATCAAGCTGGACAGAGTGAAGAGACTATAAATGACTGTTATCTAGCTGGACAGAGTGTAGAGACTATAAATGACTGTTATCAAGCTGGACAGAGTGGAGAGACTGTAAATGACTGTTATCAAGCTGGACAGAGTGAAGAGACTGTAAATGACTGTTATCAAGCTGGACAGAGAGAAGAGACTATAAATGACTGTTATCAAGCTGGACAGAGTGAAGAGACTATAAATGACTGTTATCAAGCTGGACAGAGTGAAGAGACTGTAAATGACTGTTATCAAGCTGGACAGAGTGAAGAGACTATAAATGACTGTTATCAAGCTGGACAGAGTGGAGAGACTGTAAATGACTGTTATCAAGCTGGACAGAGTGAAGAGACTATAGATGACTGTTATCAAGCTGGACAGAGTGAAGAGACTGTAAATGACTGTTATCAAGCTGGACAGAGTGAAGAGACTATAAATGACTGTTATCAAGCTGGACAGAGTGAAGAGACTGTAAATGACTGTTATCAAGCTGGACAGAGTGGAGAGACTATAAATGACTGTTATCTAGCTGGACAGAGTGAAGAGACTATAAATGACTGTTATCAAGCTGGACAGAGTGGAGAGACTGTAAATGACTGTTATCAAGCTGGACAGAGTGTAGAGACTATAGATGACTGTTATCTAGCTGGACAGAGTGAAGAGACTATAAATGACTGTTATCAAGCTGGACAGAGTGGAGAGACTGTAAATGACTGTTATCAAGCTGGACAGAGTGTAGAGACTATAGATGACTGTTATCTAGCTGGACAGAGTGAAGAGACTATAAATGACTGTTATCAAGCTGGACAGAGTGGAGAGACTGTAAATGACTGTTATCAAGCTGGACAGAGTGAAGAGACTATAAATGACTGTTATCTAGCTGGACAGAGTGAAGAGACTATAAATGACTGTTATCAAGCTGGACAGAGTGGAGAGACTATAAATGACTGTTATCAAGCTGGACAGAGTGAAGAGACTGTAAATGACTGTTATCAAGCTGGACAGAGTGAAGAGACTGTAAATGACTGTTATCAAGCTGGACAGAGTGAAGAGACTATAAATGACTGTTATCTAGCTGGACAGAGTGAAGAGACTATAGATGACTGTTATCAAGCTGGACAGAGTGAAGAGACTATAAATGACTGTTATCTAGCTGGACAGAGTGGAGAGACTGTAAATGACTGTTATCAAGCTGGACAGAGTGTAGAGACTATAGATGACTGTTATCTAGCTGGACAGAGTGAAGAGACTATAAATGACTGTTATCAAGCTGGACAGAGTGGAGAGACTGTAAATGACTGTTATCAAGCTGGACAGAGTGAAGAGACTATAAATGACTGTTATCTAGCTGGACAGAGTGAAGAGACTATAAATGACTGTTATCAAGCTGGACAGAGTGGAGAGACTATAAATGACTGTTATCAAGCTGGACAGAGTGAAGAGACTGTAAATGACTGTTATCAAGCTGGACAGAGTGAAGAGACTATAAATGACTGTTATCTAGCTGGACAGAGTGAAGAGACTATAAATGACTGTTATCAAGCTGGACAGAGTGAAGAGACTGTAAATGACTGTTATCAAGCTGGACAGAGTGAAGAGACTATAAATGACTGTTATCTAGCTGGACAGAGTGAAGAGACTATAGATGACTGTTATCAAGCTGGACAGAGTGAAGAGACTATAAATGACTGTTATCTAGCTGGACAGAGTGAAGAGACTATAAATGACTGTTAGTCATTTATAGTCCGGTCGGGGGGAAGATTCATGTTTTATTCACAGACGATGGAGAGGCAGGCAGGGAGGATCATGGGAAAGATGAAAGACTCAGAGCAGATCAGACAGCTGGTGGCCAGGAGAGACTAATGTTCTCTCTCTCTCGCTCTCTCTCGTTCTTTCTTTTTGCAGTTAGAAATTGAGAGACGAGAGTGAATGTGAGCTTTAAGAAATGAGAGAGAGAGAGAGAGAGAGAGAGAGAGAGAGAGAGAGAGAGAGAGAGAGAGAGAGAGAGAGAGAGAGAGAGAGAGAGAGAGAGAGAGAAATCAAGATTGACGACCATAAAACTTAAATGAAACACGTTTCTCAAATTAGAGTTTTAAATGAGGAATGAGGTGTCTCTTGGTGTAGCCAGTTCTGGTTAGAAGTGCACAAACTATCTCTCCTTCTCTCCTTCCTACAGGGGAGCAGTCAGACCTGGGGTATAACTCCCTCTCTAAAGAAGAGGTGCGTAGAGGAGAGCCCAGCCCGCTGGACAGGGACAGCACCCAGGACAGGGAAACCACCCAGGACAAGGACAACACCCAGGACAGGGACAACACCCAGGACAAGGACAACAAGAAGGAGAGTGACTGCAGCTCCTGTGAGTGTTGCTATGGAGTTGTAGATGTTCTGTCAGATGTTTCCTGCTGAGAGGATGTTATAGATAGAGCAGGCTGCACTCTGCTGCCCCCTGGTGGAGGTTTATACTGTCTGTTCCACAATGCTGTCAACATCATATATTCAGTCTCCCTGGTGGAGGTTTATACTGTCTGTCCCACAATGCTGTCAACATCATATATTCAGAGTCTCCCTGGTGGAGGTTTATACTGTCTGTTCCACAATGCTGTCAACATCATATATTCAGTCTCCCTGGTGGAGGTTTATACTGTCTGTCCCACAATGCTGTCAACATCATATATTCAGAGTCTCCCTGGTGGAGGTTTATACTGTCTGTTCCACAATGCTGTCAACATCATATATTCAGTCTCCCTGGTGGAGGTTTATACTGTCTGTCCCACAATGCTGTCAACATCATATATTCAGAGTCTCCCTGGTGGAGGTTTATACTGTCTGTCTCACAATGCTGTCAACATCATATATTCAGTCTCACTGGTGGAGGTTTATACTGTCTGTCTGTCCCACAATGCTGTCAACATCATATATTCAGAGTCTCCCTGGTGGAGGTTTATACTGTCTGTCCCACAATGCTGTCAACATCATATATTCAGAGTCTCCCTGGTGGAGGTTTATACTGTCTGTCTGTCTGTCCCACAATGCTGTCAACATCATATATTCAGAGTCTCCCTGGTGGAGGTTTATACTGTCTGTCCCACAATGCTGTCAACATCATATATTCAGAGTCTCCCTGGTGGAGGTTTATACTGTCTGTCCCACAATGCTGTCAACATCATATATTCAGAGTCTCCCTGGTGGAGGTTTATACTGTCTGTCTGTCTGTCCCACAATGCTGTCAACATCATATATTCAGAGTCTCCCTGGTGGAGGTTTATACTGTCTGTCCCACAATGCTGTCAACATCATATATTCAGAGTCTCCCTGGTGGAGGTTTATACTGTCTGTTCCACAATGCTGTCAACATCATATATTCAGTCTCCCTGGTGGAGGTTTATACTGTCTGTCCCACAATGCTGTCAACATCATATATTCAGAGTCTCCCTGGTGGAGGTTTATACTGTCTGTCTCACAATGCTGTCAACATCATATATTCAGTCTCACTGGTGGAGGTTTATACTGTCTGTCTGTCCCACAATGCTGTCAACATCATATATTCAGAGTCTCCCTGGTGGAGGTTTATACTGTCTGTCCCACAATGCTGTCAACATCATATATTCAGAGTCTCCCTGGTGGAGGTTTATACTGTCTGTCTGTCTGTCCCACAATGCTGTCAACATCATATATTCAGAGTCTCCCTGGTGGAGGTTTATACTGTCTGTCCCACAATGCTGTCAACATCATATATTCAGAGTCTCCCTGGTGGAGGTTTATACTGTCTGTCCCACAATGCTGTCAACATCATATATTCAGAGTCTCCCTGGTGGAGGTTTATACTGTCTGTCTGTCTGTCCCACAATGCTGTCAACATCATATATTCAGAGTCTCCCTGGTGGAGGGTTATACTGTCTGTCCCACAATGCTGTCAACATCATATATTCAGAGTCTCCCTGGAGGAGGTTTATACTGTCTGTCCCACAATGCTGTCAACATCATATATTCAGAGTCTCCCTGGAGGAGGTTTATACTGTCTGTCCCACAATGCTGTCAACATCATATATTCAGTCTCCCTGGTGGAGGTTTATACTGTCTGTCTGTCCCACAATGCTGTCAACATCATATATTCAGAGTCTCCCTGGTGGAGGTTTATACTGTCTGTCTGTCTGTCTGTCTGTCCCACAATGCTGTCAACATCATATATTCAGTCTCCCTGGTGGAGGGTTATACTGTCTGTCTGTCCCACAATGCTGTCAACATCATATATTCAGAGTCTCCCTGGTGGAGGTTTATACTGTCTGTCTGTCCCACAATGCTGTCAACATCATATATTCAGTCTCCCTGGTGGAGGTTTATACTGTCTGTCTGTCCCACAATGCTGTCAACATCATATATTCAGAGTCTCCCTGGTAGAGGTTTATACTGTCTGTCTGTCTGTCCCACAATGCTGTTAACATCATATATTCAGAGTCTCCCTGGAGGAGGTTTATACTGTCTGTCTGTCTGTCCCACAATGCTGTCAACATCATATATTCAGAGTCTCCCTGGTGGAGGTTTATACTGTCTGTCTGTCCCACAATGCTGTCAACATCATATATTCAGTCTCCCTGGAGGAGGTTTATACTGTCTGTCCCACAATGCTGTCAACATCATATATTCAGTCTCCCTGGTGGAGGTTTATACTGTCTGTCTGTCTTATCCCACAATGCTGTAAACATCATATATTCAGAGTCTCCCTGGTGGAGGTTTATACTGTCTGTCTGTCCCACAATGCTGTCAACATCATATATTCAGTCTCCCTGGAGGAGGTTTATACTGTCTGTCCCACAATGCTGTCAACATCATATATTCAGAGTCTCCCTGGTGGAGGTGTATACTGTCTGTCCCACAATGCTGTCAACATCATATATTCAGTCTCCCTGGTGGAGGTGTATACTGTCTGTCTGTCCCACAACGCTGTCAACATCATATATTCAGAGTCTCCCTGGTGGAGGGTTAAACTGTCTTTCTGTCTGTCCCACAATGCTGTCAACATCATATATTCAGAGTCTCCCTGGTGGAGGTTTATACTGTCTGTCTGTCTGTCCCACAATGCTGCCAACATCATATATTCAGTCTCCCTGGTGGAGGTTTATACTGTCTGTCTGTCTGTCCCACAATGCTGTCAACATCATATATTCAGAGTCTCCCTGGTGGAGGGTTATACTGTCTGTCCCACACTGCTGTCAACATCATATATTCAGAGTCTCCCTGGTGGAGGTTTATACTGTCTGTCCCACAATGCTGTCAACATCATATATTCAGAGTCTCCCTGGTGGAGGGTTATACTGTCTGTCTGTCCCACAATGCTGTCAACATCATATATTCAGAGTCTCCCTGGTAGAGGTTTATACTGTCTGTCTGTCTGTCCCACAATGCTGTTAACATCATATATTCAGAGTCTCCCTGGTAGAGGTTTATACTGTCTGTCTGTCTGTCCCACAATGCTGTTAACATCATATATTCAGAGTCTCCCTGGTGGAGGTTTATACTGTCTGTCTGTCCCACAATGCTGTCAACATCATATATTCAGTCTCCCTGGTGGAGGTTTATACTGTCTGTCTGTCCCACAATGCTGTCAACATCATATATTCAGTCTCCCTGGTGGAGGTTTATACTGTCTGTCTGTCTGTCCCACAATGCTGTCAACATCATATATTCAGAGTCTCCCTGGTGGAGGTTTATACTGTCTGTCCCACAATGCTGTCAACATCATATATTCAGAGTCTCCCTGGTGGAGGTTTATACTGTCTGTCCCACAATGCTGTCAACATCATATATTCAGAGTCTCCCTGGAGGAGGTTTATACTGTCTGTCCCACAATGCTGTCAACATCATATATTCAGTCTCCCTGGTGGAGGTTTATACTGTCTGTCTGTCCCACAATGCTGTCAACATCATATATTCAGAGTCTCCCTGGTGGAGGTTTATACTGTCTGTCTGTCTGTCTGTCCCACAATGCTGTCAACATCATATATTCAGTCTCCCTGGTGGAGGGTTATACTGTCTGTCTGTCCCACAATGCTGTCAACATCATATATTCAGAGTCTCCCTGGTGGAGGGTTATACTGTCTGTCTGTCCCACAATGCTGTCAACATCATATATTCAGAGTCTCCCTGGTGGAGGGTTATACTGTCTGTCTGTCCCACAACGCTGTCAACATCATATATTCAGAGTCTCCCTGGAGGAGGTTTATACTGTCTGTCCCACAATGCTGTCAACATCATATATTCAGAGTCTCCCTGGAGGAGGTTTATACTGTCTGTCCCACAATGCTGTCAACATCATATATTCAGTCTCCCTGGTGGAGGTTTATACTGTCTGTCCCACAATGCTGTCAACATCATATATTCAGAGTCTCCCTGGTGGAGGTTTATACTGTCTGTTCCACAATGCTGTCAACATCATATATTCAGTCTCCCTGGTGGAGGTTTATACTGTCTGTCCCACAATGCTGTCAACATCATATATTCAGAGTCTCCCTGGTGGAGGTTTATACTGTCTGTCTCACAATGCTGTCAACATCATATATTCAGTCTCACTGGTGGAGGTTTATACTGTCTGTCTGTCCCACAATGCTGTCAACATCATATATTCAGAGTCTCCCTGGTGGAGGTTTATACTGTCTGTCCCACAATGCTGTCAACATCATATATTCAGAGTCTCCCTGGTGGAGGTTTATACTGTCTGTCTGTCTGTCCCACAATGCTGTCAACATCATATATTCAGAGTCTCCCTGGTGGAGGTTTATACTGTCTGTCCCACAATGCTGTCAACATCATATATTCAGAGTCTCCCTGGTGGAGGTTTATACTGTCTGTCCCACAATGCTGTCAACATCATATATTCAGAGTCTCCCTGGTGGAGGTTTATACTGTCTGTCTGTCTGTCCCACAATGCTGTCAACATCATATATTCAGAGTCTCCCTGGTGGAGGGTTATACTGTCTGTCCCACAATGCTGTCAACATCATATATTCAGAGTCTCCCTGGAGGAGGTTTATACTGTCTGTCCCACAATGCTGTCAACATCATATATTCAGAGTCTCCCTGGAGGAGGTTTATACTGTCTGTCCCACAATGCTGTCAACATCATATATTCAGTCTCCCTGGTGGAGGTTTATACTGTCTGTCTGTCCCACAATGCTGTCAACATCATATATTCAGAGTCTCCCTGGTGGAGGTTTATACTGTCTGTCTGTCTGTCTGTCTGTCCCACAATGCTGTCAACATCATATATTCAGTCTCCCTGGTGGAGGGTTATACTGTCTGTCTGTCCCACAATGCTGTCAACATCATATATTCAGAGTCTCCCTGGTGGAGGTTTATACTGTCTGTCTGTCCCACAATGCTGTCAACATCATATATTCAGTCTCCCTGGTGGAGGTTTATACTGTCTGTCTGTCCCACAATGCTGTCAACATCATATATTCAGAGTCTCCCTGGTAGAGGTTTATACTGTCTGTCTGTCTGTCCCACAATGCTGTTAACATCATATATTCAGAGTCTCCCTGGAGGAGGTTTATACTGTCTGTCTGTCTGTCCCACAATGCTGTCAACATCATATATTCAGAGTCTCCCTGGTGGAGGTTTATACTGTCTGTCTGTCCCACAATGCTGTCAACATCATATATTCAGTCTCCCTGGAGGAGGTTTATACTGTCTGTCCCACAATGCTGTCAACATCATATATTCAGTCTCCCTGGTGGAGGTTTATACTGTCTGTCTGTCTTATCCCACAATGCTGTAAACATCATATATTCAGAGTCTCCCTGGTGGAGGTTTATACTGTCTGTCTGTCCCACAATGCTGTCAACATCATATATTCAGTCTCCCTGGAGGAGGTTTATACTGTCTGTCCCACAATGCTGTCAACATCATATATTCAGAGTCTCCCTGGTGGAGGTGTATACTGTCTGTCCCACAATGCTGTCAACATCATATATTCAGTCTCCCTGGTGGAGGTGTATACTGTCTGTCTGTCCCACAACGCTGTCAACATCATATATTCAGAGTCTCCCTGGTGGAGGGTTAAACTGTCTTTCTGTCTGTCCCACAATGCTGTCAACATCATATATTCAGAGTCTCCCTGGTGGAGGTTTATACTGTCTGTCTGTCTGTCCCACAATGCTGCCAACATCATATATTCAGTCTCCCTGGTGGAGGTTTATACTGTCTGTCTGTCTGTCCCACAATGCTGTCAACATCATATATTCAGAGTCTCCCTGGTGGAGGGTTATACTGTCTGTCCCACACTGCTGTCAACATCATATATTCAGAGTCTCCCTGGTGGAGGTTTATACTGTCTGTCCCACAATGCTGTCAACATCATATATTCAGAGTCTCCCTGGTGGAGGGTTATACTGTCTGTCTGTCCCACAATGCTGTCAACATCATATATTCAGAGTCTCCCTGGTAGAGGTTTATACTGTCTGTCTGTCTGTCCCACAATGCTGTTAACATCATATATTCAGAGTCTCCCTGGTAGAGGTTTATACTGTCTGTCTGTCTGTCCCACAATGCTGTTAACATCATATATTCAGAGTCTCCCTGGTGGAGGTTTATACTGTCTGTCTGTCCCACAATGCTGTCAACATCATATATTCAGTCTCCCTGGTGGAGGTTTATACTGTCTGTCTGTCCCACAATGCTGTCAACATCATATATTCAGTCTCCCTGGTGGAGGTTTATACTGTCTGTCTGTCTGTCCCACAATGCTGTCAACATCATATATTCAGAGTCTCCCTGGTGGAGGTTTATACTGTCTGTCCCACAATGCTGTCAACATCATATATTCAGAGTCTCCCTGGTGGAGGTTTATACTGTCTGTCCCACAATGCTGTCAACATCATATATTCAGAGTCTCCCTGGAGGAGGTTTATACTGTCTGTCCCACAATGCTGTCAACATCATATATTCAGTCTCCCTGGTGGAGGTTTATACTGTCTGTCTGTCCCACAATGCTGTCAACATCATATATTCAGAGTCTCCCTGGTGGAGGTTTATACTGTCTGTCTGTCTGTCTGTCCCACAATGCTGTCAACATCATATATTCAGTCTCCCTGGTGGAGGGTTATACTGTCTGTCTGTCCCACAATGCTGTCAACATCATATATTCAGAGTCTCCCTGGTGGAGGGTTATACTGTCTGTCTGTCCCACAATGCTGTCAACATCATATATTCAGAGTCTCCCTGGTGGAGGGTTATACTGTCTGTCTGTCCCACAACGCTGTCAACATCATATATTCAGAGTCTCCCTGGAGGAGGTTTATACTGTCTGTCCCACAATGCTGTCAACATCATATATTCAGAGTCTCCCTGGAGGAGGTTTATACTGTCTGTCCCACAATGCTGTCAACATCATATATTCAGTCTCCCTGGTGGAGGTTTATACTGTCTGTCTGTCCCACAATGCTGTCAACATCATATATTCAGAGTCTCCCTGGTGGAGGTTTATACTGTCTGTCTGTCTGTCTGTCCCACAATGCTGTCAACATCATATATTCAGTCTCCCTGGTGGAGGGTTATACTGTCTGTCTGTCCCACAATGCTGTCAACATCATATATTCAGAGTCTCCCTGGTGGAGGTTTATACTGTCTGTCTGTCCCACAATGCTGTCAACATCATATATTCAGTCTCCCTGGTGGAGGTTTATACTGTCTGTCTGTCCCACAATGCTGTCAACATCATATATTCAGAGTCTCCCTGGTAGAGGTTTATACTGTCTGTCTGTCTGTCCCACAATGCTGTTATCATCATATATTCAGAGTCTCCCTGGAGGAGGTTTATACTGTCTGTCTGTCTGTCCCACAATGCTGTCAACATCATATATTCAGAGTCTCCCTGGTGGAGGTTTATACTGTCTGTCTGTCCCACAATGCTGTCAACATCATATATTCAGTCTCCCTGGAGGTTTATACTGTCTGTCCCACAATGCTGTCAACATCATATATTCAGTCTCCCTGGTGGAGGTTTATACTGTCTGTCTGTCCCACAATGCTGTCAACATCATATATTCAGAGTCTCCCTGGTGGAGGTTTATACTGTCTGTCTGTCTGTCTGTCCCACAATGCTGTCAACATCATATATTCAGTCTCCCTGGTGGAGGGTTATACTGTCTGTCTGTCCCACAATGCTGTCAACATCATATATTCAGAGTCTCCCTGGTGGAGGGTTATACTGTCTGTCTGTCCCACAATGCTGTCAACATCATATATTCAGAGTCTCCCTGGTGGAGGGTTATACTGTCTGTCTGTCCCACAACGCTGTCAACATCATATATTCAGAGTCTCCCTGGAGGAGGTTTATACTGTCTGTCCCACAATGCTGTCAACATCATATATTCAGAGTCTCCCTGGAGGAGGTTTATACTGTCTGTCCCACAATGCTGTCAACATCATATATTCAGTCTCCCTGGTGGAGGTTTATACTGTCTGTCTGTCCCACAATGCTGTCAACATCATATATTCAGAGTCTCCCTGGTGGAGGTTTATACTGTCTGTCTGTCTGTCTGTCCCACAATGCTGTCAACATCATATATTCAGTCTCCCTGGTGGAGGGTTATACTGTCTGTCTGTCCCACAATGCTGTCAACATCATATATTCAGAGTCTCCCTGGTGGAGGTTTATACTGTCTGTCTGTCCCACAATGCTGTCAACATCATATATTCAGTCTCCCTGGTGGAGGTTTATACTGTCTGTCTGTCCCACAATGCTGTCAACATCATATATTCAGAGTCTCCCTGGTAGAGGTTTATACTGTCTGTCTGTCTGTCCCACAATGCTGTTATCATCATATATTCAGAGTCTCCCTGGAGGAGGTTTATACTGTCTGTCTGTCTGTCCCACAATGCTGTCAACATCATATATTCAGAGTCTCCCTGGTGGAGGTTTATACTGTCTGTCTGTCCCACAATGCTGTCAACATCATATATTCAGTCTCCCTGGAGGTTTATACTGTCTGTCCCACAATGCTGTCAACATCATATATTCAGTCTCCCTGGTGGAGGTTTATACTGTCTGTCTGTCCCACAATGCTGTCAACATCATATATTCAGAGTCTCCCTGGAGGTTTATACTGTCTGTCCCACAATGCTGTCAACATCATATATTCAGAGTCTCCCTGGTGGAGGTTTATACTGTCTGTCCCACAATGCTGTCAACATCATATATTCAGAGTCTCCCTGGTGGAGGGTTATACTGTCTGTCCCACAATGCTGTCAACATCATATATTCAGAGTCTCCCTGGTGGAGGTTTATACTGTCTGTCTCACAATGCTGTCAACATCATATATTCAGTCTCCCTGGTGGAGGTTTATACTGTCTGTCTGTCCCACAATGCTGTCAACATCATATATTCAGAGTCTCCCTGGTGGAGGTTTATACTGTCTGTCCCACAATGCTGTCAACATCATATATTCAGAGTCTCCCTGGTGGAGGTTTATACTGTCTGTCTGTCTGTCCCACAATGCTGTCAACATCATATATTCAGAGTCTCCCTGGTGGAGGTTTATACTGTCTGTCCCACAATGCTGTCAACATCATATATTCAGAGTCTCCCTGGTGGAGGTTTATACTGTCTGTCCCACAATGCTGTCAACATCATATATTCAGAGGCTCCCTGGTGGAGGTTTATACTGTCTGTCTGTCTGTCCCACAATGCTGTCAACATCATATATTCAGAGTCTCCCTGGTGGAGGGTTATACTGTCTGTCCCACAATGCTGTCAACATCATATATTCAGAGTCTCCCTGGTGGAGGTTTATACTGTCTGTCCCACAATGCTGTCAACATCATATATTCAGAGTCTCCCTGGTGGAGGGTTATACTGTCTGTCTGTCCCACCATGCTGTCAACATCATATATTCAGAGTCTCCCTGGTGGAGATTTATACTGTCTGTCCCACAATGCTGTCAACATCATATATTCAGAGTCTCCCTGGTAGAGGTTTATACTGTCTGTCTGTCTGTCCCACAATGCTGTTAACATCATATATTCAGAGTCTCCCTGGTAGAGGTTTATACTGTCTGTCTGTCTGTCCCACAATGCTGTTAACATCATATATTCAGAGTCTCCCTGGTGGAGGTTTATACTGTCTGTCTGTCCCACAATGCTGTCAACATCATATATTCAGTCTCCCTGGTGGAGGTTTATACTGTCTGTCTGTCCCACAATGCTGTCAACATCATATATTCAGTCTCCCTGGTGGAGGTTTATACTGTCTGTCTGTCTGTCCCACAATGCTGTCAACATCATATATTCAGAGTCTCCCTGGTGGAGGTTTATACTGTCTGTCTGTCTGTCTGTCTGTCCCACAATGCTGTCAACATCATATATTCAGTCTCCCTGGTGGAGGGTTATACTGTCTGTCTGTCCCACAATGCTGTCAACATCATATATTCAGAGTCTCCCTGGTGGAGGTTTATACTGTCTGTCTGTCCCACAATGCTGTCAACATCATATATTCAGTCTCCCTGGTGGAGGTTTATACTGTCTGTCTGTCCCACAATGCTGTCAACATCATATATTCAGAGTCTCCCTGGTGGAGGTTTATACTGTCTGTCTGTCTGTCTGTCTGTCCCACAATGCTGTCAACATCATATATTCAGTCTCCCTGGTGGAGGGTTATACTGTCTGTCTGTCCCACAATGCTGTCAACATCATATATTCAGAGTCTCCCTGGTGGAGGTTTATACTGTCTGTCTGTCCCACAATGCTGTCAACATCATATATTCAGTCTCCCTGGTGGAGGTTTATACTGTCTGTCTGTCCCACAATGCTGTCAACATCATATATTCAGAGTCTCCCTGGTAGAGGTTTATACTGTCTGTCTGTCTGTCCCACAATGCTGTTAACATCATATATTCAGAGTCTCCCTGGAGGAGGTTTATACTGTCTGTCTGTCTGTCCCACAATGCTGTCAACATCATATATTCAGAGTCTCCCTGGTGGAGGTTTATACTGTCTGTCTGTCCCACAATGCTGTCAACATCATATATTCAGTCTCCCTGGAGGAGGTTTATACTGTCTGTCCCACAATGCTGTCAACATCATATATTCAGTCTCCCTGGTGGAGGTTTATACTGTCTGTCTGTCTTATCCCACAATGCTGTAAACATCATATATTCAGAGTCTCCCTGGTGGAGGTTTATACTGTCTGTCTGTCCCACAATGCTGTCAACATCATATATTCAGTCTCCCTGGAGGAGGTTTATACTGTCTGTCCCACAATGCTGTCAACATCATATATTCAGAGTCTCCCTGGTAGAGGTGTATACTGTCTGTCCCACAATGCTGTCAACATCATATATTCAGTCTCCCTGGTGGAGGTGTATACTGTCTGTCTGTCCCACAACGCTGTCAACATCATATATTCAGAGTCTCCCTGGTGGAGGGTTAAACTGTCTTTCTGTCTGTCCCACAATGCTGTCAACATCATATATTCAGAGTCTCCCTGGTGGAGGTTTATACTGTCTGTCTGTCTGTCCCACAATGCTGTCAACATCATATATTCAGTCTCCCTGGTGGAGGTTTATACTGTCTGTCTGTCTGTCCCACAATGCTGTCAACATCATATATTCAGAGTCTCCCTGGTGGAGGGTTATACTGTCTGTCCCACACTGCTGTCAACATCATATATTCAGAGTCTCCCTGGTGGAGGTTTATACTGTCTGTCCCACAATGCTGTCAACATCATATATTCAGAGTCTCCCTGGTGGAGGGTTATACTGTCTGTCTGTCCCACAATGCTGTCAACATCATATATTCAGAGTCTCCCTGGTAGAGGTTTATACTGTCTGTCTGTCTGTCCCACAATGCTGTTAACATCATATATTCAGAGTCTCCCTGGTAGAGGTTTATACTGTCTGTCTGTCTGTCCCACAATGCTGTTAACATCATATATTCAGAGTCTCCCTGGTGGAGGTTTATACTGTCTGTCTGTCCCACAATGCTGTCAACATCATATATTCAGTCTCCCTGGTGGAGGTTTATACTGTCTGTCTGTCCCACAATGCTGTCAACATCATATATTCAGTCTCCCTGGTGGAGGTTTATACTGTCTGTCTGTCTGTCCCACAATGCTGTCAACATCATATATTCAGAGTCTCCCTGGTGGAGGTTTATACTGTCTGTCCCACAATGCTGTCAACATCATATATTCAGAGTCTCCCTGGTGGAGGTTTATACTGTCTGTCCCACAATGCTGTCAACATCATATATTCAGAGTCTCCCTGGAGGAGGTTTATACTGTCTGTCCCACAATGCTGTCAACATCATATATTCAGTCTCCCTGGTGGAGGTTTATACTGTCTGTCTGTCCCACAATGCTGTCAACATCATATATTCAGAGTCTCCCTGGTGGAGGTTTATACTGTCTGTCTGTCTGTCTGTCCCACAATGCTGTCAACATCATATATTCAGTCTCCCTGGTGGAGGGTTATACTGTCTGTCTGTCCCACAATGCTGTCAACATCATATATTCAGAGTCTCCCTGGTGGAGGGTTATACTGTCTGTCTGTCCCACAATGCTGTCAACATCATATATTCAGAGTCTCCCTGGTGGAGGGTTATACTGTCTGTCTGTCCCACAACGCTGTCAACATCATATATTCAGAGTCTCCCTGGAGGAGGTTTATACTGTCTGTCCCACAATGCTGTCAACATCATATATTCAGAGTCTCCCTGGAGGAGGTTTATACTGTCTGTCCCACAATGCTGTCAACATCATATATTCAGTCTCCCTGGTGGAGGTTTATACTGTCTGTCTGTCCCACAATGCTGTCAACATCATATATTCAGAGTCTCCCTGGTGGAGGTTTATACTGTCTGTCTGTCTGTCTGTCCCACAATGCTGTCAACATCATATATTCAGTCTCCCTGGTGGAGGGTTATACTGTCTGTCTGTCCCACAATGCTGTCAACATCATATATTCAGAGTCTCCCTGGTGGAGGTTTATACTGTCTGTCTGTCCCACAATGCTGTCAACATCATATATTCAGTCTCCCTGGTGGAGGTTTATACTGTCTGTCTGTCCCACAATGCTGTCAACATCATATATTCAGAGTCTCCCTGGTAGAGGTTTATACTGTCTGTCTGTCTGTCCCACAATGCTGTTAACATCATATATTCAGAGTCTCCCTGGAGGAGGTTTATACTGTCTGTCTGTCTGTCCCACAATGCTGTCAACATCATATATTCAGAGTCTCCCTGGTGGAGGTTTATACTGTCTGTCTGTCCCACAATGCTGTCAACATCATATATTCAGTCTCCCTGGAGGTTTATACTGTCTGTCCCACAATGCTGTCAACATCATATATTCAGTCTCCCTGGAGGAGGTTTATACTGTCTGTCCCACAATGCTGTCAACATCATATATTCAGAGTCTCCCTGGTGGAGGTTTATACTGTCTGTCCCACAATGCTGTCAACATCATATATTCAGAGTCTCCCTGGTGGAGGGTTATACTGTCTGTCCCACAATGCTGTCAACATCATATATTCAGAGTCTCCCTGGTGGAGGTTTATACTGTCTGTCTCACAATGCTGTCAACATCATATATTCAGTCTCCCTGGTGGAGGTTTATACTGTCTGTCTGTCCCACAATGCTGTCAACATCATATATTCAGAGTCTCCCTGGTGGAGGTTTATACTGTCTGTCCCACAATGCTGTCAACATCATATATTCAGAGTCTCCCTGGTGGAGGTTTATACTGTCTGTCTGTCTGTCCCACAATGCTGTCAACATCATATATTCAGAGTCTCCCTGGTGGAGGTTTATACTGTCTGTCCCACAATGCTGTCAACATCATATATTCAGAGTCTCCCTGGTGGAGGTTTATACTGTCTGTCCCACAATGCTGTCAACATCATATATTCAGAGGCTCCCTGGTGGAGGTTTATACTGTCTGTCTGTCTGTCCCACAATGCTGTCAACATCATATATTCAGAGTCTCCCTGGTGGAGGGTTATACTGTCTGTCCCACAATGCTGTCAACATCATATATTCAGAGTCTCCCTGGTGGAGGTTTATACTGTCTGTCCCACAATGCTGTCAACATCATATATTCAGAGTCTCCCTGGTGGAGGGTTATACTGTCTGTCTGTCCCACCATGCTGTCAACATCATATATTCAGAGTCTCCCTGGTGGAGATTTATACTGTCTGTCCCACAATGCTGTCAACATCATATATTCAGAGTCTCCCTGGTAGAGGTTTATACTGTCTGTCTGTCTGTCCCACAATGCTGTTAACATCATATATTCAGAGTCTCCCTGGTAGAGGTTTATACTGTCTGTCTGTCTGTCCCACAATGCTGTTAACATCATATATTCAGAGTCTCCCTGGTGGAGGTTTATACTGTCTGTCTGTCCCACAATGCTGTCAACATCATATATTCAGTCTCCCTGGTGGAGGTTTATACTGTCTGTCTGTCCCACAATGCTGTCAACATCATATATTCAGTCTCCCTGGTGGAGGTTTATACTGTCTGTCTGTCTGTCCCACAATGCTGTCAACATCATATATTCAGAGTCTCCCTGGTGGAGGTTTATACTGTCTGTCTGTCTGTCTGTCTGTCCCACAATGCTGTCAACATCATATATTCAGTCTCCCTGGTGGAGGGTTATACTGTCTGTCTGTCCCACAATGCTGTCAACATCATATATTCAGAGTCTCCCTGGTGGAGGTTTATACTGTCTGTCTGTCCCACAATGCTGTCAACATCATATATTCAGTCTCCCTGGTGGAGGTTTATACTGTCTGTCTGTCCCACAATGCTGTCAACATCATATATTCAGAGTCTCCCTGGTGGAGGTTTATACTGTCTGTCTGTCTGTCTGTCTGTCCCACAATGCTGTCAACATCATATATTCAGTCTCCCTGGTGGAGGGTTATACTGTCTGTCTGTCCCACAATGCTGTCAACATCATATATTCAGAGTCTCCCTGGTGGAGGTTTATACTGTCTGTCTGTCCCACAATGCTGTCAACATCATATATTCAGTCTCCCTGGTGGAGGTTTATACTGTCTGTCTGTCCCACAATGCTGTCAACATCATATATTCAGAGTCTCCCTGGTAGAGGTTTATACTGTCTGTCTGTCTGTCCCACAATGCTGTTAACATCATATATTCAGAGTCTCCCTGGAGGAGGTTTATACTGTCTGTCTGTCTGTCCCACAATGCTGTCAACATCATATATTCAGAGTCTCACTGGTGGAGGTTTATACTGTCTGTCTGTCCCACAATGCTGTCAACATCATATATTCAGTCTCCCTGGAGGAGGTTTATACTGTCTGTCCCACAATGCTGTCAACATCATATATTCAGTCTCCCTGGTGGAGGTTTATACTGTCTGTCTGTCTTATCCCACAATGCTGTAAACATCATATATTCAGAGTCTCCCTGGTGGAGGTTTATACTGTCTGTCTGTCCCACAATGCTGTCAACATCATATATTCAGTCTCCCTGGAGGAGGTTTATACTGTCTGTCCCACAATGCTGTCAACATCATATATTCAGAGTCTCCCTGGTGGAGGTGTATACTGTCTGTCCCACAATGCTGTCAACATCATATATTCAGAGTCTCCCTGGTGGAGGTGTATACTGTCTGTCTGTCCCACAACGCTGTCAACATCATATATTCAGAGTCTCCCTGGTGGAGGGTTAAACTGTCTTTCTGTCTGTCCCACAATGCTGTCAACATCATATATTCAGAGTCTCCCTGGTGGAGGTTTATACTGTCTGTCTGTCTGTCCCACAATGCTGTCAACATCATATATTCAGTCTCCCTGGTGGAGGTTTATACTGTCTGTCTGTCTGTCCCACAATGCTGTCAACATCATATATTCAGAGTCTCCCTGGTGGAGGGTTATACTGTCTGTCCCACACTGCTGTCAACATCATATATTCAGAGTCTCCCTGGTGGAGGTTTATACTGTCTGTCCCACAATGCTGTCAACATCATATATTCAGAGTCTCCCTGGTGGAGGGTTATACTGTCTGTCTGTCCCACAATGCTGTCAACATCATATATTCAGAGTCTCCCTGGTAGAGGTTTATACTGTCTGTCTGTCTGTCCCACAATGCTGTTAACATCATATATTCAGAGTCTCCCTGGTAGAGGTTTATACTGTCTGTCTGTCTGTCCCACAATGCTGTTAACATCATATATTCAGAGTCTCCCTGGTGGAGGTTTATACTGTCTGTCTGTCCCACAATGCTGTCAACATCATATATTCAGTCTCCCTGGTGGAGGTTTATACTGTCTGTCTGTCCCACAATGCTGTCAACATCATATATTCAGTCTCCCTGGTGGAGGTTTATACTGTCTGTCTGTCTGTCCCACAATGCTGTCAACATCATATATTCAGAGTCTCCCTGGTGGAGGTTTATACTGTCTGTCCCACAATGCTGTCAACATCATATATTCAGAGTCTCCCTGGTGGAGGTTTATACTGTCTGTCCCACAATGCTGTCAACATCATATATTCAGAGTCTCCCTGGAGGAGGTTTATACTGTCTGTCCCACAATGCTGTCAACATCATATATTCAGTCTCCCTGGTGGAGGTTTATACTGTCTGTCTGTCCCACAATGCTGTCAACATCATATATTCAGAGTCTCCCTGGTGGAGGTTTATACTGTCTGTCTGTCTGTCTGTCCCACAATGCTGTCAACATCATATATTCAGTCTCCCTGGTGGAGGGTTATACTGTCTGTCTGTCCCACAATGCTGTCAACATCATATATTCAGAGTCTCCCTGGTGGAGGGTTATACTGTCTGTCTGTCCCACAACGCTGTCAACATCATATATTCAGAGTCTCCCTGGAGGAGGTTTATACTGTCTGTCCCACAATGCTGTCAACATCATATATTCAGTCTCCCTGGTGGAGGTTTATACTGTCTGTCTGTCCCACAATGCTGTCAACATCATATATTCAGAGTCTCCCTGGTGGAGGTTTATACTGTCTGTCTGTCTGTCTGTCCCACAATGCTGTCAACATCATATATTCAGTCTCCCTGGTGGAGGGTTATACTGTCTGTCTGTCCCACAATGCTGTCAACATCATATATTCAGAGACTCCCTGGTGGAGATTTATACTGTCTGTCTGTCCCACAATGCTGTCAACATCATATATTCAGTCTCCCTGGTGGAGGTTTATACTGTCTGTCTGTCCCACAATGCTGTCAACATCATATATTCAGAGTCTCCCTGGTAGAGGTTTATACTGTCTGTCTGTCTGTCCCACAATGCTGTTAACATCATATATTCAGAGTCTCCCTGGAGGAGGTTTATACTGTCTGTCTGTCTGTCCCACAATGCTGTCAACATCATATATTCAGAGTCTCCCTGGTGGAGGTTTATACTGTCTGTCTGTCCCACAATGCTGTCAACATCATATATTCAGTCTCCCTGGAGGTTTATACTGTCTGTCCCACAATGCTGTCAACATCATATATTCAGTCTCCCTGGTGGAGGTTTATACTGTCTGTCTGTCTTATCCCACAATGCTGTAAACATCATATATTCAGAGTCTCCCTGGTGGAGGTTTATACTGTCTGTCTGTCCCACAATGCTGTCAACATCATATATTCAGAGTCTCCCTGGTGGAGGTTTATACTGTCTGTCCCACAATGCTGTCAACATCATATATTCAGAGTCTCCCTGGTGGAGGTTTATACTGTCTGTCTCACAATGCTGTCAACATCATATATTCAGTCTCCCTGGTGGAGGTTTATACTGTCTGTCTGTCCCACAATGCTGTCAACATCATATATTCAGAGTCTCCCTGGTGGAGGTTTATACTGTCTGTCCCACAATGCTGTCAACATCATATATTCAGAGTCTCCCTGGTGGAGGTTTATACTGTCTGTCTGTCTGTCCCACAATGCTGTCAACATCATATATTCAGAGTCTCCCTGGTGGAGGTTTATACTGTCTGTCCCACAATGCTGTCAACATCATATATTCAGAGTCTCCCTGGTGGAGGTTTATACTGTCTGTCCCACAATGCTGTCAACATCATATATTCAGAGTCTCCCTGGTGGAGGTTTATACTGTCTGTCTGTCTGTCCCACAATGCTGTCAACATCATATATTCAGAGTCTCCCTGGTGGAGGGTTATACTGTCTGTCCCACAATGCTGTCAACATCATATATTCAGAGTCTCCCTGGTGGAGGTTTATACTGTCTGTCCCACAATGCTGTCAACATCATATATTCAGAGTCTCCCTGGTGGAGGGTTATACTGTCTGTCTGTCCCACAATGCTGTCAACATCATATATTCAGAGTCTCCCTGGTGGAGATTTATACTGTCTGTCCCACAATGCTGTCAACATCATATATTCAGAGTCTCCCTGGTGGAGGGTTATACTGTCTGTCTGTCCCACAACGCTGTCAACATCATATATTCAGAGTCTCCCTGGAGGAGGTTTATACTGTCTGTCCCACAATGCTGTCAACATCATATATTCAGAGTCTCCCTGGAGGAGGTTTATACTGTCTGTCCCACAATGCTGTCAACATCATATATTCAGTCTCCCTGGTGGAGGTTTATACTGTCTGTCTGTCCCACAATGCTGTCAACATCATATATTCAGAGTCTCCCTGGTGGAGGTTTATACTGTCTGTCTGTCTGTCTGTCCCACAATGCTGTCAACATCATATATTCAGTCTCCCTGGTGGAGGGTTATACTGTCTGTCTGTCCCACAATGCTGTCAACATCATATATTCAGAGTCTCCCTGGTGGAGGTTTATACTGTCTGTCTGTCCCACAATGCTGTCAACATCATATATTCAGTCTCCCTGGTGGAGGTTTATACTGTCTGTCTGTCCCACAATGCTGTCAACATCATATATTCAGAGTCTCCCTGGTAGAGGTTTATACTGTCTGTCTGTCTGTCCCACAATGCTGTTAACATCATATATTCAGTCTCCCTGGTGGAGGTTTATACTGTCTGTCTGTCCCACAATGCTGTCAACATCATATATTCAGTCTCCCTGGTGGAGGTTTATACTGTCTGTCTGTCTGTCCCGCAATGCTGTCAACATCATATATTCAGAGTCTCCCTGGTGGAGGTTTATACTGTCTGTCCCACAATGCTGTCAACATCATATATTCAGAGTCTCCCTGGTGGAGGTTTATACTGTCTGTCCCACAATGCTGTCAACATCATATATTCAGAGTCTCCCTGGTGGAGGGTTATACTGTCTGTCTGTCCCACAATGCTGTCAACATCATATATTCAGAGTCTCCCTGGTGGAGGGTTATACTGTCTGTCTGTCCCACAATGCTGTCAACATCATATATTCAGAGTCTCCCTGGAGGAGGTTTATACTGTCTGTCCCACAATGCTGTCAACATCATATATTCAGAGTCTCCCTGGAGGAGGTTTATACTGTCTGTCCCACAATGCTGTCAACATCATATATTCAGTCTCCCTGGTGGAGGTTTATACTGTCTGTCTGTCCCACAATGCTGTCAACATCATATATTCAGAGTCTCCCTGGTGGAGGTTTATACTGTCTGTCTGTCTGTCTGTCCCACAATGCTGTCAACATCATATATTCAGTCTCCCTGGTGGAGGGTTATACTGTCTGTCTGTCCCACAATGCTGTCAACATCATATATTCAGAGTCTCCCTGGTGGAGGTTTATACTGTCTGTCTGTCCCACAATGCTGTCAACATCATATATTCAGTCTCCCTGGTGGAGGTTTATACTGTCTGTCTGTCCCACAATGCTGTCAACATCATATATTCAGAGTCTCCCTGGTAGAGGTTTATACTGTCTGTCTGTCTGTCCCACAATGCTGTTAACATCATATATTCAGTCTCCCTGGTGGAGGTTTATACTGTCTGTCTGTCCCACAATGCTGTCAACATCATATATTCAGTCTCCCTGGTGGAGGTTTATACTGTCTGTCTGTCTGTCCCACAATGCTGTCAACATCATATATTCAGAGTCTCCCTGGTGGAGGTTTATACTGTCTGTCCCACAATGCTGTCAACATCATATATTCAGAGTCTCCCTGGTGGAGGTTTATACTGTCTGTCCCACAATGCTGTCAACATCATATATTCAGAGTCTCCCTGGTGGAGGGTTATACTGTCTGTCTGTCCCACAATGCTGTCAACATCATATATTCAGAGTCTCCCTGGTGGAGGGTTATACTGTCTGTCTGTCCCACAACGCTGTCAACATCATATATTCAGAGTCTCCCTGGAGGAGGTTTATACTGTCTGTCCCACAATGCTGTCAACATCATATATTCAGAGTCTCCCTGGAGGAGGTTTATACTGTCTGTCCCACAATGCTGTCAACATCATATATTCAGTCTCCCTGGTGGAGGTTTATACTGTCTGTCTGTCCCACAATGCTGTCAACATCATATATTCAGAGTCTCCCTGGTGGAGGTTTATACTGTCTGTCTGTCTGTCTGTCTGTCCCACAATGCTGTCAACATCATATATTCAGTCTCCCTGGTGGAGGGTTATACTGTCTGTCTGTCCCACAATGCTGTCAACATCATATATTCAGAGTCTCCCTGGTGGAGGTTTATACTGTCTGTCTGTCCCACAATGCTGTCAACATCATATATTCAGTCTCCCTGGTGGAGGTTTATACTGTCTGTCTGTCCCACAATGCTGTCAACATCATATATTCAGAGTCTCCCTGGTAGAGGTTTATACTGTCTGTCTGTCCCACAATGCTGTTAACATCATATATTCAGAGTCTCCCTGGAGGAGGTTTATACTGTCTGTCTGTCTGTCCCACAATGCTGTCAACATCATATATTCAGAGTCTCCCTGGTGGAGGTTTATACTGTCTGTCTGTCCCACAATGCTGTCAACATCATATATTCAGTCTCCCTGGAGGAGGTTTATACTGTCTGTCCCACAATGCTGTCAACATCATATATTCAGTCTCCCTGGTGGAGGTTTATACTGTCTGTCTGTCTTATCCCACAATGCTGTAAACATCATATATTCAGAGTCTCCCTGGTGGAGGTTTATACTGTCTGTCTGTCCCACAATGCTGTCAACATCATATATTCAGTCTCCCTGGAGGAGGTTTATACTGTCTGTCCCACAATGCTGTCAACATCATATATTCAGAGTCTCCCTGGTGGAGGTGTATACTGTCTGTCCCACAATGCTGTCAACATCATATATTCAGTCTCCCTGGTGGAGGTGTATACTGTCTGTCTGTCCCACAACGCTGTCAACATCATATATTCAGAGTCTCCCTGGTGGAGGGTTAAACTGTCTTTCTGTCTGTCCCACAATGCTGTCAACATCATATATTCAGAGTCTCCCTGGTGGAGGTTTATACTGTCTGTCTGTCTGTCCCACAATGCTGTCAACATCATATATTCAGTCTCCCTGGTGGAGGTTTATACTGTCTGTCTGTCTGTCCCACAATGCTGTCAACATCATATATTCAGTCTCCCTGGTGGAGGGTTATACTGTCTGTCCCACACTGCTGTCAACATCATATATTCAGAGTCTCCCTGGTGGAGGTTTATACTGTCTGTCCCACAATGCTGTCAACATCATATATTCAGAGTCTCCCTGGTGGAGGGTTATACTGTCTGTCTGTCCCACAATGCTGTCAACATCATATATTCAGAGTCTCCCTGGTAGAGGTTTATACTGTCTGTCTGTCTGTCCCACAATGCTGTTAACATCATATATTCAGAGTCTCCCTGGTAGAGGTTTATACTGTCTGTCTGTCTGTCCCACAATGCTGTTAACATCATATATTCAGAGTCTCCCTGGTGGAGGTTTATACTGTCTGTCTGTCCCACAATGCTGTCAACATCATATATTCAGTCTCCCTGGTGGAGGTTTATACTGTCTGTCTGTCCCACAATGCTGTCAACATCATATATTCAGTCTCCCTGGTGGAGGTTTATACTGTCTGTCTGTCTGTCCCACAATGCTGTCAACATCATATATTCAGAGTCTCCCTGGTGGAGGTTTATACTGTCTGTCCCACAATGCTGTCAACATCATATATTCAGAGTCTCCCTGGTGGAGGTTTATACTGTCTGTCCCACAATGCTGTCAACATCATATATTCAGAGTCTCCCTGGAGGAGGTTTATACTGTCTGTCCCACAATGCTGTCAACATCATATATTCAGTCTCCCTGGTGGAGGTTTATACTGTCTGTCTGTCCCACAATGCTGTCAACATCATATATTCAGAGTCTCCCTGGTGGAGGTTTATACTGTCTGTCTGTCTGTCTGTCCCACAATGCTGTCAACATCATATATTCAGTCTCCCTGGTGGAGGGTTATACTGTCTGTCTGTCCCACAATGCTGTCAACATCATATATTCAGAGTCTCCCTGGTGGAGGTTTATACTGTCTGTCTGTCTGTCTGTCCCACAATGCTGTCAACATCATATATTCAGTCTCCCTGGTAGAGGTTTATACTGTCTGTCTGTCTGTCCCACAATGCTGTTAACATCATATATTCAGAGTCTCCCTGGTGGAGGTTTATACTGTCTGTCTGTCCCACAATGCTGTCAACATCATATATTCAGTCTCCCTGGTGGAGGTTTATACTGTCTGTCTGTCCCACAATGCTGTCAACATCATATATTCAGTCTCCCTGGTGGAGGTTTATACTGTCTGTCTGTCTGTCCCACAATGCTGTCAACATCATATATTCAGAGTCTCCCTGGTGGAGGTTTATACTGTCTGTCCCACAATGCTGTCAACATCATATATTCAGAGTCTCCCTGGTGGAGGTTTATACTGTCTGTCCCACAATGCTGTCAACATCATATATTCAGAGTCTCCCTGGAGGAGGTTTATACTGTCTGTCCCACAATGCTGTCAACATCATATATTCAGTCTCCCTGGTGGAGGTTTATACTGTCTGTCTGTCCCACAATGCTGTCAACATCATATATTCAGTCTCCCTGGTGGAGGTTTATACTGTCTGTCTGTCTGTCTGTCCCACAATGCTGTCAACATCATATATTCAGAGTCTCCCTGGTGGAGGGTTATACTGTCTGTCTGTCCCACAATGCTGTCAACATCATATATTCAGAGTCTCCCTGGTGGAGGGTTATACTGTCTGTCTGTCCCACAACGCTGTCAACATCATATATTCAGAGTCTCCCTGGAGGAGGTTTATACTGTCTGTCCCACAATGCTGTCAACATCATATATTCAGAGTCTCCCTGGAGGAGGTTTATACTGTCTGTCCCACAATGCTGTCAACATCATATATTCAGTCTCCCTGGTGGAGGTTTATACTGTCTGTCTGTCCCACAATGCTGTCAACATCATATATTCAGAGTCTCCCTGGTGGAGGTTTATACTGTCTGTCTGTCTGTCTGTCCCACAATGCTGTCAACATCATATATTCAGTCTCCCTGGTGGAGGGTTATACTGTCTGTCTGTCCCACAATGCTGTCAACATCATATATTCAGAGTCTCCCTGGTGGAGGTTTATACTGTCTGTCTGTCCCACAATGCTGTCAACATCATATATTCAGTCTCCCTGGTGGAGGTTTATACTGTCTGTCTGTCCCACAATGCTGTCAACATCATATATTCAGAGTCTCCCTGGTAGAGGTTTATACTGTCTGTCTGTCTGTCCCACAATGCTGTTAACATCATATATTCAGAGTCTCCCTGGAGGAGGTTTATACTGTCTGTCTGTCTGTCCCACAATGCTGTCAACATCATATATTCAGAGTCTCCCTGGTGGAGGTTTATACTGTCTGTCTGTCCCACAATGCTGTCAACATCATATATTCAGTCTCCCTGGAGGTTTCTACTGTCTGTCCCACAATGCTGTCAACATCATATATTCAGTCTCCCTGGTGGAGGTTTATACTGTCTGTCTGTCTTATCCCACAATGCTGTAAACATCATATATTCAGAGTCTCCCTGGTGGAGGTTTATACTGTCTGTCTGTCCCACAATGCTGTCAACATCATATATTCAGTCTCCCTGGAGGAGGTTTATACTGTCTGTCCCACAATGCTGTCAACATCATATATTCAGAGTCTCCCTGGTGGAGGTTTATACTGTCTGTCCCACAATGCTGTCAACATCATATATTCAGAGTCTCCCTGGTGGAGGGTTGTACTGTCTGTCCCACAATGCTGTCAACATCATATATTCAGAGTCTCCCTGGTGGAGGTTTATACTGTCTGTCTCACAATGCTGTCAACATCATATATTCAGTCTCCCTGGTGGAGGTTTATACTGTCTGTCTGTCCCACAATGCTGTCAACATCATATATTCAGAGTCTCCCTGGTGGAGGTTTATACTGTCTGTCCCACAATGCTGTCAACATCATATATTCAGAGTCTCCCTGGTGGAGGTTTATACTGTCTGTCCCACAATGCTGTCAACATCATATATTCAGAGGCTCCCTGGTGGAGGTTTATACTGTCTGTCTGTCTGTCCCACAATGCTGTCAACATCATATATTCAGAGTCTCCCTGGTGGAGGGTTATACTGTCTGTCCCACAATGCTGTCAACATCATATATTCAGAGTCTCCCTGGTGGAGGTTTATACTGTCTGTCCCACAATGCTGTCAACATCATATATTCAGAGTCTCCCTGGTGGAGGGTTATACTGTCTGTCTGTCCCACCATGCTGTCAACATCATATATTCAGAGTCTCCCTGGTGGAGATTTATACTGTCTGTCCCACAATGCTGTCAACATCATATATTCAGAGTCTCCCTGGTAGAGGTTTATACTGTCTGTCTGTCTGTCCCACAATGCTGTTAACATCATATATTCAGAGTCTCCCTGGTAGAGGTTTATACTGTCTGTCTGTCTGTCCCACAATGCTGTTAACATCATATATTCAGAGTCTCCCTGGTGGAGGTTTATACTGTCTGTCTGTCCCACAATGCTGTCAACATCATATATTCAGTCTCCCTGGTGGAGGTTTATACTGTCTGTCTGTCCCACAATGCTGTCAACATCATATATTCAGTCTCCCTGGTGGAGGTTTATACTGTCTGTCTGTCTGTCCCACAATGCTGTCAACATCATATATTCAGAGTCTCCCTGGTGGAGGTTTATACTGTCTGTCTGTCTGTCTGTCTGTCTGTCCCACAATGCTGTCAACATCATATATTCAGTCTCCCTGGTGGAGGGTTATACTGTCTGTCTGTCCCACAATGCTGTCAACATCATATATTCAGAGTCTCCCTGGTGGAGGTTTATACTGTCTGTCTGTCCCACAATGCTGTCAACATCATATATTCAGTCTCCCTGGTGGAGGTTTATACTGTCTGTCTGTCCCACAATGCTGTCAACATCATATATTCAGAGTCTCCCTGGTGGAGGTTTATACTGTCTGTCTGTCTGTCTGTCCCACAATGCTGTCAACATCATATATTCAGTCTCCCTGGTGGAGGGTTATACTGTCTGTCTGTCCCACAATGCTGTCAACATCATATATTCAGAGTCTCCCTGGTGGAGGTTTATACTGTCTGTCTGTCCCACAATGCTGTCAACATCATATATTCAGTCTCCCTGGTGGAGGTTTATACTGTCTGTCTGTCCCACAATGCTGTCAACATCATATATTCAGAGTCTCCCTGGTAGAGGTTTATACTGTCTGTCTGTCTGTCCCACAATGCTGTTAACATCATATATTCAGAGTCTCCCTGGAGGAGGTTTATACTGTCTGTCTGTCTGTCCCACAATGCTGTCAACATCATATATTCAGAGTCTCACTGGTGGAGGTTTATACTGTCTGTCTGTCCCACAATGCTGTCAACATCATATATTCAGTCTCCCTGGAGGAGGTTTATACTGTCTGTCCCACAATGCTGTCAACATCATATATTCAGTCTCCCTGGTGGAGGTTTATACTGTCTGTCTGTCTTATCCCACAATGCTGTAAACATCATATATTCAGAGTCTCCCTGGTGGAGGTTTATACTGTCTGTCTGTCCCACAATGCTGTCAACATCATATATTCAGTCTCCCTGGAGGAGGTTTATACTGTCTGTCCCACAATGCTGTCAACATCATATATTCAGAGTCTCCCTGGTGGAGGTGTATACTGTCTGTCCCACAATGCTGTCAACATCATATATTCAGAGTCTCCCTGGTGGAGGTGTATACTGTCTGTCTGTCCCACAACGCTGTCAACATCATATATTCAGAGTCTCCCTGGTGGAGGGTTAAACTGTCTTTCTGTCTGTCCCACAATGCTGTCAACATCATATATTCAGAGTCTCCCTGGTGGAGGTTTATACTGTCTGTCTGTCTGTCCCACAATGCTGTCAACATCATATATTCAGTCTCCCTGGTGGAGGTTTATACTGTCTGTCTGTCTGTCCCACAATGCTGTCAACATCATATATTCAGAGTCTCCCTGGTGGAGGGTTATACTGTCTGTCCCACACTGCTGTCAACATCATATATTCAGAGTCTCCCTGGTGGAGGTTTATACTGTCTGTCCCACAATGCTGTCAACATCATATATTCAGAGTCTCCCTGGTGGAGGGTTATACTGTCTGTCTGTCCCACAATGCTGTCAACATCATATATTCAGAGTCTCCCTGGTAGAGGTTTATACTGTCTGTCTGTCTGTCCCACAATGCTGTTAACATCATATATTCAGAGTCTCCCTGGTAGAGGTTTATACTGTCTGTCTGTCTGTCCCACAATGCTGTTAACATCATATATTCAGAGTCTCCCTGGTGGAGGTTTATACTGTCTGTCTGTCCCACAATGCTGTCAACATCATATATTCAGTCTCCCTGGTGGAGGTTTATACTGTCTGTCTGTCCCACAATGCTGTCAACATCATATATTCAGTCTCCCTGGTGGAGGTTTATACTGTCTGTCTGTCTGTCCCACAATGCTGTCAACATCATATATTCAGAGTCTCCCTGGTGGAGGTTTATACTGTCTGTCCCACAATGCTGTCAACATCATATATTCAGAGTCTCCCTGGTGGAGGTTTATACTGTCTGTCCCACAATGCTGTCAACATCATATATTCAGAGTCTCCCTGGAGGAGGTTTATACTGTCTGTCCCACAATGCTGTCAACATCATATATTCAGTCTCCCTGGTGGAGGTTTATACTGTCTGTCTGTCCCACAATGCTGTCAACATCATATATTCAGAGTCTCCCTGGTGGAGGTTTATACTGTCTGTCTGTCTGTCTGTCCCACAATGCTGTCAACATCATATATTCAGTCTCCCTGGTGGAGGGTTATACTGTCTGTCTGTCCCACAATGCTGTCAACATCATATATTCAGAGTCTCCCTGGTGGAGGGTTATACTGTCTGTCTGTCCCACAATGCTGTCAACATCATATATTCAGAGTCTCCCTGGTGGAGGGTTATACTGTCTGTCTGTCCCACAACGCTGTCAACATCATATATTCAGAGTCTCCCTGGAGGAGGTTTATACTGTCTGTCCCACAATGCTGTCAACATCATATATTCAGTCTCCCTGGTGGAGGTTTATACTGTCTGTCTGTCCCACAATGCTGTCAACATCATATATTCAGAGTCTCCCTGGTGGAGGTTTATACTGTCTGTCTGTCTGTCCCACAATGCTGTCAACATCATATATTCAGTCTCCCTGGTGGAGGGTTATACTGTCTGTCTGTCCCACAATGCTGTCAACATCATATATTCAGAGACTCCCTGGTGGAGGTTTATACTGTCTGTCTGTCCCACAATGCTGTCAACATCATATATTCAGTCTCCCTGGTGGAGGTTTATACTGTCTGTCTGTCCCACAATGCTGTCAACATCATATATTCAGAGTCTCCCTGGTAGAGGTTTATACTGTCTGTCTGTCTGTCCCACAATGCTGTTAACATCATATATTCAGAGTCTCCCTGGAGGAGGTTTATACTGTCTGTCTGTCTGTCCCACAATGCTGTCAACATCATATATTCAGAGTCTCCCTGGTGGAGGTTTATACTGTCTGTCTGTCCCACAATGCTGTCAACATCATATATTCAGTCTCCCTGGAGGTTTATACTGTCTGTCCCACAATGCTGTCAACATCATATATTCAGTCTCCCTGGTGGAGGTTTATACTGTCTGTCTGTCTTATCCCACAATGCTGTAAACATCATATATTCAGAGTCTCCCTGGTGGAGGTTTATACTGTCTGTCTGTCCCACAATGCTGTCAACATCATATATTCAGTCTCCCTGGAGGAGGTTTATACTGTCTGTCCCACAATGCTGTCAACATCATATATTCAGAGTCTCCCTGGTGGAGGTTTATACTGTCTGTCCCACAATGCTGTCAACATCATATATTCAGAGTCTCCCTGGTGGAGGGTTATACTGTCTGTCCCACAATGCTGTCAACATCATATATTCAGAGTCTCCCTGGTGGAGGTTTATACTGTCTGTCTCACAATGCTGTCAACATCATATATTCAGTCTCCCTGGTGGAGGTTTATACTGTCTGTCTGTCCCACAATGCTGTCAACATCATATATTCAGAGTCTCCCTGGTGGAGGTTTATACTGTCTGTCCCACAATGCTGTCAACATCATATATTCAGAGTCTCCCTGGTGGAGGTTTATACTGTCTGTCTGTCTGTCCCACAATGCTGTCAACATCATATATTCAGAGTCTCCCTGGTGGAGGTTTATACTGTCTGTCCCACAATGCTGTCAACATCATATATTCAGAGTCTCCCTGGTGGAGGTTTATACTGTCTGTCCCACAATGCTGTCAACATCATATATTCAGAGTCTCCCTGGTGGAGGTTTATACTGTCTGTCTGTCTGTCCCACAATGCTGTCAACATCATATATTCAGAGTCTCCCTGGTGGAGGGTTATACTGTCTGTCCCACAATGCTGTCAACATCATATATTCAGAGTCTCCCTGGTGGAGGTTTATACTGTCTGTCCCACAATGCTGTCAACATCATATATTCAGAGTCTCCCTGGTGGAGGGTTATACTGTCTGTCTGTCCCACAATGCTGTCAACATCATATATTCAGAGTCTCCCTGGTGGAGATTTATACTGTCTGTCCCACAATGCTGTCAACATCATATATTCAGAGTCTCCCTGGTGGAGGGTTATACTGTCTGTCTGTCCCACAACGCTGTCAACATCATATATTCAGAGTCTCCCTGGAGGAGGTTTATACTGTCTGTCCCACAATGCTGTCAACATCATATATTCAGAGTCTCCCTGGAGGAGGTTTATACTGTCTGTCCCACAATGCTGTCAACATCATATATTCAGTCTCCCTGGTGGAGGTTTATACTGTCTGTCTGTCCCACAATGCTGTCAACATCATATATTCAGAGTCTCCCTGGTGGAGGTTTATACTGTCTGTCTGTCTGTCTGTCCCACAATGCTGTCAACATCATATATTCAGTCTCCCTGGTGGAGGGTTATACTGTCTGTCTGTCCCACAATGCTGTCAACATCATATATTCAGAGTCTCCCTGGTGGAGGTTTATACTGTCTGTCTGTCCCACAATGCTGTCAACATCATATATTCAGTCTCCCTGGTGGAGGTTTATACTGTCTGTCTGTCCCACAATGCTGTCAACATCATATATTCAGAGTCTCCCTGGTAGAGGTTTATACTGTCTGTCTGTCTGTCCCACAATGCTGTTAACATCATATATTCAGTCTCCCTGGTGGAGGTTTATACTGTCTGTCTGTCCCACAATGCTGTCAACATCATATATTCAGTCTCCCTGGTGGAGGTTTATACTGTCTGTCTGTCTGTCCCACAATGCTGTCAACATCATATATTCAGAGTCTCCCTGGTGGAGGTTTATACTGTCTGTCCCACAATGCTGTCAACATCATATATTCAGAGTCTCCCTGGTGGAGGTTTATACTGTCTGTCCCACAATGCTGTCAACATCATATATTCAGAGTCTCCCTGGTGGAGGGTTATACTGTCTGTCTGTCCCACAATGCTGTCAACATCATATATTCAGAGTCTCCCTGGTGGAGGGTTATACTGTCTGTCTGTCCCACAACGCTGTCAACATCATATATTCAGAGTCTCCCTGGAGGAGGTTTATACTGTCTGTCCCACAATGCTGTCAACATCATATATTCAGAGTCTCCCTGGAGGAGGTTTATACTGTCTGTCCCACAATGCTGTCAACATCATATATTCAGTCTCCCTGGTGGAGGTTTATACTGTCTGTCTGTCCCACAATGCTGTCAACATCATATATTCAGAGTCTCCCTGGTGGAGGTTTATACTGTCTGTCTGTCTGTCTGTCCCACAATGCTGTCAACATCATATATTCAGTCTCCCTGGTGGAGGGTTATACTGTCTGTCTGTCCCACAATGCTGTCAACATCATATATTCAGAGTCTCCCTGGTGGAGGTTTATACTGTCTGTCTGTCCCACAATGCTGTCAACATCATATATTCAGTCTCCCTGGTGGAGGTTTATACTGTCTGTCTGTCCCACAATGCTGTCAACATCATATATTCAGAGTCTCCCTGGTAGAGGTTTATACTGTCTGTCTGTCTGTCCCACAATGCTGTTAACATCATATATTCAGTCTCCCTGGTGGAGGTTTATACTGTCTGTCTGTCCCACAATGCTGTCAACATCATATATTCAGTCTCCCTGGTGGAGGTTTATACTGTCTGTCTGTCTGTCCCACAATGCTGTCAACATCATATATTCAGAGTCTCCCTGGTGGAGGTTTATACTGTCTGTCCCACAATGCTGTCAACATCATATATTCAGAGTCTCCCTGGTGGAGGTTTATACTGTCTGTCCCACAATGCTGTCAACATCATATATTCAGAGTCTCCCTGGTGGAGGGTTATACTGTCTGTCTGTCCCACAATGCTGTCAACATCATATATTCAGAGTCTCCCTGGTGGAGGGTTATACTGTCTGTCTGTCCCACAACGCTGTCAACATCATATATTCAGAGTCTCCCTGGAGGAGGTTTATACTGTCTGTCCCACAATGCTGTCAACATCATATATTCAGAGTCTCCCTGGAGGAGGTTTATACTGTCTGTCCCACAATGCTGTCAACATCATATATTCAGTCTCCCTGGTGGAGGTTTATACTGTCTGTCTGTCCCACAATGCTGTCAACATCATATATTCAGAGTCTCCCTGGTGGAGGTTTATACTGTCTGTCTGTCTGTCTGTCTGTCCCACAATGCTGTCAACATCATATATTCAGTCTCCCTGGTGGAGGGTTATACTGTCTGTCTGTCCCACAATGCTGTCAACATCATATATTCAGAGTCTCCCTGGTGGAGGTTTATACTGTCTGTCTGTCCCACAATGCTGTCAACATCATATATTCAGTCTCCCTGGTGGAGGTTTATACTGTCTGTCTGTCCCACAATGCTGTCAACATCATATATTCAGAGTCTCCCTGGTAGAGGTTTATACTGTCTGTCTGTCCCACAATGCTGTTAACATCATATATTCAGAGTCTCCCTGGAGGAGGTTTATACTGTCTGTCTGTCTGTCCCACAATGCTGTCAACATCATATATTCAGAGTCTCCCTGGTGGAGGTTTATACTGTCTGTCTGTCCCACAATGCTGTCAACATCATATATTCAGTCTCCCTGGAGGAGGTTTATACTGTCTGTCCCACAATGCTGTCAACATCATATATTCAGTCTCCCTGGTGGAGGTTTATACTGTCTGTCTGTCTTATCCCACAATGCTGTAAACATCATATATTCAGAGTCTCCCTGGTGGAGGTTTATACTGTCTGTCTGTCCCACAATGCTGTCAACATCATATATTCAGTCTCCCTGGAGGAGGTTTATACTGTCTGTCCCACAATGCTGTCAACATCATATATTCAGAGTCTCCCTGGTGGAGGTGTATACTGTCTGTCCCACAATGCTGTCAACATCATATATTCAGTCTCCCTGGTGGAGGTGTATACTGTCTGTCTGTCCCACAACGCTGTCAACATCATATATTCAGAGTCTCCCTGGTGGAGGGTTAAACTGTCTTTCTGTCTGTCCCACAATGCTGTCAACATCATATATTCAGAGTCTCCCTGGTGGAGGTTTATACTGTCTGTCTGTCTGTCCCACAATGCTGTCAACATCATATATTCAGTCTCCCTGGTGGAGGTTTATACTGTCTGTCTGTCTGTCCCACAATGCTGTCAACATCATATATTCAGAGTCTCCCTGGTGGAGGGTTATACTGTCTGTCCCACACTGCTGTCAACATCATATATTCAGAGTCTCCCTGGTGGAGGTTTATACTGTCTGTCCCACAATGCTGTCAACATCATATATTCAGAGTCTCCCTGGTGGAGGGTTATACTGTCTGTCTGTCCCACAATGCTGTCAACATCATATATTCAGAGTCTCCCTGGTAGAGGTTTATACTGTCTGTCTGTCTGTCCCACAATGCTGTTAACATCATATATTCAGAGTCTCCCTGGTAGAGGTTTATACTGTCTGTCTGTCTGTCCCACAATGCTGTTAACATCATATATTCAGAGTCTCCCTGGTGGAGGTTTATACTGTCTGTCTGTCCCACAATGCTGTCAACATCATATATTCAGTCTCCCTGGTGGAGGTTTATACTGTCTGTCTGTCCCACAATGCTGTCAACATCATATATTCAGTCTCCCTGGTGGAGGTTTATACTGTCTGTCTGTCTGTCCCACAATGCTGTCAACATCATATATTCAGAGTCTCCCTGGTGGAGGTTTATACTGTCTGTCCCACAATGCTGTCAACATCATATATTCAGAGTCTCCCTGGTGGAGGTTTATACTGTCTGTCCCACAATGCTGTCAACATCATATATTCAGAGTCTCCCTGGAGGAGGTTTATACTGTCTGTCCCACAATGCTGTCAACATCATATATTCAGTCTCCCTGGTGGAGGTTTATACTGTCTGTCTGTCCCACAATGCTGTCAACATCATATATTCAGAGTCTCCCTGGTGGAGGTTTATACTGTCTGTCTGTCTGTCTGTCCCACAATGCTGTCAACATCATATATTCAGTCTCCCTGGTGGAGGGTTATACTGTCTGTCTGTCCCACAATGCTGTCAACATCATATATTCAGAGTCTCCCTGGTGGAGGTTTATACTGTCTGTCTGTCTGTCTGTCCCACAATGCTGTCAACATCATATATTCAGTCTCCCTGGTAGAGGTTTATACTGTCTGTCTGTCTGTCCCACAATGCTGTTAACATCATATATTCAGAGTCTCCATGGTGGAGGTTTATACTGTCTGTCTATCCCACAATGCTGTCAACATCATATATTCAGTCTCCCTAGTGGAGGTTTATACTGTCTGTCTGTCCCACAATGCTGTCAACATCATATATTCAGTCTCCCTGGTGGAGGTTTATACTGTCTGTCTGTCTGTCCCACAATGCTGTCAACATCATATATTCAGAGTCTCCCTGGTGGAGGTTTATACTGTCTGTCCCACAATGCTGTCAACATCATATATTCAGAGTCTCCCTGGTGGAGGTTTATACTGTCTGTCCCACAATGCTGTCAACATCATATATTCAGAGTCTCCCTGGAGGAGGTTTATACTGTCTGTCCCACAATGCTGTCAACATCATATATTCAGTCTCCCTGGTGGAGGTTTATACTGTCTGTCTGTCCCACAATGCTGTCAACATCATATATTCAGAGTCTCCCTGGTGGAGGTTTATACTGTCTGTCTGTCTGTCTGTCCCACAATGCTGTCAACATCATATATTCAGAGTCTCCCTGGTGGAGGGTTATACTGTCTGTCTGTCCCACAATGCTGTCAACATCATATATTCAGAGTCTCCCTGGTGGAGGGTTATACTGTCTGTCTGTCCCACAACGCTGTCAACATCATATATTCAGAGTCTCCCTGGAGGAGGTTTATACTGTCTGTCCCACAATGCTGTCAACATCATATATTCAGAGTCTCCCTGGAGGAGGTTTATACTGTCTGTCCCACAATGCTGTCAACATCATATATTCAGTCTCCCTGGTGGAGGTTTATACTGTCTGTCTGTCCCACAATGCTGTCAACATCATATATTCAGAGTCTCCCTGGTGGAGGTTTATACTGTCTGTCTGTCTGTCTGTCCCACAATGCTGTCAACATCATATATTCAGTCTCCCTGGTGGAGGGTTATACTGTCTGTCTGTCCCACAATGCTGTCAACATCATATATTCAGAGTCTCCCTGGTGGAGGTTTATACTGTCTGTCTGTCCCACAATGCTGTCAACATCATATATTCAGTCTCCCTGGTGGAGGTTTATACTGTCTGTCTGTCCCACAATGCTGTCAACATCATATATTCAGAGTCTCCCTGGTAGAGGTTTATACTGTCTGTCTGTCTGTCCCACAATGCTGTTAACATCATATATTCAGAGTCTCCCTGGAGGAGGTTTATACTGTCTGTCTGTCTGTCCCACAATGCTGTCAACATCATATATTCAGAGTCTCCCTGGTGGAGGTTTATACTGTCTGTCTGTCCCACAATGCTGTCAACATCATATATTCAGTCTCCCTGGAGGTTTCTACTGTCTGTCCCACAATGCTGTCAACATCATATATTCAGTCTCCCTGGTGGAGGTTTATACTGTCTGTCTGTCTTATCCCACAATGCTGTAAACATCATATATTCAGAGTCTCCCTGGTGGAGGTTTATACTGTCTGTCTGTCCCACAATGCTGTCAACATCATATATTCAGTCTCCCTGGAGGAGGTTTATACTGTCTGTCCCACAATGCTGTCAACATCATATATTCAGAGTCTCCCTGGTGGAGGTTTATACTGTCTGTCCCACAATGCTGTCAACATCATATATTCAGAGTCTCCCTGGTGGAGGGTTATACTGTCTGTCCCACAATGCTGTCAACATCATATATTCAGAGTCTCCCTGGTGGAGGTTTATACTGTCTGTCTCACAATGCTGTCAACATCATATATTCAGTCTCCCTGGTGGAGGTTTATACTGTCTGTCTGTCCCACAATGCTGTCAACATCATATATTCAGAGTCTCCCTGGTGGAGGTTTATACTGTCTGTCCCACAATGCTGTCAACATCATATATTCAGAGTCTCCCTGGTGGAGGTTTATACTGTCTGTCTGTCTGTCCCACAATGCTGTCAACATCATATATTCAGAGTCTCCCTGGTGGAGGTTTATACTGTCTGTCCCACAATGCTGTCAACATCATATATTCAGAGTCTCCCTGGTGGAGGTTTATACTGTCTGTCCCACAATGCTGTCAACATCATATATTCAGAGTCTCCCTGGTGGAGGTTTATACTGTCTGTCTGTCTGTCCCACAATGCTGTCAACATCATATATTCAGAGTCTCCCTGGTGGAGGGTTATACTGTCTGTCCCACAATGCTGTCAACATCATATATTCAGAGTCTCCCTGGTGGAGGTTTATACTGTCTGTCCCACAATGCTGTCAACATCATATATTCAGAGTCTCCCTGGTGGAGGGTTATACTGTCTGTCTGTCCCACCATGCTGTCAACATCATATATTCAGAGTCTCCCTGGTGGAGATTTATACTGTCTGTCCCACAATGCTGTCAACATCATATATTCAGAGTCTCCCTGGTAGAGGTTTATACTGTCTGTCTGTCTGTCCCACAATGCTGTTAACATCATATATTCAGAGTCTCCCTGGTAGAGGTTTATACTGTCTGTCTGTCTGTCCCACAATGCTGTTAACATCATATATTCAGAGTCTCCCTGGTGGAGGTTTATACTGTCTGTCTGTCCCACAATGCTGTCAACATCATATATTCAGTCTCCCTGGTGGAGGTTTATACTGTCTGTCTGTCCCACAATGCTGTCAACATCATATATTCAGTCTCCCTGGTGGAGGTTTATACTGTCTGTCTGTCTGTCCCACAATGCTGTCAACATCATATATTCAGAGTCTCCCTGGTGGAGGTTTATACTGTCTGTCCCACAATGCTGTCAACATCATATATTCAGAGTCTCCCTGGTGGAGGTTTATACTGTCTGTCCCACAATGCTGTCAACATCATATATTCAGAGTCTCCCTGGTGGAGGTTTATACTGTCTGTCTGTCTGTCCCACAATGCTGTCAACATCATATATTCAGTCTCCCTGGTGGAGGGTTATACTGTCTGTCCCACAATGCTGTCAACATCATATATTCAGAGTCTCCCTGGTGGAGGTTTATACTGTCTGTCCCACAATGCTGTCAACATCATATATTCAGAGTCTCCCTGGTAGAGGTTTATACTGTCTGTCTGTCTGTCCCACAATGCTGTTAACATCATATATTCAGAGTCTCCCTGGTAGAGGTTTATACTGTCTGTCTGTCTGTCCCACAATGCTGTTAACATCATATATTCAGAGTCTCCCTGGTGGAGGTTTATACTGTCTGTCTGTCCCACAATGCTGTCAACATCATATATTCAGTCTCCCTGGTGGAGGTTTATACTGTCTGTCTGTCCCACAATGCTGTCAACATCATATATTCAGTCTCCCTGGTGGAGGTTTATACTGTCTGTCCCACAATGCTGTCAACATCATATATTCAGAGTCTCCCTGGTGGAGGTTTATACTGTCTGTCTGTCTGTCCCACAATGCTGTCAACATCATATATTCAGAGTCTCCCTGGTGGAGGTTTATACTGTCTGTCCCACAATGCTGTCAACATCATATATTCAGAGTCTCCCTGGTGGAGGTTTATACTGTCTGTCCCACAATGCTGTCAACATCATATATTCAGAGTCTCCCTGGTGGAGGTTTATACTGTCTGTCTGTCTGTCCCACAATGCTGTCAACATCATATATTCAGAGTCTCCCTGGTGGAGGGTTATACTGTCTGTCCCACAATGCTGTCAACATCATATATTCAGAGTCTCCCTGGTGGAGGTTTATACTGTCTGTCCCACAATGCTGTCAACATCATATATTCAGAGTCTCCCTGGTGGAGGGTTATACTGTCTGTCTGTCCCACCATGCTGTCAACATCATATATTCAGAGTCTCCCTGGTGGAGATTTATACTGTCTGTCCCACAATGCTGTCAACATCATATATTCAGAGTCTCCCTGGTAGAGGTTTATACTGTCTGTCTGTCTGTCCCACAATGCTGTTAACATCATATATTCAGAGTCTCCCTGGAGGAGGTTTATACTGTCTGTCTGTCTGTCCCACAATGCTGTTAACATCATATATTCAGAGTCTCCCTGGTGGAGGTTTATACTGTCTGTCTGTCCCACAATGCTGTCAACATCATATATTCAGTCTCCCTGGTGGAGGTTTATACTGTCTGTCTGTCCCACAATGCTGTCAACATCATATATTCAGTCTCCCTGGTGGAGGTTTATACTGTCTGTCTGTCTGTCCCACAATGCTGTCAACATCATATATTCAGAGTCTCCCTGGTGGAGGTTTATACTGTCTGTCCCACAATGCTGTCAACATCATATATTCAGAGTCTCCCTGGTGGAGGTTTATACTGTCTGTCCCACAATGCTGTCAACATCATATATTCAGAGTCTCCCTGGTGGAGGTTTATACTGTCTGTCTGTCTGTCCCACAATGCTGTCAACATCATATATTCAGTCTCCCTGGTGGAGGGTTATACTGTCTGTCCCACAATGCTGTCAACATCATATATTCAGAGTCTCCCTGGTGGAGGTTTATACTGTCTGTCCCACAATGCTGTCAACATCATATATTCAGAGTCTCCCTGGTAGAGGTTTATACTGTCTGTCTGTCTGTCCCACAATGCTGTTAACATCATATATTCAGAGTCTCCCTGGTAGAGGTTTATACTGTCTGTCTGTCTGTCCCACAATGCTGTTAACATCATATATTCAGAGTCTCCCTGGTGGAGGTTTATACTGTCTGTCTGTCCCACAATGCTGTCAACATCATATATTCAGTCTCCCTGGTGGAGGTTTATACTGTCTGTCTGTCCCACAATGCTGTCAACATCATATATTCAGTCTCCCTGGTGGAGGTTTATACTGTCTGTCCCACAATGCTGTCAACATCATATATTCAGAGTCTCCCTGGTGGAGGTTTATACTGTCTGTCTGTCTGTCCCACAATGCTGTCAACATCATATATTCAGAGTCTCCCTGGTGGAGGTTTATACTGTCTGTCCCACAATGCTGTCAACATCATATATTCAGAGTCTCCCTGGTGGAGGTTTATACTGTCTGTCCCACAATGCTGTCAACATCATATATTCAGAGTCTCCCTGGTGGAGGTTTATACTGTCTGTCTGTCTGTCCCACAATGCTGTCAACATCATATATTCAGAGTCTCCCTGGTGGAGGGTTATACTGTCTGTCCCACAATGCTGTCAACATCATATATTCAGAGTCTCCCTGGTGGAGGTTTATACTGTCTGTCCCACAATGCTGTCAACATCATATATTCAGAGTCTCCCTGGTGGAGGGTTATACTGTCTGTCTGTCCCACCATGCTGTCAACATCATATATTCAGAGTCTCCCTGGTGGAGATTTATACTGTCTGTCCCACAATGCTGTCAACATCATATATTCAGAGTCTCCCTGGTAGAGGTTTATACTGTCTGTCTGTCTGTCCCACAATGCTGTTAACATCATATATTCAGAGTCTCCCTGGAGGAGGTTTATACTGTCTGTCTGTCTGTCCCACAATGCTGTTAACATCATATATTCAGAGTCTCCCTGGTGGAGGTTTATACTGTCTGTCTGTCCCACAATGCTGTCAACATCATATATTCAGTCTCCCTGGTGGAGGTTTATACTGTCTGTCTGTCCCACAATGCTGTCAACATCATATATTCAGTCTCCCTGGTGGAGGTTTATACTGTCTGTCTGTCTGTCCCACAATGCTGTCAACATCATATATTCAGAGTCTCCCTGGTGGAGGTTTATACTGTCTGTCCCACAATGCTGTCAACATCATATATTCAGAGTCTCCCTGGTGGAGGTTTATACTGTCTGTCCCACAATGCTGTCAACATCATATATTCAGAGTCTCCCTGGTGGAGGTTTATACTGTCTGTCTGTCTGTCCCACAATGCTGTCAACATCATATATTCAGAGTCTCCCTGGTGGAGGGTTATACTGTCTGTCCCACAATGCTGTCAACATCATATATTCAGAGTCTCCCTGGTGGAGGTTTATACTGTCTGTCCCACAATGCTGTCAACATCATATATTCAGAGTCTCCCTGGTAGAGGTTTATACTGTCTGTCTGTCTGTCCCACAATGCTGTTAACATCATATATTCAGAGTCTCCCTGGTAGAGGTTTATACTGTCTGTCTGTCTGTCCCACAATGCTGTTAACATCATATATTCAGAGTCTCCCTGGTGGAGGTTTATACTGTCTGTCTGTCCCACAATGCTGTCAACATCATATATTCAGTCTCCCTGGTGGAGGTTTATACTGTCTGTCTGTCCCACAATGCTGTCAACATCATATATTCAGTCTCCCTGGTGGAGGTTTATACTGTCTGTCTGTCTGTCCCACAATGCTGTCAACATCATATATTCAGAGTCTCCCTGGTGGAGGTTTATACTGTCTGTCCCACAATGCTGTCAACATCATATATTCAGAGTCTCCCTGGTGGAGGTTTATACTGTCTGTCCCACAATGCTGTCAACATCATATATTCAGAGTCTCCCTGGTGGAGGTTTATACTGTCTGTCTGTCTGTCCCACAATGCTGTCAACATCATATATTCAGAGTCTCCCTGGTGGAGGGTTATACTGTCTGTCCCACAATGCTGTCAACATCATATATTCAGAGTCTCCCTGGTGGAGGTTTATACTGTCTGTCCCACAATGCTGTCAACATCATATATTCAGAGTCTCCCTGGTGGAGGGTTATACTGTCTGTCCCACAATGCTGTCAACATCATATATTCAGAGTCTCCCTGGTGGAGGGTTATACTGTCTGTCCCACAATGCTGTCAACATCATATATTCAGAGTCTCCCTGGTGGAGGGTTATACTGTCTGTCCCACAATGCTGTCAACATCATATATTCAGAGTCTCCCTGGTGGAGGTTTATACTGTCTGTCTGTCTGTCCCACAATGCTGTCAACATCATATATTCAGAGTCTCCCTGGTGGAGGTGTATACTGTCTGTCTGTCTGTCTGTCCCACAACACTGTATTCAGGTCTATATAGTTCATCTGATCTGTTTTCTCAACATTAAAGGCTTGATGACTTGATGCATGTAAATTCTGTGATGTTTTTTTCTTGGGCATATTTGATGGTGTGGTTGTACTAATTGTGTGTGTGTGTGTGTGTGTGTGTGTGTGTGTGTGTGTGTGTGTGTGTGTGTGTGTGTGTGTGTGTGTGTGTGTGTGTGTGTGTGTGTGTGTGTGTGTGTGTGTGTGTGTGTGTGTGTGTCCAGTGTCGGAGACAGAGAGTGCTAAGGGCAGTGGAGGCTGTCTCCCCCAACAGGACTTCCCAGAGGTCAACGGTCCATTCAAGCGGCATAATTCCGGCATCGTCCGCGGCAACTGTACCTATGACGATGCAGCCTGTGAGCCCAAGGGGTCAACCAGCACAGGTAAATACCTGGAACTAACTGTCCCTATGACGATGCAGCCTGTGAGCCCAAGAGGTCAACCAGCACAGGTAAATACCTGGAACTAACTGTCACTATGACGATGCAGCCTGTGAGCCCAAGAGGTCAACCAGCACAGGTAAATACCTGGAACTAACTGTCCCTATGACGATGCAGCCTGTGAGCCCAAGAGGTCAACCAGCACAGGTAAATACCTGGAACTAACTGTCCCTATGACGATGCAGCCTGTGAGCCCAAGAGGTCAACCAGCACAGGTAAATACCTGGAACTAACTGTCCCTATGACGATGCAGCCTGTGAGCCCAAGAGGTCAACCAGCACAGGTAAATACCTGGAACTAACTGTCCTATATTCAGTTGTTCTGAACTCACTTCACTAAAGAGGGAGGCTCTCGGCTGGTGCCCAGCACAGGCGCAGATCAAATACACCACTGGAACGCTGTTTTAAGGTGTTTACACGTCCTAATAATTTGAACGATTACTCAGAAAACGGCGTATATTTACTTAGATTTTTACCTTACGCCGATTTAAGATAAACAGAGGAAAGTGTTTACATGAATTTTGCATAAACTGCCTACTGCCATGATCCATGTAACACCAAACTATTAGTGACTGTAAACGTACTCACTGATTCTCTCTGTCTGTCTCCCTCTCCCCCTCTCTTTCTCTCACTCCCCGTCTCCTTCCCTCTCCCCCTCTCTTTCTCTCCCTCCCCGTCTCTTTCCCTCTCCCCCTCTCTTTCTCTCACTCCCCGTCTCCTTCCCTCTCCCCCTCTCTTTCTCTCCCTCCCCGTCTCTTTCCCTCTCCCCCTCTCTTTCTCTCACTCCCCGTCTCCTTCCCTCTCCCCCTCTCTTTCTCTCACTCCCCGTCTCTTTCCCTCTCCCCCTCTCTTTCTCTCCCTCCCCGTCTCCTTCCCTCTCCCCCTCTCTTTCTCTCCCTCCCCGTCTCTTTCCCTCTCCCCCTCTCTTTCTCTCCCTCCCCGTCTCCTTCCCTCTCCCCCTCTCTTTCTCTCCCTCCCCGTCTCCTTCCCTCTCCCCCTCTCTTTCTCTCCCTCCCCGTCTCCTTCCCTCTCCGCCTCTCTTTCTCTCCCTCCCTCCCCGTCTCCTTCCCTCTCCCCCTCTCTTTCTCTCCCTCCCCGTCTCCTTCCCTCTCCCCCTCTCTTTCTCTCCCTCCCCGTCTCCTTCCCTCTCCCCCTCTCTTTCTCTCCCTCCCCGTCTCCATCCCTCCTCTCTCTTCTCCCCCCTCCTCTCCAGACTATGTAGCAGGTCTCCTGTTGAGCTCCTCTCTGAATGAGATAGGTGTGGTTGAGACCAACAGTCTGAGGAGGAGACATCTCAGTACCCTTGAGGAGGGAGGTGGCAGTGGGAGTAGTGGAGGAGGAGGAGGTGAGCCATAACTATAATCCATAACTGATCTATCCATTGTCTGTTTACTGTCTGTCTGTCTTCCATGATGTATTGGATGTCTCTGTAATGCAGGGCTGGAGGCTGTGAGCCAGCTGTATCCATCACCCAGAACTATTTCCTGTCTAGTTCTGTCTGTCTGTCTTCTGCCTTGTTTATATGGCTCTATATCTGTACTGGATGGTAGGTGATGGCTGTGAGTCAGCTGTATCCATCACCCAGAACTATTTCCTGTCTAGTTCTGTCTGTCTTCTGCCTTGTTTATATGTCTCTATATCTGTACTGGATGGTAGGTGATGGCTGTGAGTCAGCTGTATCCATCACCCAGAACTATTTCCTGTCTAGTTCTGTCTGTCTGTCTTCTGCCTTGTTTATATGGCTCTATATCTGTACTGGATGGTAGGTGATGGCTGTGAGCCAGCTGTATCCATCACCCAGAACTATTTCCTGTCTAGTTCTGTCTGTCTTCTGCCTTGTTTATATGGCTCTATATCTGTACTGGATGGTAGGTGATGGCTGTGAGCCAGCTGTGACTATCCATCAGAACTCACCTAGCGATTTATGCTTGTATTGATTGTCTAGTTGTATCTGTCTTGCCGTTATGTCTTGTGATGTTTCAATCTGTACTGTATAGTAGATATGCTTTACTCAGTTTACTGTATGTTGTGTAGAAAATGTAATGTTTCAGGAGAATTGTTTCATTCCTGCTCAAAGGACCATGACAGATAGAGAGATAATAAAGTCTCCTCTCCCCTCCTCTCCCCTCCTCTCTCCTCTCCCCTCCTCTCCTTTCCTCTCCCCTCTTCTCCTCTCACCTCCTCTCCCCTCCTCTCCTCTCACCTCCTCCCTGCTCTCCTTTCACTTCCTCTCCCCTCCTCTCCTTTCCTCTCCCCTCATCGTCTCCTCTCCCCTCCTCTCAACTCCTCTCTCCTCTTCTCCTCTCACCTCCTCTCCCCTCCTCCCTCCTCTCCCCTCCTCTCCTTTCCTCTCCTTTCCTCTCAACTCCTCTCCCCTCCTCTCAACTCCTCTCCTATCCTCTCCCCTCTTCACCTCCTCTCCCCTCCTCTTACCTCCTCTCTCTTCTTCTCTTCTCCTCTCCCCTCCTCTCCTTTCCTATCCTCTCCCCTCTTCACCTCCTCTCCCCTCCTCCCCTCTTCACCTCCTCTCCCCTCTTCCCCTCCCCTCCTCTCCCCTCTTCACCACCTCTCCCCTCCCCTCCTCTCCTCTCCAGGCCATGACTGGCAGGGTGTGCGAGGGTGCAGACTGAGTGGAGACAACAGGGTTGGCAGTGGTAGCAGTGGTACTCCAGTGTTGGGTCTGGGACTGCACCAGGGAGAGACTGACCCAGCCAGGATAGCAGAGAACCTGGGGGCAGACAGCAAGATCCTCCAGGGGACCAGCTTCCGCCAGACAAACAGGCCGCGGTCGTTAGTCCTGGGAGGGTCAGAGGGGGTTGGAGCAGCCGGGGGTAGAACCAGGTCAATATCACTGATGTGGAACATTACTGACCTGCTGACATCTTGTGAAAGAGAGTTGATCTCAGTGAGAGTAACCTGTATTAATAAAGGGAGAGGGAGAGTAACCTGTATTAATAAAGGTAGAGGGAGAGTAACCTGTATTAATAAAGGTAGAGGGAGAGTAACCTGTATTAATAAAGGCAGAGGGAGAGTAACCTGTATTAATAAAGGTAGAGGGAGAGTAACCTGTATTAATACAGGTAGAGGGAGAGTAACCTGTATTATTAAAGGTAGAGGGAGAGTAACCTGTATTAATACAGGTAGAGGGAGAGTAACCTGTATTAATAAAGGTAGAGGGAGAGTAACCTGTATTAATAAAGGTAGAGGGAGAGTAACCTGTATTAATAAAGGTAGAGGGAGAGTAACCTGTATTAATAAAGGTAGAGGGAGAGTAACTTGTATTAATAAAGGTAGAGGGAGAGTAACCTGTATTAATAAAGGTAGAGGGAGAGTAACCTGTATTAATAAAGGTAGAGGGAGAGTAACCTGTATTAATAAAGGGAGAGGGAGAGTAACCTGTATTAATAAAGGTAGAGGGAGAGTAACCTGTATTAATAAAGGTAGAGGGAGAGTAACCTGTATTAATAAAGGGAGAGTAACCTGTATTAATAAAGGTAGAGGGAGAGTAACCTGTATTAATAAAGGCAGAGGGAGAGTAACCTGTATTAATAAAGGCAGAGGGAGAGTAACCTGTATTAATAAAGGTAGAGGGAGAGTAACCTGTATTAATAAAGGTAGAGGGAGAGTAACCTGTATTAATAAAGGTAGAGGGAGAGTAACCTGTATTAATAAAGGTAGAGGGAGAGTAACCTGTATTAATAAAGGTAGAGGGAGAGTAACCTGTATTAATAAAGGCAGAGGGAGAGTAACCTGTATTAATAAAGGTAGAGGGAGAGTAACCTGTATTAATACAGGTAGAGGGAGAGTAACCTGTATTATTAAAGGTAGAGGGAGAGTAACCTGTATTAATAAAGGTAGAGGGAGAGTAACCTGTATTAATACAGGTAGAGGGAGAGTAACATGTATTAATAAAGGGAGAGGGAGAGTAACCTGTATTAATAAAGGTAGAGGGAGAGTAACCTGTATTAATAAAGGTAGAGGGAGAGTAACCTGTATTAATAAAGGTAGAGGGAGAGTAACCTGTATTAATAAAGGTAGAGGGAGAGTAACCTGTATTAATAAAGGTAGAGTAACATGTATTAATAAAGGTAGAGGGAGAGTAACCTGTATTAATAAAGGTAGAGGGAGAGTAACCTGTATTAATAAAGGTAGAGGGAGAGTAACCTGTATTAAAGGTAGAGGGAGAGTAACCTGTATTAATAAAGGTAGAGGGAGAGTAACCTGTATTAATAAAGGTAGAGGGAGAGTAACATGTATTAATAAAGGTAGAGGGAGAGTAACATGTATTAATAAAGGTAGAGGGAGAGTAACCTGTATTAAAGGTAGAGGGAGAGTAACCTGTATTAATAAAGATAGAGGGAGAGTAACCTGTATTAATAAAGGTAGAGGGAGAGTAACCTGTATTAATAAAGGTAGAGGGAGAGTAACCTGTATTAATAAAGGTAGAGTGACCTGTATTAATAAAGGTAGAGGGAGAGTAACATGTATTAATAAAGGTAGAGGGAGAGTAACCTGTATTAAAGGTAGAGGGAGAGTAACCTGTATTAAAGGTAGAGGGAGAGTAACCTGTATTAATAAAGGTAGAGGGAGAGTAACCTGTATTAATAAAGGTAGAGGGAGAGTAACCTGTATTAATAAAGGTAGAGGGAGAGTAACCTGTATTATTAAAGGTAGAGGGAGAGTAACCTGTATTAATAAAGGTAGAGGGAGAGTAACCTGTATTAATAAAGGTAGAGGGAGAGTAACCTGTATTAATAAAGGTAGAGGGAGAGTAACCTGTATTAATAAAGGTAGAGGGAGAGTAACCTGTATTAATAAAGGTAGAGGGAGAGTAACCTGTATTAATAAAGGTAGAGGGAGAGTAACCTGTATTATTAAAGGTAGAGGGAGAGTAACCTGTATTAATAAAGGTAGAGGGGGAGTAACCTGTATTAATAAAGGGAGAGGGAGAGTAACCTGTATTAATAAAGGGAGAGGGAGAGTAACCTGTATTAATAAAGGCAGAGGGAGAGTAACCTGTATTAATAAAGGGAGAGGGAGAGTAACCTGTATTAATAAAGGCAGAGGGAGAGTAACCTGTATTAATAAAGGGAGAGTAACCTGTATTAATAAAGGTAGAGGGAGAGTAACCTGTATTAATAAAGGTAGAGGGAGAGTAACCTGTATTAATAAAGGTAGAGGGAGAGTAACCTGTATTAATAAAGGTAGAGGGAGAGTAACCTGTATTAATAAAGGTATAGGGAGAGTAACCTGTATTAATAAAGGTAGAGGGAGAGTAACCTGTATTAATAAAGGTAGAGGGAGATTAACCTGTATTAATAAAGGTAGAGGGAGAGTAACCTGTATTAATAAAGGTAGAGGGAGAGTAACCTGTATTAATAAAGGTAGAGGGAGAGTAACCTGTATTAATAAAGGGAGAGTAACCTGTATTAATAAAGGTAGAGGGAGAGTAACCTGTATTAATAAAGGTAGAGGGAGAGTAACCTGTATTAATAAAGGGAGAGTAACCTGTATTAATAAAGGTAGAGGGAGAGTAACCTGTATTAATAAAGGTAGAGGGAGAGTAACCTGTATTAATAAAGGGAGAGTAACCTGTATTAATAAAGGTAGAGGGAGAGTAACCTGTATTAATAAAGGGAGAGTAACCTGTATTAATAAAGGTAGAGGGAGAGTAACCTGTATTAATAAAGGTAGAGGGAGAGTAACCTGTATTAATAAAGGTAGAGGGAGAGTAACCTGTATTAATAAAGGTAGAGGGAGAGTAACCTGTATTAATAAAGGGAGAGTAACCTGTATTAATAAAGGTAGAGGGAGAGTAACCTGTATTAATAAAGGTAGAGTGAGGTCATAGATCTGATGTTCTCCTCTCTGTTGTTTATGTTTCTGCTTCTGAAAGTAAATATCCCCTTTGGGATCAGTAAATTATGAATATTTTTTTTAAATCTAATCTATTAATTTCTCCATCAGGCACTGCAGACGTAGAGACAGCCCTGAGGACGGAGAGGAGAGGGACTGGAGTGACGAGGACAAGAATAACACAGACGCCATCTTTGATCTGGAGGACCTAGATCTGGACGGACCAACCACAGAGAGCGTTGCTAAAACCAGCCAATCACGGAAGAGGACGGTGGAACGCAGCGCCAGCTATGGCGGTGTGGGTGTGGCCTCAGCCTCGCGGGGCACCGTTAAACGAACGGGGATCGAGACAGGCTTCGACCCGCTGTCCCTCCTGGCGGCCGAGTCCAAGTCCCAGGGGGACAGAGAGGACGACCTGGAAGTAGAGATGGATGGGGTCACGACCCCTACGGGCCGGCGCCAGGACCACCTGGCTAGGGAGATAGAGATGTACATGAACCATATGGGTTCTCCTCTGAACAGCCGGACCCCCAGTATGGACCTCCAGGACCCCTCCAGTCCCCTGTTCCTACACCCTCCTCCCCCACTCATCACCACCCCTCGACGGGCCAGTCTCCCCCATACCTCCCCTCTCAGGACAGGAGGATTACCTCGCTCCAGGACCCACCACTTCCCCTCGCCCTCCCAGCCTGCCAGACAGAGGCTCTGGTCCTCACCCCCCTGTCCCCGCTCCACCCCCAGCCCGCAGCCCAGCCCCTACCGGGAGAGGGAGAGAGACAGGGACCTGGGTTTGCTGTCCCCCTCTGTGTCCTCCTCCTCCTTCGCCCTGGACCAGCTCCTCACCCCCACCCTGGATGTGTTTAAGAGCAGCATGTTCTCGGCAGGGAAAGGTGTGGCAGAGAAGGCTAGCCGGTGGTACTCTCGCCTGGCCACCTCCTACACCGTGCCTACCAAGGTACGCTCATCGGTTTGTCAATGGAGGGTGTTCTACTGGTGCGGCAGTCAAAATAACACATTTCTGAATGGCGTAAGATATTTTGTAATATTGTGTGACATGAATCAAAGTGTCTTATCCACACCCCCACTACCTAATACAGCTAGGTCCCTCTCAGATTCTCAAACACACCCCCACTACCTAATACAGCTAGGTCCCTCTCAGATTCTCAAACACACCCCCACTACCTAATACAGCTTGGTCCCTCTCAGATTCTCAAACACACCCCCACTACCTAATACAGCTTGGTACCTCTCAGATTCTCAAACACACCCCCACTACCTAATACAGCTTGGTCCCTCTCAGATTCTCAAACACACCCCCACTACCTAATACAGCTTGGTCCCTCTCAGATTCTCAAACACACCCCCACTACCTAATACAGCTAGGTCCCTCTCAGATTCTCAAACACACCCCCACTACCTAATACAGCTAGGTCCCTCTCAGATTCTCAAACACACCCCCACTACCTAATACAGCTAGGTCCCTCTCAGATTCTCAAACACACCCCCACTACCTAATACAGCTAGGTCCCTCTCAGATTCTCAAACACACCCCCACTACCTAATACAGCTTGGTCCCTCTCAGATTCTCAAACACACCCCCACTACCTAATACAGCTTGGTGCCTCTCAGATTCTCAAACACACCCCCACTACCTAATACAGCTAGGTCCCTCTCAGATTCTCAAACACACCCCCACTACCTAATACAGCTAGGTCCCTCTCAGATTCTCAAACACACCCCCACTACCTAATACAGCTAGGTCCCTCTCAGATTCTCAAACACACCCCCACTACCTAATACAGCTAGGTCCCTCTCAGATTCTCAAACACATTGCAGCAACATGTATTTTGTTTCCTGAACCTCCATCGTATCCCCTGTCCACCCCCTCCAGGAGGGTAACTGTGACCGTCTGAGTGTGTCCTCTCTGGGCGTGGACCCTGACTGCTCCTCCCTGTTGGATGTGGATGAGGAGGGCCTGGGGGACCCAGACGGCTCCATCATCTCCCCTCAGAGAAATGGCCCCGGGTCCCGTAGGAGCCCAAGGAGAAGCCCGTCCAGACGCAGTTCCCTGAGGAGCAGACTGGACAGTCCCACACACAGACAGACAGGTAACATATTTCTGCCCTGTCACTGAGGAGGAGAGAGAGAGGGAGGAGCTAGGATCAGACAACCAGGTACTGTCCTGTCACTGAGGAGGAGAGAGAGAGGGAGGAGCTAGGATCAGACAACCAGGTACTGTCCTATCACTGAGGAGGAGAGAGAGAGGGAGGAGCTAGGATCAGACAACCAGGTACTGTCCTGTCACTGAGGAGGAGAGAGAGGGAGGAGCTAGGATCAGACAACCAGGTACTGTCCTGTCACTGAGGAGGAGAGGGAGAGGGAGGAGCTAGGATCAGACAACCAGGTACTGTCCTGTCACTGAGGAGGAGAGAGAGAGGGAGGAACTAGGATCAGACAGGAGGTACTGTCCTATCACTGAGGAGGAGAGAGAGAGGGAGGAGCTAGGATCAGACAACCAGGTACTGTCCTGTCACTGAGGAGGAGAGAGAGAGAGGGAGGAGCTAGGATCAGACAACCAGGTACTGTCCTGTCACTGAGGAGGAGAGAGAGAGGGAGGAGCTAGGATCAGACAACCAGGTACTGTCCTGTCACTGAGGAGGAGAGGGAGGAGCTAGGATCAGACAACCAGGTACTGTCCTGTCACTGAGGAGGAGAGAGAGAGGGAAGAGCTAGGATCAGACAACCAGGTACTGCCCTATCACTGAGGAGGAGAGAGAGGGAGGAGCTAGGATCAGACAACCAGGTACTGTCCTATCACTGAGGAGGAGAGCGAGAGAGGGAGGAGCTAGGATCAGACAACCAGGTACTGTCCTGTCACTGAGGAGGAGAGAGAGGGAGGAGCTAGGATCAGACAAACAGGTACTGTCCTGTCACTGAGGAGGAGAGAGAGAGGGAGGAGCTAGGACCAGACAAGAGGTAGGGGAGGGAGAAAGGACTCTTACCAAACTAGGCCAGCAGACGATGCCTTGTGCAGTTGAGGTGATTGAGGTAAGGTCTGATTGGAGCTCTTCAATCAAGCTACTCAGACCCTCTGCCCTTCTCCTGTCTCATTAGCATCCAGTGTGCAAGTAGGGCACTAGCACTCCTGCCATGGAAACGCCCTGCCCTGAGTTAGCGCTTAGCTAACGGCTAGCCATCAGAGACTGTTTACTGCTGACACCGATGATAGCAGATGTTCATGGATAATGGATGTGCTCCTTCTCCGGTTGTGTCCTGTGACTCTCCTCCAGGCTTTCCTCCCCCAGACTGCTCTGATCTGGGCTCGTCTCGCTACACCAGCAATACCAGTGTCTTCCAGAACTACGCCATGGAGGTGAGGGCATCACACTTACAGACCTCTCAAACTAATCTAGAAAAACTCACAGGAACATTGAAATGAAGCCAACACTACAGATAGCTTGATTTTCAGATAGGACGATCAATCAAGTATCAAGTACATGCGAGACAAAGGACCAAGGATACTTCTCATTCACACAACCAGGCCAAGGGGTGGTCTCTGCCATTTTGTGCCCGACCCCTGATTGACCTGACATCCATCTTGGCTCTGCTGTGTGTGTTTCCAGCTGTTGATCTCCAGCTGTTCTCGCTGTAAGACGTGTGACGGTCTGGTGTACGACGAGGAGATCATGGCAGGATGGACGGCTGACGACTCCAACCTCAACACCACCTGTCCCTTCTGTGGGAACCCCTTCCTCCCCTTCCTTAATGTAGAGATCAGAGACCTGAGAGGACCTGGGAGGTACACTATATATACACACAGACATTTAACCCCCTCCCTGTTCCCCTGGTATCACACCTCCTCCTCTCATCCCATCCTCCCTTTCCTTAATGTAGAGATCAGAGACCTGAGAGGACCTGGGAGGTACACTATATATACACACAGACATTTAACCCCCTCCCTGTTCCCCTGGTATCACACCTCCTCCTCTCACCCCTTCCTCCCCTTCCTTAATGTAGAGATCAGAGACCTGAGAGGACCTGGGAGGTACACTATATATACACACAGACATTTAACCCCCTCCCTGTTCCCCTGGTATCACACCTCCTCCTCTCATCCCTTCCTCCCTCTCATCCTCTCACCTTCAGGTTCTTCTTGAAGAGCAGTCCGTCAGCGGACGAGGCTGTGTCATCGTCCTACTCTGTGTCCACCGGTCTGGACACCGGAACGTCCACTCTGTCCACTCCCTGTCCCACTACTGTCCTGTCTCCTCTCTCACCCAGGATCACTGTAGAGGGTTGCTCTGGTAACAACAGGTACACTGTACACTATACACTACACACTGTACACTACACACTATACACTATACACTACACACTACGCACTACACACTACACACCACACACCGTACACTGTACACTGCCCACTGCCCACTACACACTGTACACTACACACTACACACTACACACTGCACACTACACACTATACACTACACACTATACACTAAAAAACTACACACCAACCCCTGTCCCAACACCATCCTCTCAGATAAACCCTATCCTACCACCTCTAGTCTACCACCCCTAGCCTACCACCCCTATCCTACCACCTCTAGCCTACCACCCCTAGCCTACCAATCCTAGTCTACCACCTCTATCCTACCACCCCTAGCCTACCACCCCAAGTCTACCACCCCTATCCTACCACCCCTAGTCGACCACCTCTATCCTACCACCCCTAGCCTACCACCCCTAGTCTACCACCCCTATCCTACCAACTCTAGCCTACCACCCCTAGTCTACCACCTCTAGCCTACCACCCCTATCCTACCACCCCTAGTCTACCACCCCTAGCCTACCACCCCTAGCCTACCACCCCTAGTCTACCACCCCTAGTCTACCACCTCTAGTCTACCACCCCTAGCCTACCACCCCTAGTCTACCACCTCTAGCCTACCACCCCTAGCCTAACACCCCTAGCCTACCACCCCTAGTCTACCACCCCTATCCTACCACCCCTAGTCTACCACCCCTATCCTACCACCCCTAGTCTACCACCCCTAGCCTACCACCCCTATTCTACCACCCCTATTCTACCACCCCTAGCCTACCACCCCTAGCCTACCACCCCTAGCCTACCACCCCTATCCTACCACCCCTAGTCTACCACCCCTAGCCTACCACCCCTAGTCTACCACCCCTAGCCTACCACCCCTAGCCTACCACCCCTAGTCTACCACCTCTAGTCTACCACCACTAGCCTACCACCCCTAGTCTACCACCTCTAGCCTACCACCCCTAGCCTACCACCCCTAGTCTACCACCCCTATCCTACCACCCCTATCCTACCACCCCTAGTCTACCACCCCTAGCCTACCACCCCTATTCTACCACCCCTATTCTACCACCCCTAGCCTACCACCCCTAGTCTACCACCCCTAGCCTACCACCCCTATCCTACCACCCCTAGTCTACCACCCCTAGTCTACCACCCCTAGTCTACCACCCCTAGTCTACCACCCCTATCCTACCACCCCTAGCCTACCACCCCTAGTCTACCACCCCTAGTCTACCACCCCTAGTCTACCACCCCTATCCTACCACCCCTAGCCTACCACCCCTAGTCTACCACCCCTATCCTACCACCCCTAGCCTACCACCCCTAGTCTACCACCCCTAGTCTACCACCCCTATCCTACCACCCCTAGCCTACCACCCCTAGTCTACCACCCCTAGTCTACCACCCCTATCCTACCACCCCTAGCCTACCACCCCTAGTCTACCACCCCTAGCCTACCACCCCTATTCTACCACCCCTAGCCTACCACCCCTAGCCTACCACCCCTATCCTACCACCCCTGTTAGAGAATGTGTTGTTAGTATGGTGGTAGTGTCCTCTCTCTGTTAGTTTCCTGACATTATTAGTCAATATTCGTATGGTGGTAGTGTCCTCTCTCTCCCTCCTCATTGGGGTTTCTGTTGGATTACATTTCATTAGAGAATGTGTTGTTAGTAAGTGGTAGTGTCCTCTCTCTGTTAGTTTGTGTTGTTAGTATGGTGGTAGTGTCCTCTCTCTGTTAGTTTGTGTTGTTAGTAAGTGGTAGTGTCCTCTCTCTGTTAGTTTGTGTTGTTAGTATGGTGGTAGTGTCCTCTCTCTGTTAGAGAATGTGTTGTTAGTATGGTGGTAGTGTCCTCTCTCTCTGTTAGTTTGTGTTGTTAGTATCGTGGTAGTGTCCTCTCTCTGTTAGTTTGTGTTGTTAGTATGGTGGTAGTGTCCTCTCTCTGTTAGTTTGTGTTGTTAGTATGGTGGTAGTGTCCTCTCTCTGTTAGTTTGTGTTGTTAGTATGGTGGTAGTGTCCTCTCTCTGTTAGTTTGTGTTGTTAGTATGGTGGTAGTGTCCTCTCTCTCTGTTAGTTTGTGTTGTTAGTATGGTGGTAGTGTCCTCTCTCTGTTAGTTTGTGTTGTTAGTATGGTGGTAGTGTCCTCTCTCTCTGTTAGTTTGTGTTGTTAGTATGGTGGTAGTGTCCTCTCTCTGTTAGTTTGTGTTGTTAGTATGGTGGTAGTGTCCTCTCTCTCTGTTAGTTTGTGTTGTTAGTATGGTGTTAGTGTCCTCTCTCTGTTAGTTTGTGTTGTTAGTATGGTGGTAGTGTCCTCTCTCTCTGTTAGTTTGTGTTGTTAGTATGGTGGTAGTGTCCTATCTCTGTTAGTTTGTGTTGTTAGTATGGTGGTAGTGTCCTCTCTCTCTGTTAGTTTGTGTTGTTAGTATGGTGTTAGTGTCCTCTCTCTGTTAGTTTGTGTTGTTAGTATGGTGGTAGTGTCCTCTCTCTCTGTTAGTTTGTGTTGTTAGTATGGTGGTAGTGTCCTCTCTCTGTTAGTTTGTGTTGTTAGTATGGTGGTAGTGTCCTCTCTCTGTTAGTTTGTGTTGTTAGTATGGTGGTAGTGTCCTCTCTCTCTGTTAGTTTGTGTTGTTAGTATGGTGGTAGTGTCCTCTCTCTCTGTTAGAGAATGTGTTGTTAGTATGGTGGTAGTGTCCTCTCTCTCTGTTAGAGAATGTGTTGTTAGTATGGTGGTAGTGTCCTCTCTCTCTGTTAGAGAATGTGTTGTTAGTATGGTGGTAGTGTCCTCTCTCTCTGTTAGTTTGTGTTGTTAGTATGGTGGTAGTGTCCTCTCTCTGTTAGTTTGTGTTGTTAGTATGGTGGTAGTGTCCTCTCTCTGTTAGTTTGTGTTGTTAGTATGGTGGTAGTGTCCTCTCTCTGTTAGTTTGTGTTGTTAGTATGGTGGTAGTGTCCTCTCTCTCTGTTAGTTTGTGTTGTTAGTATGGTGGTAGTGTCCTCTCTCTCTGTTAGTTTGTGTTGTTAGTATGGTGGTAGTGTCCTCTCTCTGTTAGTTTGTGTTGTTAGTATGGTGGTAGTGTCCTCTCTCTGTTAGTTTGTGTTGTTAGTATGGTGGTAGTGTCCTCTCTCTGTTAGTTTGTGTTGTTAGTATGGTGGTAGTGTCCTCTCTCTGTTAGTTTGTGTTGTTAGTATGGTGGTAGTGTCCTCTCTCTGTTAGTTTGTGTTGTTAGTATGGTGGTAGTGTCCTCTCTCTCTGTTAGAGAATGTGTTGTTAGTATGGTGGTAGTGTCCTCGCTCTCTCTGTTAGTTTGTGTTGTTAGTATGGTGGTAGTGTCCTCTCTCTCTGTTAGTTTGTGTTGTTAGTATGGTGGTAGTGTCCTCTCTCTGTTAGTTTGTGTTGTTAGTATGGTGGTAGTGTCCTCTCTCTCTCTGTTAGTTTGTGTTGTTAGTATGGTGGTAGTGTCCTCTCTCTCTCTGTTAGTTTGTGTTGTTAGTATGGTGGTAGTGTCCTCTCTCTCTGTTAGTTTGTGTTGTTAGTATGGTGGTAGTGTCCTCTCTCTGTTAGTTTGTGTTGTTAGTATGGTGGTAGTGTCCTCTCTCTCTGTTAGAGAATGTGTTGTTAGTATGGTGGTAGTGTCCTCTCTCTCTGTTAGTTTGTGTTGTTAGTATGGTGGTAGTGTCCTCAGATGTGTTTGAAGTAGCCGCCTGCTGATGCTATCTGCAACGGAAAACAGGAGCTCCTCCTGGTCCTAACACCGGTGTGTGTGTGTGTGTGTGTGTGTGTGTGTGTGTGTGTGTGTGTGTGTGTGTGTGTGTGTGTGTGTGTGTGTGTGTGTGTGTGTGTGTGTGTGTGTGTGTGTGTGTGTGTGTGTGTGTGTGTGTGTGTGTGTGTGTGTGTGTGTGTGTGTGTGTGTGTGTGTGTGTGTGTGTGTGTGTGTGTGTGTGTGTGTGTGTGTCCAGGCTGTCGTCGTCCAGGGCCCAGTGTATAGAGATCCCTACAGAGCGACGCCAGGGGGCCCTGTCCCCGGGGTCAGCTATGGTGCGGAGTGTCAGTGCCTTTGACCCCATGGAGGAACCAACTCGACTCAACCACAATGTACCCACTTCAGGCAGCCTGCCCAGCCGACTCAACGAAGCCAGCGTGAGACAGACACCCAAAACACACACACACACACACTGTGTTCACATACACACACCTTTCACCTTTATGTGAACAATGGGGACATCAGGGGAAAAGGCTGAAGCAAAATGGGGACATTATTCTGAAGGTCCTAGTGAACACACACACACACACACACATACACACACACACATACACATTCTTACTTGATTATCATTATGTATCTGTAGTGGTCGAGGACCACCCACAGCCTAACTTCTCAACTTTAACCCCTGACCCCTAACTTCTCAACTTTAACCCCTGACCCCTAACATTTCAACTTTAACCCCTGACCCCTAACTTCTCAACTTTAACCCCTGACCCCTAACTTCTCAACTTTAACCCCTAACCCCTAACATTTCAACTTTAACCCCTGACCCTTAACTTCTCAACTTTAACCCCTGACCCTTAACTCCACCCAGGACCCCCTGAGTGTTGATATGGAGTGGCGTCTCCACCACCCAGAACCAGTCACAGTACCCTACCTGAGTCCCCTGGTGCTGTGGAAGGAGCTGGAGTCCCTGCTGGAGAACGAGGGAGACCCTGTTATCACAGTGTCAGCCGTGGTGGACCACCATCCTATCATCTACTGGAACCTGGTTTGGTCCTTCAGACGTCTGGACCTGCCCAGCAACCTGCCTGGACTCATACTGACCTCCGAGCACTGTAACAGGGGATCTACGGTGGGGAACACTGACTATACATTCCCTGTCTATACACCTCACCCCTTATTCCCTGTCTATACACCTCACCCCTTATTCCCTGTCTATACATCTCACCCCTTATTCCCTGTCTATACATCTCACCCCTTATTCCCTGTCTATACACCTCACCCCTTATTCCCTGTCTATACATCTCACCCCTTATTCCCTGTCTATACACCTCACCCCTTATTCCCTGTCTATACATCTCACCCCTTATTCCCTGTCTATACATCTCACCCCTTATCCCCTGTGTATACACCTCACCCCTTATTCCCTGTCTATACATCTCACCCCTTATTCCCTGTCTATACATCTCACCCCTTATCCCCTGTGTATACATCTCACCCCTTATTCCCTGTCTATACCTCAACCCTTATTCCCTGTCTATACACCTCACCCCTTATTCCCTGTCTATACATCTCACCCCTTATTCCCTGTCTATACACCTCACCCCTTATTCCCTGTCTATACACCTCACCCCTTATTCCCTGTCTATACACCTCACCCCTTATTCCCTGTCTATACACCTCACCCCTTATTCCCTGTCTATACACCTCACCCCTTATTCCCTGTCTATACACCTCACCCCTTATTCCCTGTCTATACATCTCACCCCGTATCCCCTGTGTATACATCTCACCCCTTATTCCCTGTCTATACCTCAACCCTTATTCCCTGTCTATACACCTCACCCCTTATTCCCTGTCTATACACCTCACCCCTTATTCCCTGTCTATACACCTCACCCCTTATTCCCTGTCTATACACCTCACCCCTTATTCCCTGTCTATACATCTCAACCCCTTATTCCCTGTCTATACATCTCACCCCTTATTCCCTGTCTATACACCTCACCCCTTATTCCCTGTCTATACACCTCACCCCTTATTCCCTGTCTATACACCTCACCCATTATTCCCTGTCTATACACCTCACCCCTTATTCCCTGTCTATACACCTCACCCCTTATTCCCTGTCTATACACCTCACCCCTTATTCCCTGTCTATACATCTCACCCCGTATCCCCTGTGTATACATCTCACCCCTTATTCCCTGTCTATACCTCAACCCTTATTCCCTGTCTATACACCTCACCCCTTATTCCCTGTCTATACACCTCACCCCTTATTCCCTGTCTATACACCTCACCCCTTATTCCCTGTCTATACACCTCACCCCTTATTCCCTGTCTATACACCTCACCCCTTATTCCCTGTCTATACACCTCACCCCTTATTCCCTGTCTATACACCTCACCCCTTATTCCCTGTCTATACACCTCACCCCTTATTCCCTGTCTATACACCTCACCCCTTATTCCCTGTCTATACATCTCACCCCTTATTCCCTGTCTATACATCTCACCCCGTATCCCCTGTGTATACATATCACCCCTTATTCCCTGTCTATACCTCAACCCTTATTCCCTGTCTATACACCTCACCCCTTATTCCCTGTCTATACACCTCACCCCGTATTCCCTGTCTATACACCTCACCCCTTATTCCCTGTCTATACACCTCACCCCTTATTCCCTGTCTATACATCTCAACCCCTTATTCCCTGTCTATACATCTCACCCCTTATTCCCTGTCTATACACCTCACCCCTTATTCCCTGTCTATACACCTCACCCCTTATTCCCTGTCTATACACCTCACCCATTATTCCCTGTCTATACACCTCACCCCTTATTCCCTGTCTATACACCTCACCCCTTATTCCCTGTCTATACACCTCACCCCTTATTCCCTGTCTATACACCTCACCCCTTATTCCCTGTCTATACATCTCACCCCTTATTCCCAGTCTATACATCTCACCCCTTATCCCCTGTGTATACATCTCACCCCTTATTCCCTGTCTATACATCTCACCCCTTATTCCCTGTCTATACACCTCACCCCTTATTCCCTGTCTATACATCTCACCCCTTATTCCCTGTCTATACATCTCACCCCTTATCCCCTGTGTATACATCTCACCCCTTATTCCCTGTCTATACATCTCACCCCTTATTCCCTGTCTATACATCTCACCCCTTATTCCCTGTCTATACATCTCACCCCTTATCCCCTGTGTATACATCTCACCCCTTATTCCCTGTCTATACATCTCACCCCTTATTCCCTGTGTATACATCTCACCCCTTATTCCCTGTCTATACCTCAACCCTTATTCCCTGTCTATACACCTCACCCCTTATTCCCTGTCTATACATCTCACCCCTTATTCCCTGTCTATACACCTCACCCCTTATTCCCTGTCTATACATCTCACCCCTTATTCCCTGTCTATACATCTCACCCCTTATCCCCTGTGTATACATCTCACCCCTTATTCCCTGTCTATACCTCAACCCTTATTCCCTGTCTATACACCTCACCCCTTATTCCCTGTCTATACATCTCACCCCTTATTCCCTGTCTATACACCTCACCCCTTATTCCCTGTCTATACGGGGGGACCAGGATGAATATGTATGAACTTTCCAATTTGTAAGTCGCTCTGGATAAGAGCGTCTGCTAAATGACTTAAAATGTAAATGTAAAAATATACACCTCACCCCTTATTCCCTGTCTATACACCTCACCCCTTATTCCCTGTCTATACACCTCACCCCTTATTCCCTGTCTATACACCTCACCCCTTATTCCCTGTCTATACACCTCACCCCTTATTCCCTGTCTATACACCTCACCCCTTATTCCCTGTCTATACATCTCACCCCGTATCCCCTGTGTATACATCTCACCCCTTATTCCCTGTCTATACACCTCACCCCTTATTCCCTGTCTATACATCTCAACCCCTTATTCCCTGTCTATACATCTCACCCCTTATTCCCTGTCTATACACCTCACCCCTTATTCCCTGTCTATACATCTCAACCCCTTATTCCCTGTCTATACATCTCACCCCTTATTCCCTGTCTATACACCTCACCCCTTATTCCCTGTCTATACACCTCACCCCTTATTCCCTGTCTATACACCTCACCCATTATTCCCTGTCTATACACCTCACCCCTTATTCCCTGTCTATACACCTCACCCCTTATTCCCTGTCTATACACCTCACCCCTTATTCCCTGTCTATACATCTCACCCCGTATCCCCTGTGTATACATCTCACCCCTTATTCCCTGTCTATACCTCAACCCTTATTCCCTGTCTATACACCTCACCCCTTATTCCCTGTCTATACACCTCACCCCTTATTCCCTGTCTATACACCTCACCCCTTATTCCCTGTCTATACACCTCACCCCTTATTCCCTGTCTATACACCTCACCCCTTATTCCCTGTCTATACACCTCACCCCTTATTCCCTGTCTATACACCTCACCCCTTATTCCCTGTCTATACACCTCACCCCTTATTCCCTGTCTATACATCTCACCCCGTATCCCCTGTGTATACATCTCACCCCTTATTCCCTGTCTATACCTCAACCCTTATTCCCTGTCTATACACCTCACCCCTTATTCCCTGTCTATACACCTCACCCCTTATTCCCTGTCTATACACCTCACCCCTTATTCCCTGTCTATACACCTCACCCCTTATTCCCTGTCTATACATCTCAACCCCTTATTCCCTGTCTATACATCTCACCCCTTATTCCCTGTCTATACACCTCACCCCTTATTCCCTGTCTATACACCTCACCCCTTATTCCCTGTCTATACACCTCACCCATTATTCCCTGTCTATACACCTCACCCCTTATTCCCTGTCTATACACCTCACCCCTTATTCCCTGTCTATACACCTCACCCCTTATTCCCTGTCTATACACCTCACCCCTTATTCCCTGTCTATACATCTCACCCCTTATTCCCTGTCTATACATCTCACCCCTTATCCCCTGTGTATACATCTCACCCCTTATTCCCTGTCTATACATCTCACCCCTTATTCCCTGTCTATACACCTCACCCCTTATTCCCTGTCTATACATCTCACCCCTTATTCCCTGTCTATACATCTCACCCCTTATCCCCTGTGTATACATCTCACCCCTTATTCCCTGTCTATACATCTCACCCCTTATTCCCTGTCTATACATCTCACCCCTTATTCCCTGTCTATACATCTCACCCCTTATCCCCTGTGTATACATCTCACCCCTTATTCCCTGTCTATACATCTCACCCCTTATTCCCTGTCTATACACCTCACCCCTTATTCCCTGTCTATACATCTCACCCCGTATCCCCTGTGTATACATCTCACCCCTTATTCCCTGTCTATACACCTCACCCCTTATTCCCTGTCTATACATCTCACCCCTTATCCCCTGTGTATACATCTCACCCCTTATTCCCTGTCTATACCTCAACCCTTATTCCCTGTCTATACACCTCACCCCTTATTCCCTGTCTATACATCTCACCCCTTATTCCCTGTCTATACACCTCACCCCTTATTCCCTGTCTATACATCTCACCCCTTATTCCCTGTCTATACACCTCACCCCTTATTCCCTGTCTATACATCTCACCCCTTATTCCCTGTCTATACACCTCACCCCTTATTCCCTGTCTATACATCTCACCCCTTATTCCCTGTCTATACACCTCACCCCTTATTCCCTGTCTATACATCTCACCCCTTATTCCCTGTCTATACACCTCACCCCTTATTCCCTGTCTATACATCTCACCCCTTATTCCCTGTCTATACATCTCACCCCTTATTCCCTGTCTATACATCTCACCCCTTATTCCCTGTCTATACATCTCACCCCTTATCCCCTGTGTATACATCTCACCCCTTATTCCCTGTCTATACCTCAACCCGTATTCCCTGTCTATACACCTCACCCCTTATTCCCTGTCTATACATCTCACCCCTTATTCCCTGTCTATACACCTCACCCCTTATTCCCTGTCTATACATCTCACCCCTTATCCCCTGTGTATACATCTCACCCCTTATTCCCTGTCTATACATCTCACCCCTTATTCCCTGTCTATACACCTCACCCCTTATTCCCTGTCTATACATCTCACCCCGTATCCCCTGTGTATACATCTCACCCCTTATTCCCTGTCTATACACCTCACCCCTTATTCCCTGTCTATACATCTCACCCCTTATCCCCTGTGTATACATCTCACCCCTTATTCCCTGTCTATACACCTCACCCCTTATTCCCTGTCTATACACCTCACCCCTTATTCCCTGTCTATACATCTCACCCCTTATTCCCTGTCTATACACCTCACCCCTTATTCCCTGTCTATACATCTCACCCCTTATTCCCTGTCTATACACCTCACCCCTTATTCCCTGTCTATACATCTCACCCCTTATTCCCTGTCTATACACCTCACCCCTTATTCCCTGTCTATACATCTCACCCCTTATTCCCTGTCTATACACCTCACCCCTTATTCCCTGTCTATACATCTCACCCCTTATTCCCTGTCTATACACCTCACCCCTTATTCCCTGTCTATACATCTCACCCCTTATTCCCTGTCTATACATCTCACCCCTTATTCCCTGTCTATACATCTCACCCCTTATTCCCTGTCTATACATCTCACCCCTTATCCCCTGTGTATACATCTCACCCCTTATTCCCTGTCTATACCTCAACCCGTATTCCCTGTCTATACACCTCACCCCTTATTCCCTGTCTATACATCTCACCCCTTATTCCCTGTCTATACACCTCACCCCTTATTCCCTGTCTATACATCTCACCCCTTATTCCCTGTCTATACACCTCACCCCTTATTCCCTGTCTATACATCTCACCCCTTATTCCCTGTCTATACACCTCACCCCTTATTCCCTGTCTATACACCTCACCCCTTATTCCCTGTCTATACAACTCACCCCTTATTCCCTGTGTATACACCTCACCCCTTATTCCCTGTCTCTACGTCTCCCTCCAGATATATTGTCATTGAGCTAGTGTGTGTGTGTCTCATATCTGTCCCTGTCTCTACGTCTCCCTCCAGATATATTGTCATTGAGCTTGTGTGTGTGTGTCTCATATCTGTCCCTGTCTCTACGTCTCCCTCCAGATATATTGTCATTGAGCTAGTGTGTGTGTGTCTCATATCTGTCCCTGTCTCTACGTCTCCCTCCAGATATATTGTCATTGAGCTAGTGTGTGTGTCTCATATCTGTCCCTGTCTCTACGTCTCCCTCCAGATATATTGTCATTGAGCTAGTGTGTGTGTGTCTCATATCTGTCCCTGTCTCTACGTCTCCCTCCAGATATATTGTCATTGAGCTAGTGTGTGTGTCTCATATCTGTGCCTGTCTCTACGTCTCCCTCCAGATATATTGTCATTGAGCTAGTGTGTGTGTGTCTCATATCTGTCCCTGTCTCTACGTCTCCCTCCAGATATATTGTCATTGAGCTAGTGTGTGTGTCTCATATCTGTCCCTGTCTCTACGTCTCCCTCCAGATATATTGTCATTGAGCTAGTGTGTGTGTGTCTCATATCTGTCCCTGTCTCTACGTCTCCCTCCAGATATATTGTCATTGAGCTAGTGTGTGTGTCTCATATCTGTCCCTGTCTCTACGTCTCCCTCCAGATATATTGTCATTGAGCTAGTGTGTGTGTGTCTCATATCTGTCCCTGTCTCTACGTCTCCCTCCAGATATATTGTCATTGAGCTAGTGTGTGTGTGTCTCATATCTGTCCCTGTCTCTACGTCTCCCTCCAGATATATTGTCATTGAGCTAGTGTGTGTGTCTCATATCTGTCCCTGTCTCTACGTCTCCCTCCAGATATATTGTCATTGAGCTAGTGTGTGTGTGTCTCATATCTGTCCCTGTCTCTACGTCTCCCTCCAGATATATTGTCATTGAGCTAGTGTGTGTGTCTCATATCTGTCCCTGTCCTTCCCCAGGTCCCTCGCCACTGGATGTCAGAGGACAGTAAACACGTGTTGGTCCAGATCTTATGGGACAACCTCAAGCTGCACCGGGATCTCATCCAGCCGTTCTACATCCTGTGGAACACACAGAGTAGGTCACAGTCTACAGCGGGTCCTGAAACCGGCTCAGTGAAATGCATTAAGTCACAGTCTACAGCGGGTCCTGAAACCGGCTCAGTGAAATGCATTAAGTCACAGTCTACAGCGGGTCCTGAAACCGGCTCAGTGAAATGCATTAAGTCACAGTCTACAGCAGGTCCTGAAACCGTCTCAGTGAAATGCATTAAGTCACAGTCTACAGCAGGTCCTGAAACCGTCTCAGTGAAATGCATTAAGTCACAGTCTACAGCAGGTCCTGAAACCGGCTCAGTGAAATGCATTAAGTCACAGTCTACAGCAGGTCCTGAAACCGTCTCAGTGAAATGCATTAAGTCACAGTCTACAGCAGGTCCTGAAACCGTCTCAGTGAAATGCATTAAGTCACAGTCTACAGCAGGTCCTGAAACCGTCTCAGCACCTTGTTTTATCAAGGAACAGATAAAGCCATAAGTCTATATTTTACGGTGGTTTTAAGAAGAGCATATCTGTATGAATTGTGGATGTCTTGTAGCCTAACTTTGGCAGATGGAAGAGCTCTGAACCACGGGCAGCTATGTGGCAGCCATTTTGTATCTCTGTGCACTGTAATGTCTGGGAGCTAACAGGGGTCTGTTGTGCTCTCTGCTCTCTGTCTTTCAGGGCTTAATTGTGCTCTGTTGTTAGACAGTGAGTGTTCTCTTTAGGACTCGACAGCTGAGTCCTCTCCTTTGTCTCCGTGTGTCCTGTCTGCTCTTCTCTGCTTTGCTGCACTCTGTTTGTTCTCCTTGTAGTCATTTTTGGAAAACCTGTTTCATTTTCTCTGTCCTCAGTATCTTTATGTGGTTGAAATGCATCGCTGTATTGCTGTTTTCCATTGCTGTTTTCCACTTGCCTGACAGTCTTGATAATTCTTAGATTGAATTGTCTAAATAATGTTGTTTCTAGTGATTCATTTTCTTCAGTTCTTCCAACATTTTAATGTGTATCTTCGTCTAGTTGGATCTCAAATACACCCCTGTATTATACACCCCTGTATTATACACTCCTGTATTATACACTCCTGTATTATACACCCCTGTATTATACACTCCTGTATTATACACTCCTGTATTATACACTCCTGTATTATACACCCCTGTATTATACACTCCTGTATTATACACCCCTGTATTATACACTCCTGTATTATACACCCCTGTATTATACACTCCTGTATTATACACTCCTGTATTATACACCCCTGTATTATACACCCCTGTATTATACACTCCTGTATTATACACTCCTGTATTATACACCCCTGTATTATACACTCCTGTATTATACACCCCTGTATTATACACTCCTGTATTATACACTCCTGTATTATACACCCCTGTATTATACACTCCTGTATTATACACTCCTGTATTATACACCCCTGTATTATACACCCCTGTATTATACACTCCTGTATTATACACCCCTGTATTATACACTCCTGTATTATACACCCCTGTATTATACACCCCTGTATTATACACTCCTGTATTATACACCCCTGTATTATACACTCCTGTATTATACACTCCTGTATTATACACCCCTGTATTATACACCCCTGTATTATACACTCCTGTATTATACTATACACCCCTGTATTATACACTCCTGTATTATACACCCCTGTATTATACACTCCTGTATTATACACCCCTGTATTATACACTCCTGTATAATACACTCCTGTATTATACACCCCTGTATTATACACCCCTGTATTATACACTCCTGTATTATACACCCCTGTATTATACACCCCTGTATTATACACCCCTGTATTATACACTCCTGTATTATACACTCCTGTATTATACACTCCTGTATTATACACTCCTGTATTATACACTCCTGTATTATACACTCCTGTATTATACACTCCTGTATTTGAGAATGGGTTAGCATCTGTGGTTTACTGTGTGTGTGTGTGTGATCGGTCTTGCATACCTACGTGTGTGTGTGCACGTGGACACGTTTGTTATATATGAAGTGTGTATTTGTGTAGCCTACATATCCGTCTTTCTGACCCCTGACCCCTGCCTCCAGGTGTGGGCTACCCGTTGTGTCGTCCTGTGAGCGAGGCGGAGCGTCCGTTTGGGGAGGAGCTACTCCACAGCGTGGTCAAGAGCATCCAGAGGAACGACGTCTCTCGACCAATGGGACAGCTCCTACAGCTGCTGGGGCAGAGCCTGGGGGTCAAGAGGCAAAGGTCAGGGGTTACACATTGATATCGCCATTGTCCAGGGGCATGTTCAGGAGGATGTAACGCTACTGAAACATTCAGATAGAAATGTGTCATGTAGAACAGACATGCTTGTCTGCCAGGATAAAGAATCATCAGCTCTGTTCGTCCTATTTCTATCTATCTGCAACATTCAGAGCGTGTCACTAAATGCCACTCGGCCATCGCTCATCCATATATTTATATGTACAGTTGAAGTCGGAAGTTTACATACACTTAGGTTGGAGTCATTGAAACTCGTTTTTCAACCACAAATTCCACAAAATTTCTTGTTAACAAACTATCGTTTTGTCTTGTCGGTTAGGACATCTACTTTGTGCATGACACAAGTCATTTTTCCAACTAATGTTTACAGACAGATTATTTCACTTATAATTCACTGTATCACAATTCCAGTGGGTCAGAAGTTTACATACACTAAGTTGACTGTGCCTTTAAACAGCTTGGAAAATTCCAGAAATGTATGTCATGGCTTTAGAAGTTTCTGTTAGGCTAATTGGAGGTGTTGGAGTGTGTACCTGTGGATGTATTTCAAGGCCTACCTTCAAAAGCAGTGCCTCTTTGCTTGACATCATGGGAAAATCATAAGAAATCAGCCAAGACCTCAGAAAAAAAATTGTAGACCTCCACAAGTCTGGTTCATCCTTGGGAGCAATTTCCAAACGCCTGAAGGTACCACGTTCATCTATACAAACAATAGTACGCAAGTATAAACACCATGGGACCACGCAGCCGTCATACCGCTCAGGAAGGAGACGCATTCTGTCTCCTAGAGATGAATGTACTGTGGTGCTAAAAGTGCAAATCAATCCCAGAACAACAGCAAAGGACCTTGTGAAGATGCTGGAGGAAACAGGTACCAAAGTATCTATATCACAGTAAAACGAGTCCTATATCGACATAACCTGAAAGGCCGCTCAGCAAGGAAGAAGCCACTGCTCCAAAACCGCCATAAAAAAGCCAGACTACAGTTTGCAACTGCACATGGGGACAAAGATCGTACTTTTTGGAGAAACCTCCTCTGGTCCGATGAAACAAAAATAGAACTGTTTTGCCATAATGACCATTGTTATGTTTGGAGGAAAAAGGGGAGGCTTGCAAGCCAAAGAACACCGTCCCAACCGTGAAGCACGGGGGTGGCAGCATCATGTTGTGGGGGTGCTTTGCTGCAGGAGGGACTGGTGAACTTCACAAAATAGATGGCATCATGAGGGAGGAGAATTATGTGGATATATTGAAGCAACATCTCAAGATATCAGTCAGGAAGTTAAAGCTTGGTCGCAAATGGGTCTTCCAAATGGACAATGACCCAAGCATACTTCCAAAGTTGTGACAAAATGGCTTAAGGACAACAAACTCCAGGTATTGGAGTGGCCATCACAAAGCCCTGACCTCAATCCCATAGAAAATTTGTGGGCGGAAGTGAAAAAGCGTGTGCGAGCAAGGAGGCCTACAAACCTGACTCAGTTACACCAGCTCTGTCAGGAGGAATGGGCCAAAATTCACCCAACTTATTGTGGGAAGCTTGTGGAAGGTTACCTGAAACGTTTGACCCAAGTTAAACAATTTAAAGGCAATGCTACCAAATACTAATTGAGTGTATGTAAACTTCTGACCCACAGGGAATGTGATGAAAGAAATAAAAGCTGAAAGAAATAATTATCTCTACTATTATTCTGACATTTCACATTCTTAAAATAAAGTGGTGATCCTAACTGACCTAAAACAGGGAATTTTTACTTGGATTAAATGTCAGGAGTTGTGAAAAACTGAGTTTAAATGTATTTGGCTGAGGTGTATGTAAACTTCCGACTTCAACTGTACATATTCTCAATCACCCCTTTTAGATTTGTGTGTATTGGGTAGTTGTTAGGGAACTGTTAGATTTTACTGCACTGTCGGAACTAGAAGCACAAGCATTTCGCTATAACATCTGCTAACCATGTGTATGTGACCAATAACATCTGCTAACCATGTGTATGTGACCAATAACATCTGATAACCATGTGTATGTGACCAATAACATCTGCTAACCATGTGTAAGTGACCAACAACATCTGATAACCATGTGTATGTGACCAATAACATCTGCTAACCATGTGTATGTGACCAATAACATCTGCTAACCATGTGTATGTGACCAATAACATCTGTTAACCATGTGTATGTGACCAATAACATCTGCTAACCATGTGTATGTGACCAATAACATTTGATTTGATTTAAAATCAGTTGGTGTAAGTATAGCAAGGTTTGTAAGTCGCTCTGGATAAGAGCGTCTGCTAAATGACTTAAATGTAAAATGTAAATGTTGGGAAAAAGGTTAATGTCAACATTAAGTATCATGAGTCGCTCTGATGTCCAAGACAGCCGGTCGGCATGCTATCTACTGTAATAACTAGTCTGCTAAATGTCCTCTGTACCATCTCACATCCCGGTGCCCTTCCCTCTGCAGGAGTCTGTACAGAGACATCCTCTTCCTGTGTCTGGTGGCTCTGGGAAAGGACAACATTGACATCGGTAAGTCTGTATTTCATCGTCCTAGTAGTTTCAGAAGTCCTGCAGTGTCTCAACCCTTATTCCCTGTCTATACATCCAGCCAACTGCTCTGTCATCTAGAGGTCACCTTGTACACTGTTGAATGCTCCTGTAGTGTACTCACAGCCAACTGCTCTGTCATCTAGAGGTCAACCCCATACACTGTTGAATGCTCCTGTAGTGTACTCACAGCCAACTGCTCTGTCATCTAGAGGTCAACCCCATACACTGTTGAATGCTCCTGTAGTGTACTCACAGCCAACTGCTCTGTCATCTAGAGGTCAACCCCATACACTGTTGAATGCTCCTGTAGTGTACTCACAGCCAACTGCTCTGTCATCTAGAGGTCAACCCCATACACTGTTGAATGCTCCTGTAGTGTACTGCAGCGTTTTCACTAGAAGGTCTTAACTTCACTAGAAGTTTAAATGACATTTAAATTAGTGTTAAACATCGATGGGTTAATCTCGTCTCACTCTTTCTCCTCCCTCCAGACGCTAATCTCGTCTCACTCTTTCTCCTCCCTCCAGACGCTAATCTCGTCTCACTCTTTCTCCTCCCTCCAGACGCGTTTGACCGTGAATACAAGATGGCGTACGACCACCTCAGCCCCAACCTGGTGAAGCTGACGCACAACTGCGACCGTCCGCCCAGCGCTGGGGTCATGGAGTGTCGCAAGACCTTCGGAGAGCCCTACCTCTGAACTCTGACCCCTTTACCCCTGACGTGTCACCTCCGACAGACACTTCAGCCTCCACCCGGGCCAGTCACCTCCGTCACTCAGCATAGCACAGCCGTGGGTAGCACACGTGGGTTAGGGTTCAAGAGATCTTTGTGTCCATGAAAAGCGCTGTATAAAATCCTTGTATTACAACGGTGGCTTTCCCAAAGAGGACTGAGGATTGCTTTAAAGACGAGCTCAGGAATCCCTTTAGATAGACTTACAGAATGTGTGATGACACGGTGATGTTTTGGGTCATGTGACGGGGCTGACCAGAGACTAACGGAGCTGACCAGAGACTAACGGAGCTGGCCGACCAGGGTGTTATTATGTAGTCTTGACTAGTCTCACAAAAGGGATGTTTTAAAATCCCATCTCATCACCTGGTTGTTATAGGTTCTGGACGTACCCCTCTGGATGGATGGAGATCATACTCATTAACGTAACAACGGTTTCACACATTTTGACGTGTTCTATTTCGGGGTACTTATGTTTTTAAGAAATCTTGTACAAATTGTTACATAAAATACAAAATGTACTTTATATACGACAGTAGTAGTAGGGACCTTTTATAAAACAACATTTGTATTATATAGTCAAATATAGAGACTAATATCAGCAATATTCTACTTAACTTGAATTCTATTTATACAAAGTAAGACTTTTATTTATTTTAGTCTGTTTAATTTGTTTAGCTGGATGTACTGGCTTCATGTCAGGTGAAACATCCATTCCTCTCCTCCTGTGGTTGATGGATGTACTGGCTTCATGTCAGGTGAAACATCCATTCCTCTCCTCCTGTGGTTGATGGATGTACTGGCTTCATGTCAGGGTGTGGTTGATGGATGTACTGGCTTCATGTCAGGTGAAACATCCATTCCTCTCCTCCTGTGGTTGATGGATGTACTGGCTTCATGTCAGGGTGAAACATCCATTCCTGTCCTCCTGTGGTTGATGGATGTACTGGCTTCATGTCAGGTGAAACATCCATTCCTCTGCTCCTGTGGTTGATGGATGTACTGGCTTCATGTCAGGGTGAAACATCCATTCCTCTCCTCCTGTGGTTGATGGATGTACTGGCTTCATGTCAGGGTGTGGTTGATGGATGTACTGGCTTCATGTCAGGTGAAACATCCATTCCTGTCCTCCTGTGGTTGATGGATGTACTGGCTTCATGTCAGGGTCAAACATCCATTCCTCTCCTCCTGTGGTTGATGGATGTACTGGCTTCATGTCAGGGTGAAACATCCATTCCTCTCCTCCTGTGGTTGATGGATGTACTGGCTTCATGTCAGGTGAAACATCCATTCCTCTCCTCCTGTGGTTAATGGATGTACTGGCTTCATGTCAGGGTGAAACATCCATTCCTCTCCTCCTGTGGTTGATGGATGTACTGGCTTCATGTCATGGTGAAACATCCATTCCTCTCCTCCTGTGGTTGATGGATGTACTGGCTTCATGTCAGGTGAAACATCCATTCCTCTCCTCCTGTGGTTGATGGATGTACTGGCTTCATGTCAGGGTGAAACATCCATTCCTCTCCTCCTGTGGTTAATGGATGTACTGGCTTCATGTCAGGGTGAAACATCCATTCCTGTCCTCCTGTGGTTGATGGATGTACTGGCTTCATGTCAGGGTGAAACATCCATTCCTGTCCTCCTGTGGTTGATGTCTGTTAGAAAGTTCTAGTAGTATTTACAGTGAGGAGTGTAACTGTCCCTGTTACTGCACCACTCTGATGTCCATCGTAAACTGAACTGAGCTGGTTTGAAGTATTGTATCAGTGAGGGCATTCAAAGATTCACTCAAAACAACTGAAGTCGCTTTAAAACTGCCAAAATGTTGCGTTAAATTCTTCATTTCCCGCTGCACTTCACAACAGATGTTGTTGTTGACAAGACGTATCCCGAGTATGGATTGATTCGTTTATAAATATCTATTACAGAAATACCCATACTGAGTCAAATACTTTGACGTTTACAAAACTGATTGACCTCTGTTTTTAAAGTAATGTGCGATTGTAAAACTGACTTTGACATCTTTGGCACAACATGCTGTATGAATCGGCTCTTCAGATATCAGTATTAATATCATTAAAGTGAAAGTACCTTTTAAAGTACCTTCGAGTTAAAGTTGGAGTACCTTTTAAAGTACCTTCAAGTTAAAGTGAAGTACCTTTTAAAGCACCTTCCAGTTAAAGTGAAGTACATTTTAAAGTACCTTCAAGTTGGAGTACCTTTTAAAGTACCTTCAAGTTAAAGTGAAGTATCTTTTAAAGTACCTTCAAGTTAAAGTGAAGTACCTTTTAAAGTACCTTCAAGTTAAAGTGAAGTACCTTTTAAAGTACCTTCAAGTTAAAGTGAAGTACCTTTTAAAGTACCTTCAAGTTAAAGTGAAGTACATTTTAAAGTACCTTCAAGTTGGAGTACCTTTTAAAGTACCTTCAAGTTAAAGTGAAGTATCTTTTAAAGTACCTTCAAGTTAAAGTGAAGTACCTTTTAAAGTACCTTCAAGTTAAAGTGAAGTACCTTTTAAAGTACCTTCAAGTTAAAGTGAAGTACCTTTTAAAGTACCTTCAAGTTAAAATGAAGTACCTTTTAAAGTACCTTCAGGTTAAAGTGAAGTACCTTTTAAAGTACCTTCCAGTTAAAGTGAAGTACATTTTAAAGTACCTTCAAGTTGGAGTACCTTTTAAAGTACCTTCAAGTTAAAGTGAAGTACCTTTTAAAGTACCTTCAGGTTAAAGTGAAGTACCTTTTAAAGTACCTTCCAGTTAAAGTGAAGTACATTTTAAAGTACCTTCAAGTTGGAGTACCTTTTAAAGTACCTTCAAGTTGGAGTACCTTTGGGACCTCTGTGTACTGTTAAGAACATGTAGTTACCCTTTTGATAAATGGAGGGAATATTGCTACACGACAGTAGGTTCCGTGTTTCATGTCCTTTCATATTCTCTGTACTTCCTGTACGTGTGGGCCTCTCTTCAGGTGTTATAAACTGTGAATAGTGGGTTTATGACAGGGAATTTACAAGGAAAGGGTGGGTTGTTCAATAGTTTTGAGGTAACTGTCTGTTCCTCTTCAAAAACCTTTTTTCGATTTTAATTTATCTGTTTTAGAAGCAAAAAATAATCATCCAAAACGGTACTATGGTACAGTGTATATACTGAACAAAAATATAAACGCAACATGTAAAGTGTTGATCCCATGTTTCATGAGCTGAAATAAAAGATCCCAGAAATGTTCCATACGCACAAAAAGCTTATTTCTCTCAAATCAAATGTTGCGCACAAATTTGTTTACATCCAAATTTGTTTATCCTTTGCCAAGATAACCCAAATCAAGAAGCTGATTAAACAGCATGATCATTACACAAGTGCACCTTGTACTGGGGGCAATTAAAGGCCACTCTAAAATGTGCAGTTTTGTCACACAACAGAATGCCACAGATACCTCAAGTTTTGAGGGAAATGAGCATGCAATTTGCATGCTGACTGCAGGAATGTCCAACCGAGCTGTTTCCAGAGAATTGAATGTTCATTTCTCTACCGTAAGCCGCCTCCAACGTAATTTCAGAGACTTTGGCAGTACATCCAACCGGCCTCACAACCGCAGACCACATGTAACCACGCCAGCCCAGGACCTCCACATCCTGCTTCTTCACCTGCTGGATCGTCTGAAGAGGAGGAGGGGGGTGCTGAAGAGTATTTCTCTCTGTAATAAAACCCTTTTGTGGGGGAAAAAATAATTCTGATTGGCTGAACCTGGCTCCCAAGTGGGTGGACCTATGCCCTCCCAGGCCCAGCCATGGCTGCGCCGCTGCCCAGTCATGTGAAATACATAGATTAGAGGCCTAATGATCTTTATTTTAATTGACTGATTCCCTTCTATGAACTGTAACTCAGTAAAACCTTTGAAAGTGTTGCATGTTGCGTTTTATATTTTAGTTCAGTCTAGTTCTGTTAGGAGCTATAAGTCTGGGCTTCAGTAAGAATGATTCATACCATTGATGTGTAGGTGAGTCCAGAGTTGGGCTTCAGTAAGAATGATTCATACCATTGATGTGTAGGTGAGTCTAGAGTCGGGCTTCAGTAAGAATGATTCATACCATTGATGTGTAGGTGAGTCTAGAGTTGGGCTTCAGTAAGAATGATTCATACCATTGATGTGTTGGTGAGTCTAGAGTTGGGCTTCAGTAAGAATGATTCATACCATTGATGTGTAGGTGAGTCTAGAGTCGGGCTTCAGTAAGAATGATTCATACCATTGATGTGTAGGTGAGTCTAGAGTTGGGCTTCAGTAAGAATGATTCATACCATTGATGTGTAGGTGAGTCTAGAGTCGGGGTTCATTCCATTTCAATTCTCTTCAATGCTTTTCAATTTTGGAATTTGGTTTACTTTCTAAATCGACCAATTTGAAATGGAATTGAGCCCGTACCCTGACTGAGTCCCTGCAGCAGTCACAAGTTGTAATTTCCCAAACCGGAGGGCCAGTTCAGTTCTGGTTTCTAACCCACGTTAAGGACGTCAGGCCCGACACAATGTACCGACGTTCGATAACTTGATACGTCCTCAAACGTTTTAGATATGATCCTAAGTCTATGTTCATCTATATACACGTGTTCTGTTCTTCTTCCATACAAGGTACTATGTGAGTAACAACCTACGTTTGGGTTCATTGTTCAGCAGCACAAAGGAATGTTCCGTTGGCACATCACCTGCAGTCAAAACCGTTTTTTGGGGGGGGGGGGGGGGATTAAAATAAGTGGTTGAAGTAGCAGGACCTCGGTGGCTATGATGACATGGCTGTTTATACCCGGCCTGTTATACTGATGATACCAAGGTCAGCCTTTGGCGATGTATTTGTCTTCAGTTCATTTTACATCATGTTTGGTGATTTTATGTGTGTGGGGTGCACCTGAACATAGATTATAATGCTTTCAGTTGTCTGAGTGGAGAACAACCGTTGAGTCCACTTGAACCAGGTAAACACTTGAAAATCCTCCTGGGTTTACAGTACGCGGCAACATCTCTCTCTCGCCAGGGAAAATACTTCCAACTCAGAATGAAATCCTTGAAGTACCTGTATGACATCATAGTGTCCCCCCTTTTAACAGATACGTTAAACACCTATCCTGGCCGACGACAACGTAGACGGAAACGTCACCAGTCATCTTACGAGTGACCGGTGAGGCACACCGGTGACCTCAAATTACAATGTAACAACAGACTGATGTCATTGGCTAGAAGAGGACCTCTGTCAAGAAGGGTCCAATGAGAGCTGGCCACTTCAATGATTGACAGCTGAGAGCACCAATCGCAGAATAGCGCTACTATGCAAACATGAAACGGACGTTGCTATTTTGAACGCTAAAGATTGTTACCAACCAACTAAGCGGTTTATTAAGAGAGACCTGGACTGTCAAAAAAATATCACTCATGAATATCAGCAGTGTGAACAGTTTTAAACCGTTTTTGTTGTCGATCTCTGCAGATGAAGGGCTCTATTCAATCCGCGTGGCGGAAGTTCAGGTTTGCAGGGTGATTGAAATTTAAAGGCTGTGTTCCTGCTTTAGCAGAGACTGCATTGATGGTAAACGGTGCGTATGTCCGCTCCGTGGGAAATTACCTTTACATTCCAATCACAGAATCTACAGACTGAATAGAGCTCGAGAAGGTTAATGTCCAAACAAAATGTTTCTTTGTATTTAGGTCAATGTATAATATTTGATCTGCTCTTTGTATAGAAGACATTTTATAAAATGTTCCTAGTGTTGTTTACAGCTCTGTACGACGGGTCTGTGGATCTGATGATGAGATGAATCATGTACTGTTTGACTGGATCTTCAGAGTTGTCTCTGACTGGAAATAAAATCACTTATACCCGTGGCCAATCGTGTGTGTTTCTACACTGGGATTAAATCACTTCTACCCGTGGCTAATCGTGTGTGTTTCTACACGGGGATTAAATCACGTCTGAGATGGATGTTTACACCGACATCCACAGCCTTGACAGCGAACGCCGGGGGGGAAAATGACCTTTGAAAGACACATTGTCAACAACACACTTTGTTGTATATACTTTTTTCATAATACACCTTTTGATTGAATCCTGGCTTCAGTTTTAAATGACCCCAGAACATTTGTTTTCATACAACATAATTAACCAATCAACACCACCTTTTATTGAATATTATTTTAAAAAATGATTTAATTGCAGTATGGATTGTAAGTACAACATATGAATAGTTTACTATACATCAATACATTCTCTTTGCATCCATCTGACCCAAACAAGTGTATTGCATACATACATAACACTACAACGCTGACAGTTAATGTAATAATGGTTACATATGGGTCGTGTAACTGAACTACACCATTCCTGGGTTTTCTAGACACAGAATCATTTACATGAGAACTCAAAAGCTGCTGTACCTCTCTGCACCTGATAAACCAGTTTTTTGTTGTTGTTTTTTTTTACTCTAAAAGAAATGACTGTATTGACATTTTTTTACATGGATGAACACTAAAATGGATGTGTGTGTGTGGCTGGACAACTTCTACAATTACTGAGTCTCTCTTCAGTAGTTGTGGACAGACAACCTCTACTGTTGCACATCAGTTCTGGTGAAAGAGACCAGAAATAGTCCAACCATGGAGGTGTCCACTGGCTCAACATAGACAACACAATCCCCTCTGTCAACAGTAACACTAGGGAATCCCCTCCCTATACCGTGACAGCCGTGAATGTTAGTGACTGACAACACAATCCCCTCTGTCAACAGTAACACTAGGGAATCCCCTCTGTTAACAGTAACACTAGGGAATCCCCTCTGTCAACAGTAACACTAGGGAATCCCCTCTGTCAACAGTAACACTAGGGAATCCCCTCTGTCAACAGTAACACTAGGGAATCCCCTCCCTATACCGTGACAGCCGTGAATGTTAGTGACTGACAACGACACAGTTGGGTGGTGATTATTTAAATGACTTCCTGACACGCCTTTTTTTTCTCCCTCCCTCCTCATTGTAGTACATCGTACTACAATACCCATAATGCTCTGTACAGTACAACATATTCAGTTTCATCTTAGTAAAAAAAAAAATGTTTTAAAAGCTAACATAATGGTGTCTGACCTCTGACCTCAGATGGAGACGGGGCAGATAATAACACGGTCCTCCAGCATCACACTGAGCACCAGGAACACGAAGTAAAGCATGAACATGGTGAGGCCCAGAACACGGCTCATCTTCCACCGACACGCCGCGATGCTGACGATGACGAAGATGAGCATGACGAAGAGGAGCACGATGGCACAGAACAGACCGTTGGAGTTCACCGCCACCGGTACACCGCCTTGCATCGCCGAGAAGATCAACCATGGGACGGGCAGGCTGGAGTGATGTAGAGAGGGAGAGTGAGAGACAGAGAGAGAGGAGGGGTGGAGGCAGGGGGATGTAGAGAGTGAGAGACGGAGAGAGAGGAGGGGTGGAGACAGGAGGATGTAGAGAGTGAGAGACAGAGAGAGAGGAGGGATGGAGACAGGAGGATGTAGAGAGTGAGAGACAGAGAGAGAGGAGGGGTGGAGGCAGAGGGATGTAGAGAGTGAGAGACAGAGAGAGAGGAGGGATGGAGACAGGGGGATGTAGAGAGTGAGAGACAGAGAGAGAGGAGGGATGGAGACAGGGTGATGTAGAGAGTGAGAGACAGAGAGAGAGGAGGGGTGGAGACAGGGATGTAGAGAGTGAGAGACAGAGAGAGAGGATGGGTGGAGGCAGAGGGATGTAGAGAGTGAGAGACAGAGAGAGAGGAGGGGTGGAGACAGGGGGATGTAGAGAGTGAGAGACAGAGAGAGAGGAGGGATGGAGACAGGGGGATGTAGAGAGAGAGGAGGGATGGAGACAGGGGGATGTAGAGAGTGAGATACAGAGAGAGAGGAGGGGTGGAGACAGGAGGAGAGAGACAGAGAGAGAGGAGGGATGGAGACAGGGGGATGTAGAGAGTGAGATACAGAGAGAGAGGAGGGGTGGAGACAGGAGGAGAGAGACAGGCCCTTTTGAGAGTAGTAACACAAATTGCCTTGATCGTTTACTACAGACAACGGTACACAGTTCATAGTGATATCTCTGTAGTTACAGTGGTCTATACTAACCCCATAGTGATATCTCTGTAGTGATAGTGGTCTATACTAACCCCATAGTGATATCTCTGTAGTTACAGTGGTCTATACTAACCCCATAGTGATATCTCTGTAGTTACAGTGGTCTATACTAACCCCATAGTGATATCTCTGTAGTGATAGTGGTCTATACTAACCCCATAGTGATATCTCTGTAGTGATAGTGGTCTATACTAACCCCATAGTGATATCTCTGTAGTTACAGTGGTCTATACTAACCCCATAGTGATATCTCTGTAGTGATAGTGGTCTATACTAACCCCATAGTGATATCTCTGTAGTTACAGTGGTCTATACTAACCCCATAGTGATATCTCTGTAGTTACAGTGGTCTATACTAACCCCATAGTGATATCTCTGTAGTTACAGTGGTCTATACTAACCCCATAGTGATATCTCTGTAGTGATAGTGGTCTATACTAACCCCATAGTGATAGTGGTCTATACTAACCCCATAGTGATATCTCTGTAGTTACAGTGGTCTATACTAACCCCATAGTGATATCTCTGTAGTGATAGTGGTCTATACTAACCCCATAGTGATATCTCTGTAGTTACAGTGGTCTATACTAACCCCATAGTGATATCTCTGTAGTGATAGTGGTCTATACTAACCCCATAGTGATATCTCTGTAGTTACAGTGGTCTATACTAACCCCATAGTGATATCTCTGTAGTTACAGTGGTCTATACTAACCCCATAGTGATATCTCTGTAGTGATAGTGGTCTATACTAACCCCATAGTGATAGTGGTCTATACTAACCCCATAGTGATATCTCTGTAGTGATAGTGGTCTATACTAACCCCATAGTGATACCTCTGTAGTTACAGTGGTCTATACTAACCCCATAGTGATATCTCTGTAGTGATAGTGGTCTATACTAACCCCATAGTGATATCTCTGTAGTTACAGTGGTCTATACTAACCCCATAGTGATATCTCTCTAGTGATAGTGGTCTATACTAACCCCATAGTGATATCTCTGTAGTGATAGTGGTCTATACTAACCCCATAGTGATATCTCTGTAGTGATAGTGGTCTATACTAACCCCATAGTGATATATCTGTAGTTACAGTGGTCTATACTAACCCCATAGTGATATCTCTGTAGTGATAGTGGTCTATACTAACCCCATAGTGATATCTCTGTAGTTACAGTGGTCTATACTAACCCCATAGTGATATCTCTGTAGTTACAGTGGTCTATACTAACCCCATAGTGATATCTCTGTAGTTACAGTGGTCTATACTAACCCCATAGTGATATCTCTGTAGTTACAGTGGTCTATACTAACCCCATAGTGATATCTCTGTAGTTACAGTGGTCTATACTAACCCCATAGTGATACCTCTGTAGTTACAGTGGTCTATACTAACCCCATAGTGATATCTCTGTAGTTACAGTGGTCTATACTAACCCCATAGTGATATCTCTGTAGTTACAGTGGTCTATACTAACCCCATAGTGATACCTCTGTAGTTACAGTGGTCTATACTAACCCCATAGTGATATCTCTGTAGTTACAGTGGTCTATACTAACCCCCATAGTGATATCTCTGTAGTTACAGTGGTCTATACTAACCCCATAGTGATATCTCTGTAGTGATAGTGGTCTATACTAACCCCATAGTGATATCTCTGTAGTGATAGTGGTCTATACTAACCCCCATAGTGATATCTCTAGTGATAGTGGTCTATACCAACCCCATAGTGATATCTCCGTAGTGATAGTGGTCTATACTAACCCCATAGTGATATCTCTGTAGTGATAGTGGTCTATACTAACCCCCATAGTGATATCTCTGTAGTGATAGTGGTCTATACTAACCCCATAGTGATATCTCTGTAGTGATAGTGGTCTATACTAACCCCCATAGTGATATCTCTGTAGTGATAGTGGTCTATACTAACCCCATAGTGATATCTCTGTAGTTACAGTGGTCTATACTAACCCCATAGTGATATCTCTGTAGTGATAGTGGTCTATACTAACCCCATAGTGATATCTCTGTAGTTACAGTGGTCTATACTAACCCCATAGTGATATCTCTGTAGTTACAGTGGTCTATACTAACCCCATAGTGATATCTCTGTAGTTACAGTGGTCTATACTAACCCCATAGTGATATCTCTGTAGTGATAGTGGTCTATACTAACCCCATAGTGATATCTCTGTAGTGATAGTGGTCTATACTAACCCCATAGTGATATCTCTGTAGTTACAGTGGTCTATACTAACCCCATAGTGATATCTCTGTAGTTACAGTGGTCTATACTAACCCCATAGTGATATCTCTGTAGTGATAGTGGTCTATACTAACCCCATAGTGATATCTCTGTAGTGATAGTGGTCTATACTAACCCCATAGTGATATCTCTGTAGTGATAGTGGTCTATACTAACCCCATAGTGATATCTCTGTAGTTACAGTGGTCTATACTAACCCCATAGTGATATCTCTGTAGTTACAGTGGTCTATACTAACCCCATAGTGATATCTCTGTAGTTACAGTGGTCTATACTAACCCCATAGTGATATCTCTGTAGTTACAGTGGTCTATACTAACCCCATAGTGATATCTCTGTAGTGATAGTGGTCTATACTAACCCCATAGTGATATCTCTGTAGTGATAGTGGTCTATACTAACCCCATAGTGATACCTCTGTAGTTACAGTGGTCTATACTAACCCCATAGTGATATCTCTGTAGTGATAGTGGTCTATACTAACCCCATAGTGATATCTCTGTAGTTACAGTGGTCTATACTAACCCCATAGTGATATCTCTGTAGTTACAGTGGTCTATACTAACCCCATAGTGATATCTCTGTAGTGATAGTGGTCTATACTAACCCCATAGTGATATCTCTGTAGTTACAGTGGTCTATACTAACCCCATAGTGATATCTCTGTAGTTACAGTGGTCTATACTAACCCCATAGTGATATCTCTGTAGTTACAGTGGTCTATACTAACCCCATAGTGATATCTCTGTAGTGATAGTGGTCTATACTAACCCCATAGTGATATCTCTGTAGTTACAGTGGTCTATACTAACCCCATAGTGATATCTCTGTAGTTACAGTGGTCTATACTAACCCCATAGTGATATCTCTGTAGTTACAGTGGTCTATACTAACCCCATAGTGATAGTGGTCTATACTAACCCCATAGTGATATCTCTGTAGTTACAGTGGTCTATACTAACCCCATAGTGATATCTCTGTAGTGATAGTGGTCTATACTAACCCCATAGTGATATCTCTGTAGTGATAGTGGTCTATACTAACCCCATAGTGATACCTCTGTAGTTACAGTGGTCTATACTAACCCACATAGTGATATCTCTGTAGTGATAGTGGTCTATACTAACCCCATAGTGATATCTCTGTAGTTACAGTGGTCTATACTAACCCCATAGTGATATCTCTGTAGTGATAGTGGTCTATACTAACCCCATAGTGATATCTCTGTAGTTACAGTGGTCTATACTAACCCCATAGTGATATCTCTGTAGTTACAGTGGTCTATACTAACCCCATAGTGATATCTCTGTAGTGATAGTGGTCTATACTTACCCCATAGTGATATCTCTGTAGTGATAGTGGTCTATACTTACCCCATAGTGATATCTCTGTAGTTACAGTGGTCTATACTAACCCCATAGTGATATCTCTGTAGTGATAGTGGTCTATACTAACCCCATAGTGATATCTCTGTAGTTACAGTGGTCTATACTAACCCCATAGTGATATCTCTGTAGTGATAGTGGTCTATACTTACCCCATAGTGATATCTCTGTCGTGATAGTGTTCTATACTTACCCCATAGTGATATCTCTGTAGTGATAGTGGTCTATACTTACCCCATAGTGATATCGAAGATGTTGGATCCCACTGAGCTGGACACAGCCATGTCTCCCAGTCCTTTACGGGCCACGATGACACTAGTGATGAGGTCAGGGATGGAGGTGCCCGCTGCCAGGATGGTCAGGCCCATGATCTCCTCTGAGATGCCTATGGTCTCACCCACCTAGGCAGACAACAGTCAATCAACCAATCAGTCTCACCCACCTAGGCAGACAACAGTCAATCAACCAATCAGTCTCACCCACCTAGGGAGCCAGCAGTCAGTCAACCAATCAGTCTCACCCACCTAGGGAGCCAGCAGTCAATCAACCAATCAGTCTCACCCACCTAGGGAGCCAACAGTCAATCAACCAATCAGTCTCACCCACCTAGGGAGCCAACAGTCAATCAACCAATCAGTCTCACCCACCTAGGGAGCCAGCAGTCAGTCAATACATCAATCAAAATGTAATTCATAGACAAATACAGAGCACATCCGTTGTTCATCCCGAGTGTAGACGGAGGCCAGGATTCAACCAGACCAGCGTTAACCCAAGATAACCGGAGCTCATCATTGCTTTTGTTTATAGTAGGTGGTGTCGGAAGTGTTACTGCGTTGGAGATGTCAAAACCCCAAGAGGCTCCCAACGTTAGCCCTATCTTTAGCCCTATCGTTAGCCCTATCGTTAGCCCTATCGTTATACCTATCGATAGCCTTATCGTTAGCCCTGTCGTTATACCTATCGTTAGCCTTATCGTTAGCCCTATCGTTATACCTATCGATAGCCTTATCGTTAGCCCTGTCGTTATACCTATCGTTAGCCCTATCGTTATATCTATCGTTAGCCCTATCGTTAGCCCTGTCGTTATACCTATCGTTAGCCCTGTCGGTATACCTAGCGATAGCCTTATCGTTAGCCCTGTCGTTATACCTATCGTTAGCCATATCGTTATGTCTATTGTTAGCCCTGTCGTTATACCTATCGTTAGCCTTATCGTTAGCCCTGTCGTTATACCTATCGTTAGCCCTGTCGTTATACCTATCGTTAGCCCTGTCGGTATACCTATCGTTAGCCTTGTCGTTAGCCTTGTCGTTAGCCCTGTCGTTAGCCCTATCGTTAGCCCTATCGTTAGCCCTGTCGTTATACCTATCGATAGCCTTATCGTTATACCTATCGTTAGCCTTATCGTTAGCCATATCGTTATATCTATCGTTAGCCCTGTCGTTATACCTATCGTTAGCCTTATCGATAGCCCTGTCGTTATACATATCGTTAGCCCTGTCGTTATACCTATCGTTAGCCCTGTCGGTATACCTATCGTTAGCCCTGTCGGTATACCTATCGTTAGCCCTGTCGGTATACCTATCGTTAGCCCTGTCGGTATACCTATCGTTAGCCTTATCGTTAGCCCTATCGTTAGCCCTATCGTTAGCCCTGTCGTTATACCTATCGTTAGCCTTATCGTTAGCCCTATTGTTATACATATCGTTAGCCCTATTGTTATACATATCGTTAGCCCTATCGTTAGCCCTATCGTTATATCTATCGTTAGCCCTATCGTTAGCCCTATCGTTAGCACTATCGTTAGCACCATCGTTAGGCCTATCGTTAGGCCTATCGTTAGCCTATCGTTAGGCCTATCGTTAGCCCTGTCGTTAGCACTATCGTTAGCCCTATCGTTAGCCCTGTCGTTGGCCCTGTCGTTGGCCCTGTCGTTGGCCCTGTCGTTGGCCCTGTCGTTGGAACCGTCGTTGGAACCGTCGTTGGAACCGTCGTTAGAACCATCGTTAGACCCATCGTTAGACCCATCGTTAGACCCATCTTGGACATACCTCGGGTGTGTCTGTTACCCCGGGTCTGTCTGTTACCTCGGGTCTGTCTGTTACTTCGGGTCTGTCTGTTACCTCGGGTCTGTCTGTTACCTCGGGTCTGTCTGTTACCTCGGGTCTGTCTGTTACCTCGGGTCTGTCTGTTACCTCGGGTCTGTCTGTTACCTCGGGTTATCGCTGATCTGATTAAATCCTGGCCTGAGTATAAAGAAGCTCTGAACTAATAGTTTGTAAACAAGATGGAAGTCATGTGATGTAAAATCCAAGCAGAGTGATACCTGATGAGCCCACCAGACCATTAGATAGGAGAACACAGCGATCCACGTGATGGAGCCAATAAACGTCATGGCAAAGTATTTTCTGGAAGCCTGAGGAAGAACTCACAGGAAGCTCATATCAGCATATATTAGAAGATATTTTGTGTTCTACATTTTGGCCACTTTGCAGGACACAAACACAGTACAGAAATGTCGTGAATGTAAGACAGAAATGTAGGTGATACGTACCGGGTTGCGTACGTCGGGCACAGTGAGCCACAGAGGGAACACTATCGGTAGGAGAAACAGATATGTGGCCTGTTTACGTCTGGTGTCTGGCCATTCTAACGACAGAGGTTCCTCATTCTCTTCACCCTCTTCCTCTTCTTTATTTTCCTCATCATCATCATCGTCTTCATCATCCTCATCCTCGCTCTCTTCTTCGCTCTCGTCCTCCTCACCGCTATCTGAGCCGTCGGATCCCCCTGCGCCCGCTGGGCCCTGGTCCTAGTGAAGAGAGAGGGAGAGAGGGTGAGAGAGGGAGAGAGGGTGAGAGAGGGAGAGAGAGGGTGAGAGAGAAGGGTAGAGAGAAGGGTAGTGGTGGGTAGAGTAGTGTTATGAATGAACTCTCTCCTAGCTCTCCTCTCTCCACTCTCTCCTCGCTCTCCTCTCTCGCTCTCCTCTCTCGCTCTCCTCTCGGTCTCCTCTCTCTACCGTCTGAGTCCCTGACGGGTCTGGTTTCTCCTCTGTCCCCTCTCCCCTCTCCCCTCTCCCCTCTCCCCTCTCCTCTCTCCTCTCTCCTCTCTCCCGTCTGTGTCTCTGACGGGTCTGGTTTCTCCTCTCTCCCCTCTGTCCCCTCTCTCCCCTCTCCCCTCTCCCCTCTCTCCACCGTCTGAGTCTCTGACGGGCCTGGTTTCTCCTCTCTCCTCTGTCCCCTGTCCCCTCTCTCCTCTCTCTCCCCTCTCTCCTCTCTCTCTACCGTCTGAGTCTCTGACGGGCCTGGTTTCTCCTCTCTGTCCCCTGTCCCCTCTCTCCCCTCTCTCTACCGTCTGAGTCTCTGACGGGCCTGGTTTCTCCTCTCTCTCCTCTCTCTACCGTCTGAGTCTCTGACGGGCCTGGTTTCTCCTCTCTCTCCTCTCTGTCCCCTGTCCCCTCTCTCCTCTCTCTCTACCGTCTGAGTCTCTGACGGGCCTGGTTTCTCCTCTCTGTCCCCTGTCCCCTCTCTCCCCTCTCTCTACCGTCTGAGTCTCTGACGGGCCTGGTTTCTCCTCTCTCTCCTCTCTCTCCTCTCTCTACCGTCTGAGTCTCTGACGGGCCTGGTTTCTCCTCTCTCCCCTCTCTGTCCCCTGTCCCCTCTCTCCTCTCTCCCCTCTCTCTACCGTCTGAGTCTCTGACGGGCCTGGTTTCTCCTCTCTCCCCTCTCTCTCCTCTCTCTCCCCTCTCTCCTCTCTCTCCCTCTCTCTCCTCTCTCTACCGTCTGAGTCTGACGGGCCTGGTTTCTCCTATCTCCCCTCTCTCCTCTCTCCCCTCTCTCCTCTCTCTCCCCTCTCTCCCCTCTCTCCTCTCTCTCCCCTCCTCCCTCCTCTCTCCCCTCTCTCCTCTCTCTCCCCTCTCTCCTCTCTCTCCCCTCTCTCCTCTCTCTCCTCTCTCTCCTCTCCTCCCTCCTCTCTCTCCTCTCTCTCCCCTCTCTCCTCTCTCTCCTCTCTCTCCTCTCTCTCCTCTCCTCCCTCTCTCTCCTCTCCTCCCTCTCTCTCCCCTCTCTCCTCTCTCTCCTCTCCTCCCTCCTCTCTCCCCTCTCTCTCCTCTCTCTCCCCTCTCTCCCCTCTCTCCTCTCTCTCCTCTCCTCCCTCCTCTCTCTCCTCTCTCTCCCCTCTCTCCTCTCCTCCCTCCTCTCTCCTCTCTCTCCTCTCTCTCCCCTCTCTCTCCTCTCTCTCCTCTCTCTACCGTCTGAGTCTCTGACGGGCCTGGTTTCTCCTCTTCTTTAGGTGTGGTCTGGGAGGTCGAGGGTTCGGCCTGCTCAGTCTTCTCAGGTCCAGCTGAAAAAAGACAGACACAAGACACAACCAATAAGCAACATGTCAGATGTTTACCTTTACATGTTAGTCATCTAGCAGACTCTCTTATCCAGAGAGACTTACAGTAGAGAGTCATTTAGCAGACTCTCTTATCCAGAGCCACTACAGTAGTGAGTCATCTAGCAGACTCTCTTATCCAGAGAGACTTACAGTAGAGAGTCATTTAACAGACTCTCTTATCCAGAGAGACTTACAGTAGTGAGTCATTTAGCAGACTCTCTGATCCAGAGCCATTTACAGTAGTGAGTCATTTAGCAGACTCTGATCCAGAGCCATTTACAGTAGTGAGTCATTTAGCAGACTCTTATCCAGAGAGACTTACAGTAGTGAGTCATTTAGCAGACTCTCTTATCCAGAGCCACTACAGTAGTGAGTCATTTAACAGACTCTCTTATCCAGAGAGACTTACAGTAGTGAGTCATTTAGCAGACTCTCTGATCCAGAGCCATTTACAGTAGTGAGTCATTTAGCAGACTCTCTTATCCAGAGAGACTTACAGTAGTGAGTCATTTAGCAGACTCTCTTATCCAGAGCCACTACAGTAGTGAGTCATTTAACAGACTCTCTGATCCAGAGCCATTTACAGTAGTGAGTCATTTAGCAGACTCTCTGATCCAGAGCCATTTACAGTAGTGAGTCATTTAGCAGACTCTCTTATCCAGAGAGACTTACAGTAGAGAGTCATTTAACAGACTCTCTTATCCAGAGCCACTACAGTAGTGACTGCATACGTTTTCATTTGTACTGGTCCCCCTGGGGAATTGAACCCACAACCCTGGCATTGGAAGTGCCATGCTCTACCGACTGAGCCACATGGTACATATGTTCAATGTATTATATATATATTATTTATTTTACCAGGAAGTTGACTGAGAAACACATTCTCATTTACAGCAACGACCTGGGGAATAGTTACATGGGAGAGGAGGGGGGATGAATGAGCCAATTGGAAGCTGGGGATGATTAGGTGGCTGTGATGATATGAGGGACAGATTGGGAATTTAGCCAGGAGGGTTTGTCCCTAGGGGGAGCAGCAGGTAAGGTAGGAGACCGTGTGACTCCTAGTGGGGTGTGTTGATGTGACTCCTAGTGGGGTGTGACTCCTAGTGGGGAGTGTTGATGTGACTCCTAGTGGGGTGTGACTCCTAGTGGGGGGTGTTGATGTGACTCCTAGTGGGGTGTGTTGGTGTGACTCCTAGTGGGGTGTGTTGATGTGACTCCTAGTGGGGTGTGTTGGTGTGACTCCTAGTGTGGTGTGTTGGTGTGACTCCTAGTGTGGTGTGTTGGTGTGACTCCTAGTGGGGTGTGTTGGTGTGACTCCTAGTGGGGTGTGTTGGTGTGACTCCTAGTGGGGTGTGTTGATGTGACTCCTAGTGGGGTGTGTTGATGTGACTCCTAGTGTGGTGTGTTGATGTGACTCCTAGTGTGGTGTGTTGATGTGACTCCTAGTGGGGTGTGACTCCTAGTGTGGTGTGTTGATGTGACTCCTAGTGTGGTGTGTTGATGTGACTCCTAGTGTGGTGTGTCCTAGTGGGGTGTGTTGATGTGACACCTAGTGGGGTGTGTTGGTGTGACTCCTAGTAGGGTGTGACTCCTAGTGGGGTGTGACTCCTAGTGGGGTGTGACTCCTAGTGTGGTGTGTTGATGTGACTCCTAGTGGGGTGTGACTCCTAGTGGGGTGTGACTCCTAGTAGGGTGTGTTGGTGTGACTCCTAGTAGGGTGTGTTGGTGTGACTCCTAGTGGGGTGTGACTCCTAGTGGGGTGTGACTCCTAGTGGGGTGTGACTCCTAGTGTTGTGTTGATGTGACTCCTAGTGGGGTGTGACTCCTAGTGGGGTGTGTTGGTATGACTCCTAGTGTGGTGTGACTCCTAGTGGGGTGTGTTGATGTGACTCCTAGTGTGGTGTGACTCCTAGTGGGGTGTGTTGGTATGACTCCTAGTGTGGTGTGACTCCTAGTGGGGTGTGTTGGTGTGACTCCTAGTCTGGTGTGACTCCTAGTGGGGTGTGTTGGTGTGACTCCTAGTGGGGTGTGACTCCTAGTGTGGTGTGTTGATGTGACTCCTAGTGGGGTGTGACTCCTAGTGGGGTGTGTTGGTGTGACTCCTAGTGTGGTGTGTTGGTGTGACTCCTAGTGGGGTGTGACTCCTAGTGTGGTGTGTTGGTGTGACTCCTAGTGGGGTGTGTTGGTGTGACTCCTTGTGGGGTGTGACTCCTAGTGGGGTGTGTTGGTGTGACTCCTAGTGGGGTGTGTTGGTGTGACTCCTAGTGGGGTGTGACTCCTAGTGTGGTGTGTTGGTGTGACTCCTAGTGTGGTGTGTTGATGTGACTCCTAGTGGGGTGTGTTGGTGTGACTCCTAGTGGGGTGTGACTCCTAGTGTGGTGTGTTGGTGTGACTCCTAGTGGGGTGTGACTCCTAGTGTGGTGTGTTGGTGTGACTCCTAGTGGGGTGTGTTGATGTGACTCTTAGTGTGGTGTGTTGGTGTGACTCCTAGTGGGGTGTGACTCCTAGTGTGGTGTGTTGATGTGACTCCTAGTGGGGTGTGTTGATGTGACTCTTAGTGTGGTGTGTTGGTGTGACTCCTAGTGGGGTGTGTTGGTGTGATTCCTAGTGTGGTGTGTTGGTGTGACTCCTAGTGTGGTGTGTTGGTGTGACTCCTAGTGTGGTGTGTTGGTGTGACTCCTAGTGGGGTGTGTTGGTGTGACTCATAGTGGGGTGTGTTGGTGTGACTCCTAGTGGGGTGTGTTGGAGTGACTCTTAGTGGGGTGTGTTGGTGTGACTCTTAGTGTGGTGTGTTGATGTGACTCCTAGTGGGGTGTGTTGGTGTGACTCATAGTGGATTGTGTTGGTGTGACTCTTAGTGGGGTGTGTTGGTGTGACTCCTAGTGGAGTGTGTTGATGTGACTCTTAGTGGGGTGTGACTCCTAGTGTGGTGTGTTGATGTGACTCCTAGTGTGGTGTGTTGGTGTGACTCTTAGTGTGATGTGACTCCTAGTGTGGTGTGTTGATGTGACTCCTAGTGGGGTGTGTTGGTGTGACTCCTAGTGGAGTGTGTTGATGTGACTCTTAGTGGGGTGTGACTCCTAGTGTGGTGTGTTGATGTGACTCCTAGTGTGGTGTGTTGGTGTGACTCTTAGTGTGATGTGACTCCTAGTGTGGTGTGTTGATGTGACTCCTAGTGGGGTGTGTTGGTGTGACTCCTAGTGGGGTGTGTTGGTGTGACTCCTAGTGGGGTGTGTTGGTGTGACTCTTAGTGGGGTGTGTTGGTGTGACTCTTAGTGGGGTGTGTTGGAGTGACTCCTAGTGGGGTGTGTTGGTGTGACTCCTAGTGGAGTGTGTTGATGTGACTCTTAGTGGGGTGTGACTCCTAGTGTGGTGTGTTGATGTGACTCCTAGTGTGGTGTGTTGGTGTGACTCTTAGTGTGATGTGACTCCTAGTGTGGTGTGTTGATGTGACTCCTAGTGGGGTGTGTTGGTGTGACTCCTAGTGGGGTGTGTTGGTGTGACTCTTAGTGGGGTGTGTTGGTGTGACTCTTAGTGGGGTGTGTTGGAGTGACTCCTAGTGGGGTGTGTTGGTGTGACTCCTAGTGGAGTGTGTTGATGTGACTCTTAGTGGGGTGTGACTCCTAGTGTGGTGTGTTGATGTGACTCCTAGTGTGGTGTGTTGGTGTGACTCTTAGTGTGGTGTGTTGATGTGACTCCTAGTGTGGTGTGTTGGTGTGACTCTTAGTGTGGTGTGTTGGTGTGACTCTTAGTGTGATGTGACTCCTAGTGTGGTGTGTTGATGTGACTCCTAGTGGGGTGTGTTGGTCTGACTCCTAGTGGGGTGTGTTGATGTGACTCCTAGTGGGGTGTGTTGGTGTGACTCTTAGTGTGGTGTGTTGATGTGACTCCTAGTGTGGTGTGTTGGTGTGACTCTTAGTGGGGTGTGACTCTTAGTGTGGTGTGTTGGTGTGACTCTTAGTGGGGTGTGACTCTTAGTGTGGTGTGTTGGTGTGACTCTTAGTGTGTTGTGTTGTTAGTCTGTAGTAACTGGAATGGTGGTACATTGATACAGACACGTGTGCATTTTTCACTGTTTTAGTGGTCGGTCCACCATCTCTGGATTGAGTTGTGCTTGTTGGGAGCAGGGGTAGGGGTGGGGTTGATTTGGGTTTGTACCCTGTAATCATTGGGCCTCTCAGTGTGTGTGTGTGTGTGTGTGTGTGTGTGTGTGTGTGTGTGTGTGTGGTCTAATGAGGTCCTTCAGTGGTCCAGGCCATTACAGTCTCTCGGGGTTATGACAACCACAGACTGGAGCGGCCTTTTCACAGACCAAATCAACACTGAGATTGACATGCAGATGGGGCCCTGCACGGCTTTAACACAGACCCAATCAACACTGAGATTGACATGCAGATGGGGCCCTGCACGGCTTTAACACCGACCCAATCAACACTGAGATTGACATGCAGATGGGGCCCTGCACGGCTTTAACACCGACCCAATCAACACTGAGATTGACATGCAGATGGGGCCCTGCACGGCTTTAACACCGACCCAATCAACACTGAGATTGACATGCAGATGGGGCCCTGCACAGCTTTAACACCGACCCAATCAACACTGAGATTGACATGCAGATGGGGCCCTGCGCGGCTTTAACACCGACCCAATCAACACTGAGATTGACATGCAGATGGGGCCCTGCGCGGCTTTAACACCGACCCAATCAACACTGAGATTGACATGCAGATGGGGCCCTGCACGTGTGTGTGTCAGAGGAAGGGGTCATCGTCTTTTTGATTCATGGTTCGTTCATCTTTAGTTACACAGTTTTTGGCATATGACATCGGCCTACAGTATAATAATAATAATAATAGCCAGCAGCATACTACCCTGTAAACAGGGAAACATTTGATGACAAAGTTTTCCATGTCGGGGGGAAGCTCGCAAGTTCCTGTACGTTTCCTCCGTCGCACCATGTGTTGTTGGTCATAAAGCAGAGCCTACCACCTTTGTTCTTAGCCAGAGAGATTCTGCTTCCTCTCCACTCAGAAAACGGTAAAACCCGCCGGTTGTATATAATCCGTCTGGATGTCGGAGGAAAGTCTCAGAAAAACAGAGTGTGTATACAGGATCTGATGTCCCTCTGGAAGGAGATCCTCGCCCTGAGTTCGCCATGTTTGTTCATTAATGATTGAACACTGGCGAGTAGAATGTTCGGTAATGGAGGATGGGTCGGCCGGAGTCTTAATCTCAGTAAAACCCTGCCACGTCTGCCTCTCGGTCAGCGTCTTCGCTTCCTACTCTCCTGTAGGACTCCCAAGCAGGTTGGCACCTCGCTGAAGAAGCTAGTCCATTGTTTCGCCATCTCAGAGAACTCAGGAGGTCGGTGGACAGTGAGTACCCAACGATTCGTATTCTAATAGTTCTACTCAGGTGTATGTTGTAATGCACAAAATAAATTGATTAAGAAAATGTTTGGTAAACACACAAGAAAAATGTGCAATGTTTTGTCAGAGCGCGAGGCGAGACGCCCTTTGTCGGCCCCATCTTACCAGGAATAGTTGGTCATCAAATGACGCCCTTTTCCACCTTCTGAAAGTGTTCTCAGGGATAATCGCCATGGCTGTGTACATCCAGCCCCAATCTGACACCAAGGAGCTCCAAGATCTTCATTGGACCGTGAACAAACTGGAGACTGCATTCCCGGAGGCAGTGTTCATTGTTGCAGGGGACTTTAACAAAAGTAGATAACGTCAATATATACACCGACTAAGTCACCGGAGATAACATCAATATATACACCGACTCAGTCACCGGAGATAACGTCAATATACACACCGACTCAGTCACCGGAGATAACGTCAATATATACACCGACTCAGTCACCGGAGATAACGTCAATATATACACCGACTCAGTCACCGGAGATAACGTCAATATACACACCGACTCAGTCACCGGATATAACGTCAATATATACACCGACTCAGTCACCGGAGATAACGTCAATAGACACGCCGACTCAGTCACCGGAGATAACGTCAATATACACACCGACTCAGTCACCGGAGATAACGTCAATGTATACACCGACTCAGTCACCGGAGATAACGTCAATAGACACGCCGACTCAGTCACCTGAGATAACGTCAATATACACACCGACTCAGTCACCGGAGATAACGTCAATATACACACCGACTCAGTCACCGGATATAACGTCAATATATACGCCGACTCAGTCACCGGAGATAACGTCAATATATACACGACTCAGTCACCGGAGATAACAGCAATATATACACCGACTCAGTCACCGGAGATAACGTCAATATACACACCGACTCAGTCACCGGAGATAACGTCAATATACACACCGACTCAGTCACCGGAGATAACGTCAATATACACACCGACTCAGTCACCGGAGATAACGTCAATATATACGCCGACTCAGTCACTGGAGATAACGTCAAACGTCTTTCAAAACGTTCTCGATTCAAAAAAAGTGAATTGATAGCAGCCTTCTAGGAAAACTGAAAGAGAGAGCTGCTGCTTATAAACAGGGTAAGGTGACCGGGGGAAATAGTTTGGTGAAACAGTACAAATACGACCGACGCAGATCGATCAAGATGGCGACACACAAGCATAGGGTTAAAGTGGAGGAGCAATTCAACGGGTTGGACGGGTAGATTTGCTTTTAGGCAAATCCTTTTAGAGCAAGCCAAATAATTTCATGTTTTAAAAGTTATCCTAGATCAGGATTCATTGTTTGAATGGTAAGATGCCAATCATTGAAGCAGGGGCTTCAACAATAACAGATTACAAAGAGAAAGCCAGCTACATTGCAGTCACCAACACCATCCTACCAGGGGAGCTAAACACATTTTTCTCAAGATTCGGTCACAATGACCCTGAGCTGCCGAGGAGAGCCCCTGATGACAATGTGGGCTATGCACACTAAGTTTCCACTAGGAGTCATACCAACACACCACACTAGGAGTCATACCAACACACCCCACTAGGAGTCACACCAACACACCCCACTAGGAGTCACACCAACACACCACACTAGGAGTCATACCAACACACCACACTAGGAGTCATACCAACACACCACACTAGGAGTCATACCAACACACCACACTAGGAGTCATACCAACACACCCCACTAGGAGTCATACCAACACACCACACTAGGAGTCACACCAACACACCACACTAGGAGTCATACCAACACACCACACTAGGAGTCATACCAACACACCACACTAGGAGTCATACCAACACACCACACTAGGAGTCATACCAACACACCACACTAGGAGTCACACCAACACACCACACTAGGAGTCATACCAACACACCACACTAGGAGTCATACCAACACACCACACTAGGAGTCATACCAACACACCACACTAGGATTCATACCAACACACCACACTAGGAGTCACACCAACACACCCCACTAGGAGTCACATCAACACACCCCACTAGGAGTCATACCAACACACCCCACTAGGAGTCACATCAACACACCCCACTAGGAGTCACATCAACACATCCCACTAGGAGTCACACCAACACACCCAACTAGGAGTCACATCAACACACCCCACTAGGAGTCACACCAACACACCACACTAGGAGTCACACCAACACACCACACTAGGAGTCACACCCCACTAGGAGTCACACCAACACACCCCACTCCACTAGGAGTCACACCAACACACCCCACTCCACTAGGAGTCACACCAACACACCACACTAGGAGTCACACCAACACACCACACTAGGAGTCACATCAACACACCCCACTAGGAGTCACACCGTACAGTGAAGGAGGAGGACAAGACTGACAGCCATTGTTCTGTTACTGGATGTCACCTATAGGCCTGTTTCCATAGAGACTTACAACACCGTCACACAACATAAATAGTAGGCCTGGATCTCACCTATAGTTCTGGATCTCACCTATATGTTTGGATCTCACCTATAGGCCTGGATCTCACCTATAGGTCTGGATCTCACCTATAGGTCTGGATCTCACCTATAGGCCTGGATCTCACCTATAGTTCTGGATCTCACCTGTAGGTCTGGATCTCACCTATAGGTCTGGATCTCACCTCTAGGCCTGGATCTCACCTATAGGTCTGGATCTCACCTATAGGTCTACATCTCAACTATAGGTCTGGATCTCACCTATAGGCCTGGATCTCACCTATAGGTCTGGATCTCACCTATAGGTCTGCATCTCATCTATAGGTCTGCATCTCACCTATAGGTCTGCATCTCACCTATAGGTCTGCATCTCACCTATAGGTCTGGATCTCACCTATAGGTCTGCATCTCACCTATAGGTCTGGATCTCACCTCTAGGCCTGGATCTCACCTCTAGGCCTGGATCTCACCTCTAGGCCTGGATCTCACCTCTAGGCCTGGATCTCACCTCTAGGCCTGGATCTCACCTCTAGGCCTGGATCTCACCTCTAGGCCTGGATCTCACCTCTAGGCCTGGATCTCACCTATAGGTCTGCATCTCACCTATAGGTCTGCATCTCACCTATAGGTCTGCATCTCACCTCTAGGCCTGGATCTCATCTATAGGTCTGGATCTCACCTATAGGCCTGGATCTCACCTATAGGTCTGGATCTCATCTATAGGTCTGGATCTCACCTATAGGCCTGGATATCACCTATAGGCCTGGATCTCACCTATAGGTCTGGATCTCACCTATAGGTCTGGATCTCACCTATAGGTCTGGATCTCACCTATAGGTCTGGATCTCACCTATAGGCCTGGATCTCATCTATAGGTCTGGATCTCACCTATAGGTCTGGATCTCACCTATAGGTCTGGATCTCATCTATAGGCCTGGATCTCACCTATAGGCCTGGATATCACCTATAGGCCTGGATCTCACCTATAGGTCTGGATCTCACCTATAGGTCTGGATCTCACCTATAGGTCTGGATCTCACCTATAGGTCTGGATCTCATCTATAGGTCTGGATCTCACCTATAGGTCTGGATCTCATCTATAGGCCTGGATCTCACCTATAGGCCTGCAGTGTGTCCTTCCGTCTTCCTTCCCTCTGGCTGCTGGGTGAACTCTGTTCCTCAGTATGAGACATTGAGGAATAGCAACTACAGCTGACTTTGAGCTGTTTAAAATGTCTGTGACCGTTTCTCATCAACAACAGGTCATGTTTGCATGCCTCAAAGAGCTACAATGACTAAGAAATAGTGGAAACACGATAAAAAATATTTTTACAAGCTACAAGGATAGTTGTGAGACACGTAACTTTATGTAGAGTAGCACGGAAACATGAATGTATAACAGTTAGACACACATCACTGCTGTGTAGCCTGCAGACAGCACTACAGCTCTAACACAAAGCCTCACAGACAACACCAAGACACCACACTAAAATGCAAAGAGAACCCATAACGAACGTAACGAGAACATACAAAACATAACGGCAACATCCACCGAACGCAACGTGTAAACAGAACGTTACGAGAACATTCACAGAACAAAAAACGACAACATCCACAGAACGCAACGTGTATACCAAACGTTACGAGAACTTTCACAGAAGCTAACCAAATCAAGCACTAAATATATGGATAACGTTGGCCTTACCTTTCCCCTGCACCGACACCTCAGTCCTGACCTCCCCATTAAAGGCTGTTGTTTCTAATTGGCAGAGATACGTCAGGTAAAATGACCAGTTACCACAGAGACAAAACGTATCCACCCACTGCCTCGTGTAGAGTAATGTATGACGAAATATGAGCGGAGTCATAGACACAACCGAAGTTACTGTACCACACGAACAAAACACAACCGAAGTTACTGTACCACACAAACAAAACACAACCGAAGTTACTGTACCACACAAACAAAACACAACCGAAGTTACTGTACCACACACACAAAACACAACCGAAGTTACTGTACCACACAAACAAAACACAACCGAAGTTACTGTACCACACAAACAAAACACAACCGAAGTTACTGTACCACACACACAAAACACAACCGAAGTTACTGTACCACACAAACAAAACACAACCGAAGTTACTGTACCACACACACAAAACACAACCGAAGTTACTGTACCACACAAACAAAACACAACCGAAGTTACTGTACCACACAAACAAAACACAACCGAAGTTACTGTACCACACAAACAAAACACAACCGAAGTTACTGTACCACACAAACAAAACACAACCGAAGTTACTGTACCACACAAACAAAACACAACCGAAGTTACTGTACCACACACACAAAACACAACCGAAGTTACTGTACCACACACACAAAACACAACCGAAGTTACTGTACCACACACACAAAACACAACCGAAGTTACTGTACCACACAAACAAAACACAGCCGAAGTTACTGTACCACACAAACAAAACACAACCGAAGTTACTGTACCACACAAACAAAACACAACCGAAGTTACTGTACCACACAAACAAAACACAGCCGAAGTTACTGTACCACACAAACAAAACACAGCCGAAGTTACTGTACCACACACACAAAACACAACCGAAGTTACTGTACCACACAAACAAAACACAACCGAAGTTACTGTACCACACAAACAAAACACAACCGAAGTTACTGTACCACACACACAAAACACAACCGAAGTTACTGTACCACACAAACAAAACACAACCGAAGTTACTGTACCACACAAACAAAACACAACCGAAGTTACTGTACCACACAAACAAAACACAGCCGAAGTTACTGTACCACACAATCAAAACACAACCACTTCCTCATAATATTGACTGACAATGTATCCTCTTCTAGGGAAGAGTGAGATACAGTTGAGATGAAAACCTCTGTTTTGGAGTGACAGATAGTAGACAGAAGATGAAGAGAAATTCAGTAACTCTCGGGAGGACAATGGAAGTTGGAGTGACAGATAGTAGACTGAAGATGATGAGATACTCGGTAGGACAATGGAGGTTGGAGTGACAGATAGTAGACAGAAGATGAAGAGATACTCGGTAACTCTCGGTAGGACAATGGAAGTTGGAGTGACAGATAGTAGACAGAAGATGAAGAGATACTCGGTAACTCTCGGTAGGACAATGGAAGTTGGAGTGACAGATAGTAGACTGAAGATGAAGAGATACTCGGTAGGACAATGGAAGTTGGAGTGACAGATAGTACACAGAAGATGAAGAGATACTCGGTAACTCTCGGTAGGACAATGGAGGTTGGAGTGACAGATAGTAGACTGAAGATGAAGAGATACTCGGTAGGACAATGGAGGTTGGAGTGACAGATAGTAGACTGAAGATTAAGAGAAATTCAGTAACTCTCGGTAGGGCAATGGAAGTTGGAGTGACAGATAGTAGACTGAAGATGAAGAGATACTCGGTAGGACAATGGAGGTTGGAGTGACAGATAGTAGACTGAAGATGAAGAGAAATTCAGTAACTCTCGGGAGGACAATGGAGGTTGGAGTGACAGATAGTAGACAGAAGATGAAGAGAAATTCAGTAACTCTCGGGAGGACAATGGAAGTTGGAGTGACAGATAGTAGACTGAAGATGAAGAGAAATTCAGTAACTCTCGGTAGGACAATGGAGGTTGGAGTGACAGATAGTAGACTGAAGATGAAGAGAAATTCAGTAACTCTCGGTAAGACAATGGAGGTTGGAGTGACAGATAGTAGACTGAAGATGAAGAGATACTCGGTAGGACAATGGAGGTTGGAGTGACAGATAGTAGACTGAAGATGAAGAGAAATTCAGTAACTCTCGGTAGGACAATGGAGGTTGGAGTGACAGATAGTAGACTGAAGATGATGAGATACTCGGTAGGACAATGGAGGTTGGAGTGACAGATAGTAGACAGAAGATGAAGAGATACTCGGTAACTCTCGGTAGGACAATGGAAGTTGGAGTGACAGATAGTAGACAGAAGATGAAGAGATACTCGGTAACTCTCGGTAGGACAATGGAAGTTGGAGTGACAGATAGTAGACTGAAGATGAAGAGATACTCGGTAGGACAATGGAAGTTGGAGTGACAGATAGTACACAGAAGATGAAGAGATACTCGGTAACTCTCGGTAGGACAATGGAGGTTGGAGTGACAGATAGTAGACTGAAGATGAAGAGATACTCGGTAGGACAATGGAGGTTGGAGTGACAGATAGTAGACTGAAGATTAAGAGAAATTCAGTAACTCTCGGTAGGGCAATGGAAGTTGGAGTGACAGATAGTAGACTGAAGATGAAGAGATACTCGGTAGGACAATGGAGGTTGGAGTGACAGATAGTAGACTGAAGATGAAGAGAAATTCAGTAACTCTCGGGAGGACAATGGAGGTTGGAGTGACAGATAGTAGACAGAAGATGAAGAGAAATTCAGTAACTCTCGGTAGGACAATGGAGGTTGGAGTGACAGATAGTAGACAGAAGATGAAGAGAAATTCAGTAACTCTCGGGAGGACAATGGAGGTTGGAGTGACAGATAGTAGACAGAAGATGAAGAGAAATTCAGTAACTCTCGGGAGGACAATGGAAGTTGGAGTGACAGATAGTAGACTGAAGATGAAGAGAAATTCAGTAACTCTCGGTAGGACAATGGAGGTTGGAGTGACAGATAGTAGACTGAAGATGAAGAGAAATTCAGTAACTCTCGGTAGGACAATGGAGGTTGGAGTGACAGATAGTAGACTGAAGATGAAGAGATACTCGGTAGGACAATGGAGGTTGGAGTGACAGATAGTAGACTGAAGATGAAGAGAAATTCAGTAACTCTCGGTAGGACAATGGAGGTTGGAGTGACAGATAGTAGACTGAAGATGAAGAGATACTCGGTAGGTCAATGGAGGTTGGAGTGACAGATAGTAGACTGAAGATGAAGAGAAATTCAGTAACTCTCGGTAGGACAATGGAAGTTGGAGTGATAGATAGATAGTAGACAGAAGATGATGAGAAATTCAGTAACTCTCGGTAGGACAATGGAAGTTGGAGTGATAGATAGATAGTAGACAGAAGATGAAGAGATTCTCAGTAACTCTCGGTAGGACAATGGAGGTTGGAGTGACAGATAGTAGACTGATGTCCTATGTACTAACAATGAAAACCCTTCAGAAGGGCTGGCATGAAGTGACAATACGAGGTGACAACATGAGGAGGAGGTGACATGTTGACATCCCTCTTACCTTGTCTAACTCTCCTCTGACCAGGGCCTCTAACATCTCTGCTAAAGCCTGTCTCTGAAATAAGGGGACAATGGAAGACACCATAGAATGACATATTAGAACTCATTTAATAGGATCTCTGTGAGAGAGACATTCAGTCAGCCTCTGTGTTTACCAGTTCCCCCCCAAGTCCCCTGACATCCAGAGCTCTGGTGTGGAGGAGCCATTAGAGCAGCGCTCTCCAAACCTGGTCCTGCGGGGGGGGGGAGACCTGATTCAAAAGCCTCTCAACACTTTGGTGCTACCTTACACTAGAGACTCGTGTTGTGTGATAAGTGAAGAGCAGAGGTCAAGTCCACCTGTGTTCCTGGATTACAGGGATGTGACTGTCCTCTACTGCAGTGACCTTCACCCGAGTCCTCAGGCCACCTGGCAGCCAGGCCTGTCCCCATGCAGCCTCCTCACAGCACTCTGATCCTTAATCAGCTTTCAATACAGGCTAATAAAAGCTGGATAAGAGCCAGCCTCTGGCCGACCAATCTCTTTATCTCAGTAGCACTATCTCTAGGTCTCTCGTTGTACTGGACTGTGTGTGTCACTGAGATAACAAGTCTGATGCTGCTGTGAAGCTAAGAGTCTGATGCTGCTGTGAAGCTAACGGTCTGATGCTGCTGTGAAGCTAACGGTCTGATGCTGCTGTGAAGCTAACAGTCTGATGCTGCTGTGAAGCTAACAGTCTGATGCTGCTGTTAAGCTAACAGTCTGATGCTACTGTGAAGCTAACAGTCTGATGCTACTGTGAAGCTAACAGTCAGATGCTGCTGTGAAGCTAACAGTCTGATGCTACTGTGAAGCTAACAGTCAGATGCTGCTGTGAAGCTAACAGTCGGATGCTGCTGTGAAGCTAACGGTTTGATGCTACTGTGAAGCTAACAGTTTGATGCTACTGTGAAGCTAACAGTTTGATGCTGCTGTGAAGCTAACAGTCTGATGCTACTGTGAAGCTAACAGTCTGATGCTGCTGTGAAGCTAACAGTCTGATCCTGAAGGTGAAGCTAACAGTCTGATGCTGCTGTGAAGCTAACAGTCTGATGCTGCTGTGAAGCTAATAGTCTGATGCTACTGTGAATCTAACAGTCTGATGCTACTGTGAAGCTAACAGTCTGATGCTGCTGTGAAGCTAACAGTCTGATCCTGAAGGTGAAGCTAACAGTCTGATGCTGCTGTGAAGCTAACAGTCTGATGCTGCTGTGAAGCTAACAGTCTGATGCTGCTGTGAAGCCAACAGTCTGATGCTGCTGTGAAGCTAATAGTCTGATGCTACTGTGAATCTAACAGTCTGATGTTGCTGTGAAGCTAACAGTCTGATGCTGCTGTGAAGCTAACACTCTGATGCTGCTGTGAAGCTAACAGTCTGATGCTGCTGTGAAGCTAACAGTCTGATGATGCTGTGAAGCTGCATGGAACAATTTTGACTGGTGTCATCAATGGTCATCAACCTTTGTCCTTTGAGAGAATAACAGGGTGAGCAGGTTTCTGTTTCTGTTGAAGCCGAGCACTAAAACAATTGATTCAACAAAATAACTCCTCGTGCTGACCTTTATGAGGGCATAGTGAATGTCCCTGTGGCAGTAGTGAATATAGAAGGTCCCTGTGACAGTAGTGAATGTAGAAGGTCCCTGTGACAGTAGTGAATGTAGAAGGTCCCTGTGGCAGTAGTGAATGTAGAAGGTCCCTGTGACAGTAGTGAATGTAGAAGGTCCCTGTGGCAGTAGTGAATGTAGAAGGTCCCTGTGACAGTGGTGAATGTAGAAGGTCCCTGTGACAGTGGTGAATGTAGAAGGTCCCTGTGACAGTAGTGAATGTAGAAGGTCCCTGCGACAGTAGTGAATGTAGAAGGTCCCTGTGACAGTGGTGAATGTAGAAGGTCCCTGTGACAGTAGTGAATGTAGAAGGTCCCTGTGACAGTAGAGAATATAGAAGGTCCCTGTGACAGTGGTGAATGTAGAAGGTCCCTGTGACAGTAGTGAATGTAGAAGGTCCCTGTGGCAGTAGTGAATGTAGAAGGTCATGTGACAGTAGTGAATATAGAAGGTCCCTGTGACCGTGGTGAATGTAGAAGGTCCCTGTGACAGTGGTGAATGTAGAAGGTCCCTGTGACAGTGGTGAATGTAGAAGGTCCCTGTGACAGTAGTGAATGTAGAAGGTCCCTGTGACAGTAGTGAATGTAGAAGGTCCCTGTGACAGTGGTGAATGTAGAAGGTCCCTGTGGCAGTAGTGAATGTAGAAGGTCCCTGTGACAGTAGTGAATGTAGAAGGTCCATGTGACAGTAGTGAATGTAGAAGGTCCCTGTGGCAGTAGTGAATATAGAAGATCCATGTGGCAGTAGTGAATGTAGAAGGTCCCTGTGACAGTAGTGAATATAGAAGGTCCCTGTGACAGTAGTGAATATAGAAGGTCCCTGTGACAGTAGTGAATGTAGAAGGTCCCTGTGACAGTAGTGAATGTAGAAGGTCCCTGTGACAGTAGTGAATATAGAAGGTCCCTGTGACAGTAGTGAATGTAGAAGGTCCCTGTGACAGTAGTGAATATAGAAGGTCCCTGTGGCAGTAGTGAATGTAGGAGGTCCCTGTGACAGTAGTGAATGTAGGAGGTCCCTGTGACAGTAGTGAATGCTAACCATGTGTATGTGACCAATAACATCTGCTAACCATGTGTATGTGGCCAATAACATTTGATTTTAATTGAATAGATATAATACATGGTTCAGTAGCTCCTCCCAGGAGGCATAGCTTCCTGGTCCCTGGTACTGTACAGGAAGGACAATAGATTAGGACCATAGATTAGGATCATAGATTAGGACCATAGTATAGGACCATAGTATAGGACCATAGTATAGGACCATAGTATAGGACCATAGATTAGGACCATAGATTAGGACTATAGATTAGGACCATAGATTAGGACCATAGATTAGGACCATAGCGGTCCCTGTAATAATAAAGATTGATATAAAGTCCAGTACCTTCTCCCAGCGGGTCCAGTGTGTGGATCATCAGCTGGAAGATGGTGTTTCTGTTGGTGCTGTTGTGGAGAGACGCATTACTCCCTCCTCTCTGGAGAGTGGGCTTCACCTGGGACATAACAAACACACCACACACACACACACACCACACACACACACACACACAGGGTTGGAGCCACGGCAGATCACGCCAGGTTACATTCAGGTAAAGACCTCTTTTTGCTGGTCACTAAAATGACATCTAAAAAAATTTAAGAGAAACATAATTTTACAATCAGTACACAACCTGATCATGACATCACAATCAAAGAGTGTTGAGACCTTCAGTTTTTCTCTGTCTCTCTTCTGGGGTGAGTCTTGAGGTTGTGGTTTGGGTTCTGGTGAAACATTGTTTTGGGGTGGATCAGGTGGTGGAGGTCCACTGTTCTGCTGTAAATACAGGAATACTTTAGTACACGTTCCACAACAGGAACCAGAGAGAGGAGAAAAGGCAGACTTTTAATTAAAGCACTACTCCAGTGGGCAAAATGTACTGAATGGCTTTTACATGGTCAGGTTGTATTCTGATTGTAAAAAGGACGGGTTTGTTGTAGTCCAGAAAAAAATATGTTGTTTCAACCAGGAAATAATGTCTTTATGAAATCCCATGCCAACATTTGCCCAGCTGGGTAGAGGCTGCATAATGAGTGTCTACTGATGAGCCAAAGACAGGATTATAACAACAGTGATATTAGTGAGAACAGGTAACTGACAAAATAACGGGAAAACACCAACATAAAGTGTTTTAATAGGGCGTTGAGCCAGAACAGCTTCAATGGCATAGAAGTGTCTGGAACACTATTGGAGGGATGTGACACCATTCTTCCACCAGAAATTCTATATTGGTGTTTTGTTGATGGTGGTGGAAAACACTGTCTCAAGACCCACTCCACAATCTCCCATACAGTGCATTCCCGAGTGGCGAAGCAGTCTAAGGCACTGCATCGCAGTGCTAGAAGCGTCACTACAGACCCGGGTTCGATCCCGGGCTGTATCACAACCAGCTGAGATCGGGAGTCCCAAAGGGTGGAGCACAATTGTCCCAGTGTGGTCCGGGTTAGGGGAGGGTTTGGCCGGGGTAGGCCGTCATTGTAAATAAGAATTTGTTCTTAACTGACTTGCCTACTTAAATAAATAAAAAATAAAACATTCGATAAGTATTCAGACCCCTTGACTTTTCCCACATTTTGTTACATTACAGCCTTATTCTAAAATGTATTAAATAAAACATTTTCCTCAATCTACACACAACACCCTAGAATGAAAAAGCAAAAACAGGTTTTTAGAAATATTGTCAAATTTATTAAAAATAAAAAACAGAAATACCAGAACAGAAAGTATTCAGCCCCTTTACTATGAGACTCCAAATTGATCTCAGGTGCATCTTGTTTCCATTGATCATCCTTGAGATGTTTCTACAACTTGATTGGAGTCCACCTGTGGTAAATTCAGTTGATTGGACATGATTTGGAAAGGCACACACTTGTCTATGTAAGGTCCCACAGTTGACAGTACACATGTCAACCTCATGGTTTGGTTTTTACAGTCAGAGTAAAAACCAAACCATGTGGTTGAAGGAATTGTCCGTAGTGCTCCGAGACAGGATTGTGTCGAAGCACAGAACTGTGGAAGGTTACCAAAACATGTCTGCAGCATTGAAGGTCCCCAAAAACACATTGGCCTCCATCATTCTTAAATGGAAGAAGTTTGGAACCACCAAGACTCTTCCTAGAGCTGGCCACCCGGCCAAACTAAGCAATCGGGGTGAGAAGGGCCTTGGTCAAGGAGGTGACCAAGAACCCGATGGTTACTCTGACAGAGCTCCAGTGTTCCTCTGTGGAGATGGTAGAACCTTCCAGAAGGCCAATCATCTCTGCAGCACTCCACCAGGCCTTTATGCTAGAGTGGCCAGATGGAAGCCAATCCTCAGTAAAAGGCACATGACAGCCCGCTTGGAGTTTGCCAAAAGGCAGCTAAAGGACTCAGATCTTGAGAAACAAGATTCTCTGTTCTGATGAAACCAAGATTGAACTATTTGGCCTGAATGCCAAGCATCATGTCTGGAGGAAACCTGGCACCATCCCTACGGTGAAGCATGGTGGTGGCAACATCATGCTGTGGGGATGTTTTTCAGCGGCAGGGACTGGGAGACTAGTCAGGATCAAGGGAAAGATGAACGGAGCAAAGTACAGAGAGATCCTTGATGAAAACCTGCTGCAGAGCACTCGAGACCTCAGACTGGGTCAAAGGTTCACCTTCCAACAGGACAACGACCCTAAGCACACAACCAAGACAATGCAGGAGTGGCTTCGGGACAAGTCTCTGAATGTCATTGAGTGGCCCTGCCAGTACCCGGACTTGAACCCGATCGAACATCTCTGGAGACCTGAAAATAGCTGTGCATCCAACCTGACAGAGCTTGAGAGGATCAGCAGAGAAGAATGGGAGAAACTCCCAAGCGTCATACCCACGAAGACTCTAGGCTGTAATCGCTGCCAAAGGTGCTTCAACAAAGTACTGAGTAAAGGGTCTGAATACTAACATTTCTAAAAAAAAAAATAACTGTTTTTGCTATGTCATTATGTGGTATTGTGATGTCATTATGGGGTATTGTGATGTCATTATGTGGTATTGTGATGTCATTATGGGGCTTTGTGATGTCATTATGGGGTATTGTGTGTAGACTGATGAGGGGGAAAAAACTATTTAATCCATTTTAGAATAAGGCTGTAATGTAACAAGATGTGTAAAAAGTCAATGGGTCTGAATACTTTCCGAATGCACTGTAAGTGTTCAATTGGGTTGAGATCTGGTGACTGAGATGGCCAGGGCATATTGTTTACATCGTTTTCATGCTCATCAAAGCATTCAGTGACCACTCGTGCCCTGTGGATGGGGGCATCGTCATCCTATAGTGGCATAGCCATGGTAGCCAAAATAATGGTCTGCCCAGCATTTTTATGCATGACCCTAAGCATGATGGGATGTTAATTGCTTAACTAACTCAGGAACCACACCTGTGTGGAAGCACCTGCTTTCAATGTACTTGATATCCCTCATCTACTCAAGTGTTTCCTTTATTCTGGCAATTACCTGTACTTGTTTGTTGATAGCTTCAAATGTACCAATGGTAGCACCCTGGATACACTACTTCAAGTGCAGCCTTAGTCCTTATTAAAAGGTTCAAATATACCTACTGGGGTTCTATGAGTTGCCTACACCAGTATAAACCGTGCACTTGCATGTCATTTTCTTAGCAATCCCACACCCACCATCATACCAGTCAAGAGACACTGTGGATGCATCCCAATTTGTATTTTGTACTTATTATGGATCCCCATTAGCTGTTGCCAAGGAAGCAGATACTCTTCCTGGGGTTTATTATGGATCCCCATTAGCTGTTGCCAAGGAAGCAGATACTCTTCCTGGTGTCCAAACACATTAAAGCACTTACATCACATATAAAACAAAAGATAAAACAGTACATCATTTAACATTATTATGTCACTACATATCTACAATACAACATGTATAATACCACCATATTACAATGTACGTGTTGATGGGTTCTGATTTCTAAACTTGAAATATGAAATATCCTTATTCATGTCACTGAGGGAGAGGGGGGAATGTAGAACGTTTACATTAAGTCAGGATATGTTATTGTCATCAGGGATCCTATGGGGGGAGAAGAGACACAGTCTGGTACAAGTCAACATGGCAGCCGTGAGTTGGGGAGGAGAAGAGACACAGTCTGGTACAAGTCAACATGGCAGCCGTGAGTTGGGGAGGAGAAGAGACACAGTCTGGTACAAGTCAACATGGCAGCCGTGAGTTGGGGGGGAGAAGAGACACAGTCTGGTACAAGTCAACATGGCAGCCGTGAGTTGGGGAGGAGAAGAGACACAGTCTGGTACAAGTCAACATGGCAGCCGTGAGTTGGGGGGGAGAAGAGACACAGTCTGGTACAAGTCAACATGGCAGCCGTGAGTTGGGGAGGAGAAGAGACACAGTCTGGTACAAGTCAACATGGCAGCCGTGAGTTGGGAGGAGAAGAGACACAGTCTGGTACAAGTCAACATGGCAGCCGTGAGTTGGGAGGAGAAGAGACACAGTCTGGTACAAGTCAACATGGCAGCCGTGAGTTGGGGAGGAGAAGAGACACAGTCTGGTACAAGTCAACATGGCAGCCGTGAGTTGGGGGGGAATTTGGGCAGAGGTCTTGGTTAGATGAAGAACATACACTACCAGTCAAATGTTTTAGAACTCTTACTCATTCAAGGCTTTTTCTTATTTTTGTTTGACTATTTCCTACATTGTAGAATAATAGTGAAGACATCAAAACTATGAAATAACACATATGGAATCATGTAGTAACCAAAAAGTGTTAAACAAATCAAAATGTATTTTATATTTGAGATTCTTCAAAGTAGCCAGCCTTTCCCTTGATGACAGCTTTGCACACTCTTAGCATGCTTTTACAACAGTCTTGAAGGAGTTCCCACATATGCTGAGTACTTGTTGGCTGCTTTTTCTTCACTCTGTGGTCCGACTCCAAACCATCTCAATTTGGTTGAGGTTGGGGGATTGTGGAGGCCAGGTCATCTGATGCAGCACTCCATCACTCTCCTTTTTGGGGAAAATAGCCCTTGCACAGCCTGGAGGTGTGTTGGGGCATTGTCCTGTTGAAAAACAAATGATAGTCCCACTAAGCCCAAATCAGATAGGATGGCATATCACTGCAGAATGCTGTGGTAGCCATGGTGGTGAATTGTGCCTTGAATTCTAAATACATCACAGACAGTGTGGGGCGGCAGGTAGCCTAGTGGTAAGAGCGTTGGACTAGTAACCGGAAGTTTGCAAGATTGAATCCCCCAGCGGACAAGGTAAAAATCTGTAGTTCTGCCCCTGAACAAGGCAGTTAACCCACCGTTCCCCGGTAGGCCGTCATTGGAAAAAAAAATGTGTTCTTAACTGACTTGCCTGGTTAAATAAAGGTAAAATAAATAAAAAGTGTGACCAGCAAAGCACCACCAAAGCACCTGCTCCTCCTCCATACTTTACGGTGGGAAATACACATGCAGAGATCATCCTTTCACCCACACCGCGTCTCACAAAGACACAGCGGTTGGAGCCAAAAATCTCCAGTTTGGACTCCAGACCAAAGGACAGATTTCCACCGGTCTAATGTCCATTGCTCGTGTTTCTTGGCCCAAGCAAGTCACTTCTTCTTATTGGTGTCCTTTAGTAGTGGTTTCTTTGCAGCAAATCGACCTCGAAGGCCTGATTCACACAGTCTCCTCTGAACAGTTGATGTTGAGATGTGTCTCTTACTTGAACACTGTGAAGCATTCATTTGGGTTGCAATTTCTGAGTCTGGTAACTCTAATGAACTTATCCTCTGCAGCAGAGGTAACTCTGGGTCTTCCTTTCCTGTGGCGGTCCTCATGAGAGCCAGTTTCATCATAGCGCTTGATTGTTTTTGCGACTGCACTTGAAGAAACTTTCAAAGTCTTAAAGTAATGATGGACTGTTGTTTCTCTTTGCTTATTTGAGCTGTTGTTGCCATAATATGGACTTGGTCTTTTACCAAATAGGGCTATCTTCTGTATACCACCGCAAACCTTGTCACAACACAACTGATTGGCTCAAATGCATTAAGAACTAAATAAATTCCACACATTAAGTTTAAGAAGGCACACCTGTTAATTGAAATGCATTCCAGGTGACTACCTCGTGAAGCTGGTTGAGAGAATGCCAAGAGTGTGCAAAGCTGTCTTTAAGGCAAAGGATTTGAAGAATCTGTTTAACACTTTTTTTGGTTACTACATGATTCCATATGTGTTTTTTCAAAGTCTTGATGTCTTCAACATTATTCTACAATGTAGAAAATATTAAAAATAAAGAAAAACCCTTGAATGAGTAGGTGTTCTAAAACTTTTGACCGGCAGTGTAGATCTCTAATCTTCTGGATAGCAACAGAGATGTATTGGCTGTTCAGATGTGTAGGAGGAGAGTCAGCATAGGAGAAAGGGTTAAATAGCAGTACTTGTGTGAATGTGTTCTTTGTCTTATGCAGCTATATGACCCATAAGGGGACTAAACTTTTTTTTACCTTTATTTAACTAGGCAAGTCAGTTAAGAACAAATTCTTATTTACAATGAAGGCCTACCCCGGCCAAACCCTAACCTGGACGACGCTGGGCCAATTGTGCACCGCCCTATGGGTCTCCCAATCACGGCCAGATGTAATACAGCCTGGAATGAGCTTTACTAAGCGTCCGTGAGTTTCTTACTCTGTTTATTTAGAACCTAACAGTGTGCTAGCGCGTGTCTGTTCCATAAGGTGTATTTTTACCTGTTTTTTAAAATCTGATTCTACTGCTGCATCAGTTACCTGATGTGGAATAGAGTTCCATGTAGTCATGGCTCTATGTAGTACTGTGTGCCTCCCATAGTCTGTTCTGGACTTGGGGACAGTGAAGAGACCTCTGGTGACATGTCTTGTGGGGTATGTATGGGTGTCCGAGCTGTGTGCTAGTCATTTAAACAGACAGCTCGGTACATTCAGCATGTCAACACCTCTTACAAAAACAAGTAGTGAGGAAGTCAGTCTCTCTTCCACTTTGAGCCATGAGAGATTGACATGCATATTATTAATGTTAGCTCCCTGTGTACTTTTAAGGGCCAGCCGTGCTGCCCTGTTCTGAGCCAACTGAAATTTTCCCAAGTCCCTCTTTGTGGCACCTGACCACACGACTGAACAGTAGTCCAGGTGAGACAAAACTAGGGCCTGTAGGACCTGCCTTGTTGATAGTGTTGTTAAGAAGGTAGAGCAGCACTTTATTATGGACAGACTTCTCCCCATCTCAGCTACTGTTGTATCAATATGTTTTGACCATGACAGTTTACAATCCAGGGTTACTCCAAGAAGTGTAGTCACCTCAACTTGCTCAATTTCCACATTATTCATTACGAGATGTAGTTGAGGTTTAGGGTTTAGTGAATGATTTGTCCCAAATACAATGCTTTTAGTTTTTGAAATATTTAGGACTAACTTATTCCTTGCTACCCATTCTGAAACTAACTGCAGCTCTTTGTTAAGTGTTGCAGTCATTTCAGTCGCTGTGGTAGCTGACGTGTACAGTGTGGAGGCATCCGCATTACATAGACACACTGGCTTTACTCAAATCCAGTGGCAGGTCGTTAGTAAAGATTGAAAAAACTAAGGGGCCTAGACAGCTGCCCTGTGTGTGTGTTGTTGTAGAGTGTGTTGTAGTGTGTGTTGCAGAGTGTGTGTTGCAGAGTGTGTGTTGCAGAGTGTGTGTTGTAGAGTGTGTGTTGGAGGGTGCGTGTTGGTGTGCTGGAGGGTGTGTGTTGGTGTGTTGGAGGGTGTGTGTTGGTGTGTTGGAGGGTGTGTGTTGGTGTGTTGGAGGGTGTGTGTTGGTGTGTTGGAGGGTGTGTGTTGGTGTGTTGGAGGGTGTGTGTTGGTGTGTTGGAGGGTGTGTGTTGGTGTGCTGGAGGGTGTGTGTTGGTGTGTTGGAGGGTGTGTGTTGGTGTGCTGGAGGGTGTGTGTTGGTGTGCTGGAGGGTGTGTGTTGGTGTGCTGGAGGGTGTGTGTTGGTGTGCTGGAGGGTGTGTGTTGGTGTGCTGGAGGGTGTGTGTTGGTGTGCTGGAGGGTGTGTGTTGGTGTGCTGGAGGGTGTGTGTTGGTGTGTTGGAGGGTGTGTGTTGGTGTGCTGGAGGGTGTGTGTTGGTGTGTTGTAGTGTGTGTGTTGGTGTGCTGGAGGGTGTGTGTTGGTGTGCTGGAGGGTGTGTGTTGGTGTGCTGGAGGGTGTGTGTTGGTGTGCTGGAGGGTGTGTGTTGGTGTGCTGGAGGGTGTGTGTTGGTGTGCTGGAGGGTGTGTGTTGGTGTGCTGGAGGGTGTGTGTTGGTGTGCTGGAGGGTGTGTGTTGGTGTGTTGGAGGGTGTGTGTTGGTGTGCTGGAGGGTGTGTGTTGGTGTGTTGTAGTGTGTGTGTTGGTGTGCTGGAGGGTGTGTGTTGGTGTGCTGGAGGGTGTGTGTTGGTGTGCTGGAGGGTGTGTGTTGGTGTGCTGGAGGGTGTGTGTTGGTGTGCTGGAGGGTGTGTGTTGGTGTGCTGGAGGGTGTGTGTTGGTGTGCTGGAGGGTGTATTGTGAGTAGTGGTGTACTGCAGTGTTGCGCGCCCCCCCCCGCAAGATCTGAGAAAGCCCCGGGAAAACCCCTAACTTGGGGCAAGGAGAAAAATAATCTCCTGCTATTCTACACATTTTGCCTGAGGATGAGAGAAAATGTTGCTGTTTTTAAGCTAATTTCCTGCTGTTCTACACATTTTGCCATAGGACAGAGAGATAAATGTGCAGTTTTATAGCTAATCTCCTGCTATTCTACACATTTTGCAATGAGGCTGAGATCATGTTTGATTTGAGTCCGTGTATTGTTTGGCATATTGGCAGTTAATTTGAAAAATGAATAGAATCATTCTTCTAAAACTGGCTAGCTAGCTAACAACATACAGCGCAGAATCATTCTTCACAGCTCTGGTAACACCGTGGTTGACCAACTCCCTGACCAACATGGCTGCCCTTTATCGCATCATAACAAGAGTCATGACCATTCTAGTATTCTAATTCATAATTCTATGGGGGCGACCTCCAGGGGGCTTGGAGACTCTGTCTGTCTGTGTGTGTGTGTGTGTGTGTGTGTGTGTGTGTGTGTGTGTGTGTGTGTGTGTGTGTGTGTGTGTGTGTGTGTGTGTGTGTGTGTGTGTGTGTGTGTGTGTGTGTGGAAAATGAATCAAAACATGTTTGTTAGCTGGTTGGTACTCTGTTGTCGAGGGCCATTGACAAACAAACGCTTATCATCAAGCACAACGTAACATGTAGGCTAAATATGAAGCTGTGACAACTGAAGAATGGTACGCTGTGTGGTAATCAGTGCCTGTGTGTTTAGCACAGGAGGCTGCTGAGGGGAGGACGGCTCATAATAATGGCTGGAACGGAGCGAATGGAACGGCACCAAACCGGGCCGGATCATGTTGTTGTATTGTTGTATTGTTGTAATGATGTAAAGTATTGATTGTTGCTGCCTTCTTGGCCTGGTCTCCCTTGAGAAAGAGTCTCTGGTTCTCAATGGGCTTTTCCTGGTTAAATAAAGGTTAAATAAAATAAAAAAATTAACATTGGGTTGAATGTGTTTGATACCATTCAACTGATTCTGCTCCAGCCGTTACCACGAGCCCGTCCTCCCCAATTAAGGAGCCACCAACCTCCTGTGGCGTTGAAGTAGGTAGGTGCTGTCTGTTTCTACTGGTCTGGACAATCATTCCCTGCTACAGCTTTGTCTGCCAAAGAATATATAATGAAACACAGAGAATGGATATTCAGATGATCGTGACGAGAGCTTTACGGTGACTGGCACCAGGTGTGTGATTTAGCTGAATAATACGGTCCTCCAGTGTGACAACGACAAACTGATGGTTGACATTACTTTACATCTCATCAGCATTACATCATCCCCGTCCCCCGTCCTCCCCCTGACCCATGCTCCCCTACGCTGGGCTCTGACACCTGGGATCCTTTCAGGGATTCAGTCCCAATCATCAAAGGCTGCCGAGTCTGGCTGCCACACAAACACACACTCTATGACCTGTACAAAGAGCTGGATGGATAAACACAGGCTCTGATGACAGTCCAGGGAATCAACCATGTTTCTCATGGACTGGACCAGAGAGGGTCTGGGTCCTGGGTGATATTGTCTCTCATGGACTGGACCAGAGAGGGTCTGGGTCCTGGGTGATATTGTCTCTCATGGACTGGACCAGAGAGAGTCTGGGTCCTGAGTGATATTGTCTCTCATGGACTGGACCAGAGAGAGTCTGGGTCCTGGGTGATATTGTCTCTCATGGACTGGACCAGAGAGGGTCTGGGTCCTGGGTGATATTGTCTCTCATGGACTGGACCAGAGAGGGTCTGGGTCCTGGGTGATATTGTCTCTCATGGACTGGACCAGACAGGGTCTGGGTCCTGGGTGATATTGTCTCTCATGGACTGGACCAGAGAGGTTCTGGGTCCTGAGTGATATTGTCTCTCATGGACTGGACCAGAGAGAGTCTGGGTCCTGGGTGATATTGTCTCTCATGGACTGGACCGGAGAGGGTCTGGGTCCTGGGTGATATTGTCTCTCATGGACTGGACCAGAGAGGGTCTGGGTCCTGGGTGATATTGTCTCTCATGGACTGGACCAGAGAGGGTCTCTGTCCTGGGTGATATTGTCTCTCATGGACTGGACCAGAGAGGGTCTGGGTCCTGGGTGATATTGTCTCTCATGGACTGGACCAGAGAGGGTCTGGGTCCTGGGTGATATTGCCTCTCATGGACTGGACCAGAGAGGGTCTGGGTCCTGGGTGATATTGTCTCTCATGGACTGGACCAGAGAGGGTCTCTGTCCTGGGTGATATTGTCTCTCATGGACTGGACCATAGAGGATCTGGGTCCTGGGTGATATTGTCTCTCATGGACTGGACCAGAGAGGGTCTGGGTCCTGGGTGATATTGTCTCTCATGGACTGGACCAGAGAGGGTCTGGGTCCTGGGTGATATTGTCTCTCATGGACTGGACCAGAGAGAGTCTGGGTCCTGGGTGATATTGCAATGGGCTTTTCTAGTATTTGTATTTTCTGATAATTGTTTTTTGGTAGAGTTTTCTTTGTTTCTTTGTCTGTCTGTCTGTCAGCCACTCTGTCTGCCTACCTGCCTGTCTGCCTGTCTGTCTGTCTGCCACTCTGTCTGCCTACCTGCCTGTCTGTCTGTCTGTCAGCCACTCTGTCTGCCTACCTGCCTGTCTGTCTGTCTGTCAGCCACTCTGTCTGCCTACCTGTCTGTCTGTCTGTCAGCCAGTCTGTCATGCTACCTGCCTGTCTGTCTGTCTGTCAGCCACTCGGTCTGCCTACCTACCTGTCTGTCTGTCTGTCTGTCTGTCTGTCTGTCTGTCTGTCTGTCAGCCACTCTGTCTGCCTACCTGTCTGCCTACCTGTCTGTCTGTCTGTCAGCCAGTCTGTCATGCTACCTGCCTGTCTGTCTGTCTGTCAGCCACTCTGTCTGCCTACCTGCCTGTCTGTCAGCCAGTCTGTCATGCTACGTGCCTGCCTGTCTGTCTGTCAGCCACTCTGCCTACCTGCCTGTCTGTCTGTCTTTTTGCTTCAACAAAACTGCCTGACAAAGTCCCAACAACACTACCAACCTTCTTGGGTTCCTTCTCCTCCTCCTCCTCTGGCATGATGATCTTCACGATGCTCTTGTGTTTGTTGATCTGCGTCTTGACGAAGTGTTCGATCTGCACGTTGAACTTCATGAAGCAGACGTAGGCCACGTAACCCGACACCAGCATTACGCTCTCCCACCACATGATGGTGTTGTCCAAGAAGAACACGATCAGCATGATCAGATCTATGATGGAGGAGGAGGAGGGAGAGGAGGAGGAGGGGGAGGAGGAGGGGAAGGAGGAGGTGAAGGGAGAGGAGGAAAAGGAAGAAGGTGGAGGGAGAGGAGGAAGGAGGAGGAGGAGGGAGAGGAGGGGGAGGAAGAGGAGGAAGGAGGAAGAGTGAGGAAGAGGAGGGGAGGAAGGACGAGGAGGGAGAGGAAGAGGAGGGAGAGGAGGGGCAGGAAGAGGAGGAGGGCAAGAAATGTGAGAACATGATAGAGTTGTCCAGGATGAACACGATCAGCATGATCAGGTCTAGGAGAGAGGAGAGGATGAGTCCCAAATGGTATCCTATTCCCTACATAGTGTACTACTATAGACCAGAGCCCTATTCCCTATATAGTGGTACTACTATAGACCAGAGCCCTATTCCCTATATAGTGGTACTACTATAGACCAGAGCCCTATTCCCTATATAGTGGTACTACTATAGACCAGAGCCCTATTCCCTATATAGTGGTACTACTATAGACCAGAGCCCTATTCCCTATATAGTGGTACTACTATAGACCAGAGCCCTATTCCCTATATAGTGGTACTACTATAGACCAGGGCCCTATTCCCTATATAGAGGTACTACTATAGACCAGAGCCCTATTCCCTATATAGTGGTACTACTATAGACCAGAGTCCTATTCCCTATATAGTGGTACTACTATAGACCAGAGTCCTATTCCCTATATAGTGGTACTACTATAGACCAGAGCCCTATATAGTGGTACTACTATAGACCAGAGCCCTATATAGTGGTACTACTATAGACCAGAGCCCTATTCCCTATATAGTGGTACTACTATAGACCAGAGCCCTATTCCCTATATAGTGGTACTACTATAGACCGGAGCCCTATTCCCTATATAGTGGTACTACTATAGACCAGAGCCCTATTCCCTATATAGTGGTACTACTATAGACCAGAGCCCTATTCCCTATATAGTGTACTACTATAGACCAGAGCCCTATTCCCTATATAGTGGTACTACTATAGACCAGAGCCCTATTCCCTATATAGTGGTACTACTATAGACCAGAGCCCTATTCTCTATATAGTGGTACTACTATAGACCAGAGTCCTATTCCCTATATAGTGGTACTACTATAGACCAGGGCCCTATTCCCTATATAGTGGTACTACTTTAGACCAGAGTCCTATTCCCTATATAGTGGTACTACTATAGACCAGGGCCCTATTCCCTATATAGTGGTACTACTATAGACCAGAGCCCTATTCCCTATATAGTGGTACTACTATAGACCAGAGCCCTATTCCCTATATAGTGGCACTACTATAGACCAGAGCCCTATTCCCTATATAGTGGTACTACTATAGACCAGGGCCCTATTCCCTATATAGTGGTACTACTATAGACCAGGGCCCTATTCCCTATATAGTGGTACTACTATAGACCAGAGCCCTATTCCCTATATAGTGCACTACCTTTGGCCAGAGTGCAAAAGGGTTCTGCGGCTGTCACAATAGGAGAACCCTTTTTAGTTCCATGTAGAACCCTCTGTGGAAAGGGGTTCCACGTGGAACCCACAGGTTTTCTCCTATGGGGACAGCCGCAGAACCCTGTTAGGTTCTAGATAGCACCTTGTTTCCTGAGAGTGTATGTACCTATATAGTTCACTATACGGGGAAAACTATAGGATGCAATTGACCAATTTCAATGGGATGGACTGTTGGCTCCAAGGTAAGCACCCTTTAAAGTACGTACTTCCCCCAACATTCCCAGGTTTCCCAGAAATCCGGGACGGACTATTCCAGATGTTCTGCTTATTCCCTCCTGATTCCGGAAGTCTACAAACCGGGATTTCTGGTAAAACCTATTATTCTCTACCTATTATCTGTAAAATGATGATATTCTGTTTATTACCTATGATGTAGAAGGAGACGTCTCTGAACAGGGGCCACCAGGTGAGGTGGAGCATCTCCCTGGAGAAGATGGCACACATCCCGATGACAAACAGGATGTTAAACACCGCCGACCCCACGATTGTCCCGATGCCCACGTTGCTATGGGAGATGAACACGCCAATCAGAGAGGTGAACAGTTCGGGGGCGGAGCCTCCTGCAGCCATGAAGGTCGCCCCGGCGACGTCGTCGGAGATGTCGAGCTTCACGGTGATGACGCCGAGCGCCGGGACGAAGAACTCGTCACAGACGATGGCGAGGGAGACGAACATGTAGACCATGCCCAGGATGTGGAGGGTCACCCAGCCCTGCCTCCTCTGGTCCACCGTGAACAGGTCCTCTGGGTACTCTCCCTTCCTGTGGGGGACGTCTCCAGGGATACCCGGGGAGGTGGTGGTGTTAGGAGGAGGGGAGGTGGGAGGAGGTTCAGTCGGAGGCTCGGGTTCAGGGTCCTCTACGTAGATACAGTGCTTAATGTCCGTCCGGTTGACAGTTATTACGATGACGTCATCCCCCTCCAGCACAGTAGGAGCCCTGGTGATGACGTCATCATCATAGCTCTCTGTTAGGCTAGAGGGGTTAGAGGTCACCACGTCTCGTGTGTCTACCTCCAGAACACTACTGCTATCACTACCGCCCCCTTCCTCTGGGAGTGCTGTCCCAGGATCCTCCTCTGCTGCGGCCTGGCGGGCCACCCATGGCTCCTGCAGCCGGGCCTTGAACGTCACGGTGTAGACGCAGCACAGTAATACACCACAGAGGAAGAAGAGGATGCGACTCCGGTTGAGTCTCCGTCTTTGTGGTAAATGCATTGTTCCCCGCTGCCAGAGGGGTCTTGAATCCCACTGTGGGTGATTAGGCCCGTGTCAGATGCATGGTGAGGCTTATGGGAACAGGTCCAGTAGCATTAGTTGGCCAAATAATACAGTTCAGCGAGCGGTCAGCACACATCTTCAGCATAGTCTGTTTTAATGTCATAGTCCTGGCATGATGTCCCAGCGCCAACCTATAACTATTAAAAAAAAGGGGGGAAATTAATCAACGATTCACTCAGTTTAGACTACATTGCAAAACTCACGTCATACATTTGACATAATGACGTAATAAAATAATAATAAAAACACTACTGGAGTATTATAAGGGCGCGTTCACGTGAAGGGAGTCGCAGGAGCGCGCAGGATGGGGATACAGCCACCTGTTACTATGGCTACATAATTGCAGGTACTCTGCTCTCCGAAGGGCTGCACAGATTAAATGACACGTGTAATGAAATGCAGCAATTATAGTTAATGTACAAATGACAATACAATTTAAAAAAACTGCGAATAAACTAGAAAATATAATTATGTAGGCCCCTACTTTTCATTGACGTGCGCGGGTCATGAACGTGCTGATATGCGCTCCTCGAGTCGAGACAGCATAAGCGATATGATTCATTCCAAATGTTCAACCAACCATTTCATTTTCTCGTGTGTATCCAGGTGGGTCGGGCAAAAATTAAGAAACGAAAATAATGATAAATTTAACTGAATTTTGTGGGGAAATTCCAGGCAAGAAACAGTGCCCGATATGGAGTCATTGACAAGTATCCTAGTCTTTCACAAGGTCAATGACGATTATTGTAGCTTAAATCCTTTCTCTGTAAAACATCTGTAAACGACACTTAACCCTTTTTCAATTGTTAATAAAAACGTACCTTTAATCGCTGAGTTGTTGTGATAGAGGTGATCTGGACGCGAGGTCTCTCTCCAGCTGTGTGCGCTAACGTAAAGGGATTGGTTTGAGAGATGCTGACTCTAGTTTTTGGTGAGCAGCTACAAGGGCGCACCGCAGGATGACAGCTCACACCTCCTCTCCACGGCTCAGCATAATACCTGCAGTCTTTTAAGAGGATTAGGCGAGGTGTTCACACAATCTCTCACATTCTCACGAACACGTTTAAACTGCTTCAAATTCAATGCATTCCTATTCATTTTGTTCATCACCCGCCAAGTGCATGCAGTGTCTCCAACCACCAACGCTGTGAAAAACCCAAACCATGTCTGCGCGCTGAAGTGGAAGGAGGGTTGTCAAGGCATAATTACAATTCTGAAGAGTTCTCCTTTATGCACACAGACAGACAGGCAGGCAAACAGAAAGGCAGACGGAAAGGCCGACAGGCAGACAGACAGGCAGATATACAGGCAGAAAGGCAGACAGGCAGATATACAGGCAGATAGGCAGGCAGAAAGGCAGGCAGACAGGCAGATATACAGGCAGACAAGGCAGACAGGCAGGCAGAAAGACAGATAGGCAGGCAGATATACACTCAGGCAGGCAGACAGACAGGCAGAAAAGCACAGGCAGAAAGACAGGCAGAAAGGCAGACAGGTAGGCAGATATACAGACTGACAGACAGGTGTGCAGGCAGACAGGCAGGCAGACAGACAGGTGTGCAGGCAGACAGACAGGCAGACAGACAGGTGTGCAGGCAGACAGGCAGACAGACAGGCAGGGTTTGGTGATGAGAGGGAGGTGAGTTATTTAGGCAGATGCCTTCCTTTAGTGTTGAGACATCCCACTACAGCTAGGCATGCTAAAGAGGTTATTATGAGGAGATAAAGAACAGCTAGGCATGCTAAAGAGGTTATTATGAGGAGATAAAGGACACCTATATACAGGGGGTATTATGAGGAGATAAAGGACACCTATATACAGGGGTTATTATGAGGAGATAAAGGACACCTATATAAAGGGGGTATTATGAGGAGATAAAGGACACCTATATAAAGGGGGTATTATGAGGAGATAAAGGACACCTATATACAGGGGTTATTATGAGGAGATAAAGGACACCTATATAAAGGGGGTATTATGAGGAGATAAAGGACACCTATATACAGGGGTTATTATGAGGAGATAAAGGACACCTATATAAAGGGGGTATTATGAGGAGATAAAGGACACCGATATAAAGGGGGTATTATGAGGAGATAAAGGACACCTATATAAAGGGTTTATTATGAGGAGATAAAGGACACCTATATAAAGGGGGTATTATGAGGAGATAAAGGACACCTATATAAAGGGGTTATTATGAGGAGATAAAGGACACCTATATAAAGGGGTAATCACGAGGAGATAAAGGACACCTATAAAGTTTTTTTTGCTCTTTTCATAAATAACTACAGATATTCACTTTATTTCACACAACTTTATTGGTTATTATAATATCCCACATTATAATTTATCCTTCAACCATTCAAAACCTTTTAATAAAACACATGATTCCAGACAGTAATCCTCTTCCCTTAATTCTCTAACAACGTCCATTTCCCTGAGGTTCTGGGCTCTGACTGTTTCTCTTTGTCTGTTTCGATGACAGGAAGTGTGCAAGAGCACTCTCTAGGAGAAGTGTGGAGAGTCGGGACGCCACTCTAACCATGTCATCAGACACAGATCAGTGAGCCTTTGAACAACACAGCAAGGATGGCATGATGGAGATAGTAGATATCTTGGGGACTATAACATCACTGGAGAATAACAGTAGCTTTACATCCCAGAATGCAGCTTGATTCTATACTGCATGAGAAACACTGTTGGCATACAAAAGTTCATTTAGGAATAAAGCAATATTTAAAATTTAAAAAATCCAATGCAGGCGTTTTATGTCAATATCAAATCATTTCTGGGTAACAATTAAGTACTTTACTGTGATTTTAATTAAAATGGTCAAAAATAAACAAAAAGTAGATTCTTAACAACAGGCAATTTCTCAAGCAACAATTTAGCTAGGTCTGTTTGGGGAGTGGTCTGAGTGTGGAGGGGAAAACTGAAAATGTGCTGTTATTGGCAGAGGGGTTTAGAACTCTCTTTCTTATTGGTCTATTAACTAATTCCCCCCATAGTGATGTCACCGTGGAAGGCCATAACTCCATCCTGCCATAACAGGCTGAAATGTCAAACAGCTCGTACACTAAAAGGACATTATGATAATGTTCACAATTTCACAGTGTTATTCCAACCTCACAGTGTGGAAATATATATAACTGTATATTTCTGATGCACTGGGCCTTTAAAAAAACAACTTATAACAAAACAAGTTTTCATTTCACTTCCTGAATTCAAAGTGAAGGCAGGTCCATTATGAGGATTACAGTGTAGCTGCAAAATGGTGTTCAAAAAATACATAAGTTGTTTAGTCTGGCCAAGAGACGCTAGAACCGTTTATAGTACGGCTCCTTCAATACTAACAGTACAGTACGACATGTATCTGTCAATACTAACAGTACAGTACGACATGTATCTGTCAATACTAACAGTACGACATGTATCTGTCAATACGAACAGTACAGTACGACATGTATCTGTCAATACTAACAGTACAGTACGACATGTATCTGTCAATACTACAGTACGACATGTATCTGTCAATACTAACAGTACAGTACGACATGTATCTGTCAATACTAACAGTACGACATGGATATAAATCAGAAAGAGGGTATGAATTGAATGCACTTGTTTGTGTTAGAGGAGGTACTACTGATGAACAGACTGGGTGAGGAAGATGAGTGTGTCTGTTAGAGGAGGTACCTCTGATGGACGGACTGGGTGAGGAAGATGAGTGTGTCTGTTAGAGGAGGTACCTCTGATGAACAGACTGGGTGAGGAAGATGAGTGTCTGTTAGATGAGGTACCTCTGATGGACGGACTGGGTGAGGAAGATGAGTGTGTCTGTTAGAGGAGGTACCTCTGATGGACGGACTGGGTGAGGAAGATGAGTGTGTCTGTTAGAGGAGGTACCTCTGATGGACGGACTGGGTGAGGAAGATGAGTGTGTCTGTTAGAGGAGGTACCTCTGATGGACGGACTGGGTGAGGAAGATGAGTGTGTCTGTTAGAGGAGGTACCTCTGATGAACAGACTGGGTGAGGAAGATGAGTGTCTGTTAGATGAGGTACCTCTGATGGACGGACTGGGTGAGGAAGATGAGTGTGTCTGTTAGAGGAGGTACCTCTGATGGACGGACTGGGTGAGGAAGATGAGTGTGTCTGTTAGAGGAGGTACCTCTGATGGACGGACTGGGTGAGGAAGATGAGTGTGTCTGTTAGAGGAGGTACCTCTGATGGACGGACTGGGTGAGGAAGATGAGTGTGTCTGTTAGAGGAGGTACCTCTGATGGACGGACTGGGTGAGGAAGATGAGTGTGTCTGTTAGAGGAGGTACCTCTGATGGACGGACTGGGTGAGGAAGATAAGTGTCTGTTAGAGGAGGTACCTCTGATGGACAGACTGGGTGAGGAAGATGAGTGTGTCTGTTAGAGGAGGTACCTCTGATGGACAGACTGGGTGAGGAAGATGAGTGTGTCTGTTAGAGGAGGTACCTCTGATGGACAGACTGGGTGAGGAAGATAAGTGTCTGTTAGAGGAGGTACCTCTGATGGACAGACTGGGTGAGGAAGATGAGTGTGTCTGTTAGAGGAGGTACCTCTGATGGACAGACTGGGTGAGGAAGATGAGTGTGTCTGTTAGAGGAGGTACCTCTGATGAACAGACTGGGTGAGGAAGATGAGTGTGTCTGTTAGAGGAGGTACCTCTGATGGACAGACTGGGTGAGGAAGATGAGTGTGTCTGTTAGAGGAGGTACCTCTGATGGACGGACTGGGTGAGGAAGATGAGTGTGTCTGTTAGAGGAGGTACCTCTGATGGACAGACTGGGTGAGGAAGATGAGTGTCTGTTAGAGGAGGTACCTCTGATGGACGGACTGGGTGAGGAAGATGAGTGTCTGTTAGAGGAGGTACCTCTGATGGACAGACTGGGTGAGGAAGATGAGTGTCTGTTAGAGGAGGTACCTCTGATGGACGGACTGGGTGAGGAAGATGAGTGTGTCTGTTAGAGGAGGTACCTCCACAGGAAAAGGAGAAGAGGAGGATGTGGTTGGTTGTTTATCAGTGGAGGAGAGAAGAGACAGGACAGAGAGGGGAGGGAGGAGAGACGAGAGGACAGGACAGAGGAGAGGGGAGGGAGGAGAGAGGAGAGGACAGGACAGAGAGGGGAGGGAGGAGAGAGGAGAGGGGAGGAGAGACAGGACAGAGGAGAGGTGTAAGGTGAGGAGAGAGGGGAGGAAAGACAGTACAGAGGAGAGGGGAGGGAGGACAGAGGAGAGGGGAAAAGGCAACCAGCAGTGAGACTGGAGAGATCGTGAGGGTCGTCTTTCTATCCGTTAGTTCATCTTCCTCTTCCTGGAGCGCATTCGTCTCCTCCTCTGGCGAAACAGGTGGCGGAAGTTGATGAACAGGCCTGGGAAGAAAAAAACACACAACTTTTTATCATTTAAAATATGTTTTAAGAGCAAACTCCATCCACTTGGCATGCCAGAAAAGTCAAGTCCAAGCAAAGATACTGTAAGAAAACAAATCGGATTTTGACCCAGGTTTGTTAGCGATGTGACAAAGTGTATGTTTCTCCCTTAGTCTCATTAACTGATCCTGAAACATGACAGATAGATACAGCTGGAGGGTGGAGGGTCAGAGAGAAGGGTTGGGGTGGAGGCTCAGAGAGAGGGTTAGAGAGGGTTAGGGTGGAGGGTTAGAGAGGGTTAGAGAGAGGGTTAGGGTGGAGGGTTAGAGAGGGTTAGGGTGGAGGGTTAGAGAGGGTTAGAGAGGGTTAGAGAGACGGTTAGGGTGGAGGGTTAGAGAGGGTTAGGGTGTAGGGTCAGGTGTAGGGTCAGGGTGTAGGGTCAGGGTGTAGGGTCAGGGTGTAGGGTCAGAGTGTAGGGTCAGGGTGTAGGGTCAGGGTGTAGGGTGTAGGGTCAGAGTGTAGGGTGTAGGGTCAGGGTGTAGGGTCAGAGTGTAGGGTCAGGGTGTAGGGTGTAGGGTCAGAGTGTAGGGTGTAGGGTCAGGGTGTAGGGTCAGAGTGTAGGGTCAGGGTGTAGGGTCAGGGTGTAGGGTCAGAGTGTATGGTCAGGGTGTAGGGTGTAGGGTCAGAGTGTATGGTCAGGGTGTAGGGTCAGGGTGTAGGGTCAGGGTGTAGGGTCAGGGTGTAGGGTGTAGGGTCAGAGTGTATGGTCAGGGTGTAGGGTCAGGGTGTAGGGTGTAGGGTCAGAGTGTAGGGTGTAGGGTCAGGGTGTAGGGTCAGAGTGTAGGGTCAGGGTGTAGGGTCAGGGTGTAGGGTCAGGGTGTAGGGTCAGGGTGTAGGGTCAGGGTGTAGGGTCAGAGTGTATGGTCAGGGTGTAGGGTGTAGGGTCAGAGTGTAGGGTGTAGGGTCAGGGTGTAGGGTCAGAGTGTATGGTCAGGGTGTAGGGTCAGGGTGTAGGGTGTAGGGTCAGGGTATAGGGTCAGGGTGTAGGGTATAGGGTGTAGGGTATAGGGTGTAGGGTCAGGGTATTAGGGTATTAGGGTGTAGGGTATTAGGGTATAGGGTGTAGGGTATAGGGTGTAGGGTCAGGGTGTAGGGTATATGGTGTAGGGTCAGGGTGTAGGGTCAGGGTGTAGGGTGTAGGGTCAGGGTGTAGGGTCAGGGTGTTGGGTATAGGGTGTAGGGTCAGGGTGTAGGGTCAGGGTGTAGGGTCAGAGTGTAGGGTCAGAGTGTAGGGTCAGGGTGTAGGGTCAGAGTGGAGGGTCAGAGAGAGGGTTAGGGTGGAGGGTCAGAGAGAGGGACTAACTGACCGAGGAACATGAGGACCAGGTAGATCTTCAGAGTGAAGGAAAAGCTGACGGACGAGCCCAGGACCGTAGGTAGAGGGATGCTGTACAGACGGGTCTCATCGAAGATCGGCAGGGACTGGATCACAGCTACAGCTAAGAGGGAACACACAGGACAGACAGGAATACACAGCAACACTTGGATATCTTGGTAATAACTAAGTAATATCTTGTTTGACTACAAACATCATACCACTATTATTTACATACAATTTACATAATAAGTGAATATAGCAGGCATAGAGCTCTCTGAGGAGTGGGGGTGGGGGTGTGTGTGTGTGTGTGTGTGTGTGTGTGTGTGTGTGTGTGTGTGTGTGTGTGTGTGTGTGTGTGTGTGTGTGTGTGTGTGTGTGTGTGTGTGTGTGTGTGTGTGACAGGTCCACTGACCCTCTGCCAGCACCCCCAGAGGGTAGAGGGGCATCCAGATGGAGTATCTGAGCCAGGTCAGCAGCTTCCAGTCTGTGTCGATGCAGGCCAGCATGTAGAATGGATACCTGGGACACACAACAAAACAACAGCCTTATTTAGCATCATTCACAAGCAGTGAGAAATACAATGCAGGCCAGCAAGTAGAATGGATACCTGGGACACACAACAAAACAACAGGCTTATTTAGCATCACAAACAGTGAGAAATACAATGCAGGTCAGCATGTAGATCAGGCATATAACAACAGGCTGCTACTAACAGCACTAGTGAGACAGCTGCAATACAATGCAGGTCAACGTGTGGAACGGGTTCCTGCGGAACGATTACAACTAGTCTCACTA
>NC_092090.1:10041375-10053250 GCF_045679555.1 Salvelinus alpinus | reverse complement strand
AATTTTTTTATTTATTTTTTATTTAACCTTTATTTAACCAGGTAGGCAAATTGAGAACACGTTCTCATTTACAATTGCGACCTGGCCAAGATAAAGCAAAGCAGTTCGACACATACAACAACACATAGTTACACATGGAGTAAAACAAACATATAGTCAATAATACAGTGAAAAAAAAAATAAGTCTATATACAATGTGAGCAAGTGAGGTGAGATAAGGGAGGTGAAGGCAAACAAATATATGTATAAATAAATAAAAATATAAAAGGCCATGGAGGCGAAGTGAGTACAACACAGCAAGTAAAATAAAAACTAAAAAAACAATGGAATGGTTGGTTTGCAGTGGAAGAAAGTGCAAAGTAGAGACAGAAATAATGGGGTGCAAAGGAGCAAAATAAATTAATAAATAAATACAGTAGGTAAAGAGGTAGTTGTTTGGGCTAAATTGTAGATGGGTTATATACAGGTGCAGTAATCTATGAGCTGCTCTGACAGCTGGTGCTTAAAGCTAGTGAGGGAGATAGGTGTTTCCAGTTTCAGAGATTTTTGTAGTTCGTTCCAGTCATTGGCAGCAGAGAACTGGAAGGAGAGGCGTCCAAAGGAAGAATTGGTTTTGGGGGTGACTAGAGAGATATACCTGCTGGAGCGCGTGCTACAGGTAGGTGCTGCTATGGTGACCAGCGAGCTGAGATAAGGGGGGACTTTACCTAGCAGGGTCTTGTAGATGACCTGGAACCAGTGGGTTTGGCGACGAGTATGAAGCGAGGGCCAGCCAACGAGAGTGTACAGGTCGCAGTGGTGGGTAGTATATGGGGCTTTGGTGACAAAACGGATGGCACTGTGATAGACTGCATCCAATTTATTGAGTAGGGTTTTGGAGGCTATTTTGTAAATGACATCACCGAAGTCGAGGATTGGTAGGATGGTCAGTTTTACAAGGGTATGTTTGGCAGCATGAGTAAAGGATGCTTTGTTGCGGAATAGGAAGCCAATTCTAGATTTGACTTTGGATTGGAGATGTTTGATGTGAGTCTGGAAGGAGAGTTTACAGTCTAACCAGACACCTAGGTATTTGTAGGTGTCCACATATTCTAAGTCAGAGCCGTCCAAAGTAGTGATGTTGGACAGGCGGGCAGGAGCAGGCAGCGATCGGTTGAAGAGCATGCATTTGGTTTTACTTGTATTTAAGAGCAGTTGGAGGCCACGGAAGGAGAGTTGTATGGCATTGAAGCTCGCCTGGAGGGTTGTTAACACAGTGTCAAAAGAAGGGCCAGAAGTATACAGAATAGTGTCGTCTGCGTAGAGGTGGATCAGAGAATCACCAGCAGCAAGAGCGACATCATTGATGTAAACAGAGAAGAGAGTCGGTCCAAGAATTGAACCCTGTGGCACCCCCATAGAGACTGCCAGAGGCCCGGACAACAGACCCTCCGATTTGACACACTGAACTCGATCAGAGAAGTAGTTGGTGAACCAGGCGAGGCAATCATTAGAGAAACCAAGGCTGTCGAGTCTGCCAATGAGGATGTGGTGATTGACAGAGTCAAAGGCCTTGGCCAGGTCAATGAATACGGCTGCACAGTATTGTTTCCTATCGATGGCGGTTACGATATCGTTTATGACCTTGAGCGTGGCTGAGGTGCACCCATGACCAGCTCTGAAACCAGATTGCATTGCGGAGAAGGTGTGGTGGGATTCGAAATGGTCGGTAATCTGTTTGTTGACTTGGCTTTCGAAGACCTTAGAAAGGCAGGGTAGGATAGATATAGGTCTGTAGCAGTTAGGGTCAAGGGTGTCCCCCCCTTTGAAGAGGGGGATAACCGCAGCTGCTTTCCAATCTTTGGGGATCTCAGACGACACGAAAGAGAGGTTGAAGAGGCTAGTAATAGGGGTGGCAACAATTTCAGCAGATAGTTTTAGAAAGAAAGGGTCCAGATTATCTAGCCCGGCTGATTTGTAAGGGTCCAGATTTTGCAGCTCATTTAGAACATCAGCTGACTGTATTTGGGAGAAAGAGAAATGGGGAAGGCTTGGGCGAGTAGCAGAGGGGAGGGCAGTGCTGTTGTCCGGGGTGGGGGTAGCCAGGTGGAAAGCATGGCCAGCCGTAGAAAAATGCTTATTGAAATTCTCAATTATAGTGGATTTGTCGGTGGTGACAGTGTTTCCTATCTTCAGAGCGGTTGGAAGCTGGGAGGAGGTGTTCTTATTCTCCATGGACTTTACGGTGTCCCAGAACTTTTTTGAATTTGTGTTGCAGGAAGCAAATTTCTGCTTGAAATAGCTAGCCTTGGCTGTTCTAACTGCCTGTGTATATTGGTTTCTGGCTTCCCTGAAAAGTTGCATATCACGGGGGCTGTTCGATGCTAATGCAGAACGCCATAGGATGTTTTTCTGTTGGTTAAGGGCAGTCAGGTCAGGAGAGAACCAAGGGCTATATCTGTTCCTGGTTCTAAATTTCTTGAATGGGGCATGCTTATTCAAGATGGTGAGGAAGGCATTTTTAAAAAATGACCAGGCATCCTCTACTGACGGGATGAGATCAATATCCTTCCAGGATACCCCGGCCAGGTCGATTAGAAAGGCCTGCTCGCTGAAGTGTTTCAGGGAGCGTTTGACAGTGATGAGTGGAGGTCGTTTGACCGCTGACCCATTACGGATGCAGGCAATGAGGCAGTGATCGCTGAGATCTTGGTTGAAAACAGCAGAGGTGTATTTGGAGGGCAAGTTTGTTAGGATGATATCTATGAGGGTACCCGTGTTTACGGAATTGGGGTGGTACCTGGTAGGTTCATTTATAATTTGTGTGAGATTGAGGGCATCAAGCTTAGATTGTAGGGTGGCTGGGGTGTTGAGCATGTTCAAATTTAGGTCGCCTAGCAGCACGAGCTCTGAAGATAGATGGGGGGCAATCAGTTCACATATAGTGTCCAGAGCACAGCTGGGGGCAGAGGGTGGTCTATAGCAGGCGGCAACGGTGAGAGACTTGTTTTTAGAGAGGTGGATTTTTAAAAGTAGAAGTTCAAATTGTTTGGGAACAGACCTGGATAGTATAACAGAACTCTGCAGGCAGTCTTTGCAGTAGATTGCAACACCGCCCCCTTTGGCCGTTCTATCTTGTCTGAAAATCTTGTAATTGGGGATGAAAATGTCTGAATTTTTGGTGGTCTTTCTAAGCCAGGATTCAGACACGGCTAAAACATCCGGGTTGGCAGAGTGTGCTAAAGCAGTGAACAAAACAAACTTAGGGAGGAGGCTTCTAATGTTAACATGCATGAAGCCAAGGCTATTACGGTTACAGAAGTCATCAAAAGAGAGCGCCTGGGGAATAGGAGTGGAGCCAGGTACTGCAGGGCCTGGATTCACCTCTACATCACCAGAGGAACAGAGGATGAGTAGGATAAGGGTACGGCTAAAAGCTATGAGAATTGGTCGCCTAGAGCTACTAGAGCAGAGAGTAAAAGGAGGTTTCTGGGGGCGATAAAATAGTTTAAAGGAATAATGTACAGACAAAGGTATGGTAGGATGTGAATACAGTGGAGGTAAACCTAGGTATTGAGTGATGATGAGAGAGATATTGTCTCTAGAAACATCATTGAAACCAGGTGATGTCATCGCATATGTGGGTGGTGGAACTGAGAGGTTGGATATGGTATAGAGAGCAGGGCTAGAGTCTCTACAGTGAAATAAGCCAATAAACACTAACCAGAACAGCAATGGACAAGGCATATTTACATTAAGGAGAGGCATGCTAATCGAGTGATCAATAAGGGTCCAGTGAGTAGAGGTTGGTTGGGGTCGTGGCGATCCAGACAGCTGGCCGGGTATATGGCTATCGGTAGCAGCATAGGATGGAGGTCTGTTTGTAGATACCTCGTGCGTTTCCGTCGGTAGGTTAGTGGGGTTCCGTGTAGTGGGGTTCCGTGTGGTAGAGGGGATCAATCCAAATTGGCAAAATAGATATAGTGACCCAAGGAAAAAATAAAATAAATAAATAATAATAATAATAATAGTTGTCCAATATACTTGTTCAAATAGCAGCCGATAAGACAGCTAACGATTAGCGGGCCTCAGATGAGCGTTCAGGTAACGTCGGGACGGAGGTGCCAGTTGGATAAATCCCTCGGGCAGATAACGTCGGCAGTCAGTCGCGGCAGTCAGTCGTGAAGGCCCGGTGGGGTTCCGTATCTGCAGCAGCAACAAAAGAAACGGGTCCGGATGGTGATGGAACTCCTCAGCTGGCTAGCTCCAGAATGATTAGAGTTTGCTCCGGGGTCGACGTAAGCCAATAGTCACACGGTTTGCAGCTAGCTAGCTGCGAAATCAAGGTACAAGTGTCCAGAGCCTGCGGCTGGAATCCGGGGAAACTGAGAGAAAAAAAAAAGAGTCCCGGAATGCTCCGGTCCGAGTCGCGTTGCACAAAAGTGCCGGTAGATTATCGAGCTAAAGGAATAGCTGATGACCACTAAACGTGGGCAGCTGAAACACCAACGCTAGCCAGCAAACCGGCTAATTTCGGGGCAGCTACAGATTAGCTTCTGGCTAGCTATCGGAGTAGCTTCTGGTTAAGCTTTCAGGCTAGCTTCTGAATTAGCCCCTGGCTAGCTTCCACGATGGATTTTCAGATTGAGGTAAGTAATACTTTTTGTAATTGGTGAAGCGGGTTGCAGGAAAGCTTTTGCAGGAAAGCTTTTGTAGTTGAGTTCTTGGATAATAAAATAGATAAAAGATATGCGAAGAAAGGTGTAAATATATATATATACAGGACACGAACAATACGGAACAGAAAAAGACGTCTGAACTGCTAAGCCACCTTGGATCACCGGAGTGATACAACTAGTCTCACTAGCTGGTAATATAATGTCCATTCATGATTACAACTAGTCTCACTAGCTGGTAATATAATGTCCATTCATGGTAACAACTAGTCTCACTAGCTAGTAATATAATGTCCATTCATGATTACAACTAGTCTCACTAGCTGGTAATATAACGTCTATTCATGGTTACAACTAGTCTCACTAGCTGGTAATATAATGTCCATTCATGGTAACAACTAGTCTCACTAGCTGGTAATATAATGTCCATTCATGGTAACAACTAGTCTCACTAGCTGGTAATATAATGTCTATTCATGGTAACAACTAGTCTCACTAGCTGGTAATATAATGTCCATTCATGGTAACAACTAGTCTCACTAGCTGGTAATATAATGTCCATTCATGGTTACAACTAGTCTCACTAGCTGGTAATATAACGTCCATTCATGGTAACAACTAGTCTCACTAGCTGGTAATATAATGTCTATTCATGGTAACAACTAGTCTCACTAGCTGGTAATATAATGTCCATTCATGATTACAACTAGTCTCACTAGCTAGTAATATAATGTCCATTCATGGTAACAACTAGTCTCACCAGCTGGTAATATAACATCCATTCATGATTACAACTAGTCTCACTAGCTGGTAATATAACGTCCATTCATGGTAACAACTAGTCTCACTAGCTGGTAATATAATGTCCATTCATGGTAACAACTAGTCTCACTAGCTGGTAATATAAGGCACATTCATGATTACAACTAGTCTCACTAGCTGGTAATATAATGTCCATTCATGGTAACAACTAGTCTCACTAACTGGTAATATAATGTCCATTCATGGTAACAACTAGTCTCACTAGCTGGTAATATAAGGCACATTCATGGTAACAACTAGTCTCACTAGCTGGTAATATAATGTCCATTCATGGTAACAACTAGTCTCACTAGCTGGTAATATAAGGCACATTCATGGTAACAACTAGTCTCACTAGCTAGTAATATAATGTCCATTCATGGTAACAACTAGTCTCACTAGCTGGTAATATAAGGCACATTCATGATTACAACTAGTCTCACTAGCTGGTAATATAATGTCCATTCATGGTAACAACTAGTCTCACTAACTGGTAATATAATGTCCATTCATGGTTACAACTAGTCTCACTAGCTGGTAATATAATGTCCATTCATGGTAACAACTAGTCTCACTAACTGGTAATATAATGTCCATTCATGGTTACAACTAGTCTCACTAACTGGTAATATAATGTCCATTCATGGTTACAACTAGCCCCACTAGCTGGTAATATAAGGCACATTCATGGTTAAATGAAGATCTGTAGATCAAATCGTATTTGTCACATGGTAGATATGTAGATATAGGTAGGGGTAAAGTAACTAGGCAACAGGATAGATAATAAACAGTAACAGCAGTGTATGTGATGAGTCAAAAACATTAGTGCAAAAAGGGTCAATGCAGATAGTTAAATAGTTAACCAATAGCTACCCAGGCTAACTATTTAGTAGTCGTATGGTTTGGGGGGTAGAAGCTGTTCAGGGTCCTGTTGGTTCCAGACGTGGTGCATCGGTATCGCTTGCCGTGCGGGAGCAGAGAGAACAGTCTATCATTTGTGTGGCTTGAGTCTTTGACAATTGTTAGGGCCTTCCTCTGACACCGCCTGGTACCTTCCTCTGACACCGCCTGGTACCTTCCTCTGACACCGCCTGGTACCTTCCTCTGACACCGCCTGGTACCTTCCTCTGACACCGCCTGGTACCTTCCTCTGACACCGCCTGGTACCTTCCTCTGACACCGCCTGGTACCTTCCTCTGACACCGCCTGGTATAGAGGTCCTGGATGGCAGGGAGCTCAGCCCCAGTGATGTACTGGGCCATACGCACTACCCTCTGTAGCATCTTGCGGTCGGATGCCAAGCAGTTGCAATTCGAAGCGGTGATGCAGCTAGTCAAGATGCTCTCCAATGGTGCAGCTGTAGAACTTTTGGAGGACCTGAGGGCCCATGACACATCTTTTCAGCCTCCTGAGGGGGAAGAGGCGTTGTCGTGTCTTCTTAACAACTGTGTTGGTGTGTGTGGACCATTTTAATTCCTTAGTGATGTGGACACCGAGGAACTTGAAGCTCTCAACCCGCTCCATTTCAGCCCAGTCGTGGATGGGGGCATGCTTGGCCGTGGGTTTTCCGTAGTCCACGATCTACTCCTTTGTCTTGTTGACGTTGAGGGAATGGTTGTTGTCCTTGCACCACACTGCCAGGACGCTGACCTCGTCCCTATAGGCTGTCTCATCTTCATTGTTGATCAGGACAACCACCGTCGTGTTGTCAGCAAACTTAATGACGGTGTTGGAGTCGTGCGCGGCCACGCAGTTTTGGGTGAACAGGGAGTACAGGAGGGGACTAAGCATGTACCCCTGAGAGGCCCCTGTGTTGAGGGTCAGCGTTGCTTACCCTCATCACCTGGGGGGGGGGGGGGGGGCAGCCCGTCAGGAAGACCAGGATCCAGTTGCAGAGGGAGGTGTTCAGTCCCAGGGTCCTTAGCTTAGTGATGAGCTTGGAGGACACTATGGTGTTGAACGTTGAGCTGTAGTCAATGAACAGCATTCTCACATATGTGTTCCTCTTATCCAGGTGGGAGAAGGCAGTGTGGAGTGTAATTGAGATTGAGTCATCTGTGGATCTGTTGGGGCGGTATGCAAATTGTGAATTGGAGTTGGTCAAGTAGACAATAAATGAGGTAAAGTAGTAGAAGAAAAATGTCAGTGAAGACACTTGCCAGCTGATCAGAGCATACTCCGAGTACGCATCCTGGTAATCCATCTGGCCCTGTGACTTTGTGAATGTTAACCTGTTTAAAGGTCTTACTCATATCGGCTACAGAGAGCGAGATCACACAGTCTTCCGGAGCAACTGGTGGTCTCATGCATGGTTCAGTGTTGCTTGCCTCGAAGCGAGCATAGAAGGTATTTAGTGCATCTGGTAGGCTCGTGTCACTGGGCAGCTCACGGCTGGGTTTCCCTTTGTAATCCTTGATAGTTTGCAAGCCATGTCACATCAGAGCCGGCGTAGTATGATTTGATCTTAGTCCTGTATTGACGCTTTGCCTGTTTGATGGCTCGTCGGAGGACGTAGTGGGATTTCTTATGAGCGTCCGGATTAGTGTCCCGTTCCTTGAAACCGGCAGCTCTAGCCTTTAGTGTGGATGTTTCCTGTAATCCATGGCTTGTGGTTGGGGTCTGTCTGTCTGTCTGTCTGTCTGTCTGTCTGTCTGTCTGGTCATTGTGAGGATGACGTCGTTGATGAACTTATTACTGAAGTCGGTGACTTATGTGGTAAACTCCAGAATGTAATCGGTTGAATCCCGGAACATATATTTCAGTTTGTGCTAGCGAAACAGTCCTGTAGATGTTTGTTATTCGGATATCATGGCAGTAATGGTGCCGAGTACAATGTACTGTTATAATCTCCACAGCCAGAAGAGGACTGGCAACCCTCAGAGCCTGGTTCCTCTCTAGGTTTCTTCCTAGGTTCCTGCCTTTCTAGGGAGTTTTTCCTAGCCACCGTGCTTCTACATCTGCATTACTTCCTGTTTGGGGTTTTAGGTTGGGTTTCTGTACAGCACTTTGTGACATCAGCTGATGTAAGAAGGGCTTTAGAAATACATTTGATTGATTGATGACAATTTCCTTACACCATATTTCTTACACCAAACCACTCTTTTTACGATACTTCGATAGCAGGTTAGGAGACTAAAGTTAAGGTTATAACAAAAGAGTTATGGAAAGCCCATGAAAGCGATGTAAACCATATGCCCTGGCCGTCTCAGTCACCAGATCTCAACCCAACTGAACACTTCTGGGAGATTCTGTTGCAGATCCTAATACAGTGTTTCCACCACCATCAACAAAACACCACCATTTTCTGGTGGAAGAACGGTGTCTAAACCCTCCAATAGAGTTCCAGACTCCTGTAGAATCTATGACAAGGTGCATTGAAGCAACTTTATGTCGTGATTCCTTTAATTTTGGCATTTATCTGGATGTGAGCTATACTGAGGTAGAGTTACCTGTCTATGGTGCTCTCTATTGACTATACTATAGAGGTAGAGTCACCTGTCCATCTCTATTGACTATACTATAGAGGTAGAGTCACCTGTAGATCTCTACAGACTATACTATAGAGGTAGAGTCACCTGTAGATCTCTATTGACTATACTATAGAGGTAGAGTCACCTGTAGATCTCTATTGACTATAGAGGTAGAGTCACCTGTAGATCTCTATTGACTATACTATAGAGGTAGAGTCACCTGTAGATCTCTACTGACTATAGAGGTAGAGTCACCTGTAGATCTCTATTGACTATAGAGGTAGAGTCACCTGTAGATCTCTATTGACTATACTATAGAGGTAGAGTCACCTGTAGATCTCTACTGACTATAGAGGTAGAGTCACCTGTAGATCTCTATTGACTATACTATAGAGGTAGAGTCACCTGTAGATCTCTATTGACTATAGAGGTAGAGTCACCTGTAGATCTCTATTGACTATACTATAGAGGTAGAGTCACCTGTAGATCTCTATTGACTATAGAGGTAGAGTCACCTGTAGATCTCTACTGACTATAGAGGTAGAGTCACCTGTAGATCTCTATTGACTATACTATAGAGGTAGAGTCACCTGTAGATCTCTATTGACTATAGAGGTAGAGTCACCTGTAGAACTCTACCCACTATACTATAGAGGTAGAGTCACCTGTAGATCTCTATTGACTGTACTATAGAGGTAGAGACACCTGTAGATCTCTACTGACTATACTATAGAGGTAGAGTCACCTGTAGATCTCTATTGACTATAGAGGTAGAGTCACCTGTAGATCTCTATTGACTATAGAGGTAGAGTCACCTGTAGATCTCTATTGACTATAGAGGTAGTCACCTGTAGATCTCTATTGACTATAGAGGTAGAGTCACCTGTAGATCTCTATTGACTATAGAGGTAGAGTCACCTGTAGATCTCTATTGACTATAGAGGTAGAGTCACCTGTAGATCTCTATTGACTATAGAGGTAGAGTCACCTGTAGATCTCTACTGACTATACTATAGAGGTAGAGTCACCTGTAGATCTCTATTGACTATACTATAGAGGTAGAGTCACCTGTAGATCTCTATTGACTATAGAGGTAGAGTCACCTGTAGATCTCTATTGACTATAGAGGTAGAGTCACCTGTAGATCTCTACTGACTATACTATAGAGGTAGAGTCACCTGTAGATCTCTACTGACTATAGAGGTAGAGTCACCTGAAGATCTCTATTGACTATACTATAGAGGTAGAGTCACCTGTAGATCTCTATTGACTATAGAGGTAGAGTCACCTGTAGATCTCTATTGACTATAGAGGTAGAGTCACCTGTAGATCTCTATTGACTATAGAGGTAGAGTCACCTGTAGATCTCTATTGACTATAGAGGTAGAGTCACCTGTAGATCTCTATTGACTATAGAGGTAGAGTCACCTGTAGATCTCTATTGACTATAGAGGTAGAGTCACCTGTAGATCTCTATTGACTATAGAGGTAGAGTCACCTGTAGATCTCTATTGACTATAGAGGTAGAGTCACCTGTAGATCTCTATTGACTATAGAGGTAGAGTCACCTGTAGATCTCTATTGACTATAGAGGTAGAGTCACCTGTAGATCTCTATTGACTATAGAGGTAGAGTCACCTGTAGATCTCTATGGTGCTCCAGAGGTAGAGTCACCTGTAGATCTCTATGGTGCTCCAGAGGTAGAGTCACCTGTAGATCTCTATTGACTATAGAGGTAGAGTCACCTGTAGATCTCTATTGACTATAGAGGTAGAGTCACCTGTAGATCTCTATGGTGCTCCAGAGGTAGAAGACGAAGAAGACCACTGCTTTGTTCTGCATCTCCTCCAGACTACCGAAGATCACAAACAGGATTACGTTCCTACCCACCACCTGGACAGGTCAACAAACAAAACAAAACAAAACTCACTGAAACACACTTCATTAAAGGGATAATTCACCCTAAATACAAAATCACTTGTTCTCAACCTGAAAGCTTCCTGTCCTCACCCTGAAAGCCTCCTGTCCTCACCCTGAAAGCCTCCTGTCCTCACCCTGAAAGCCTCCTGTCCTCACCCTGAAAGCCTCCTGTCCTCACCCTGAAAGCCTCCTGTCCTCACCCTGAAAGCCTCCTGTCCTCACCCTGAAAGCCTCCTGTCCTCACCCTGAAAGCCTCCTGTCCTCACCCTGAAAGCCTCCTGTCCTCACCCTGAAAGCCTCCTGTCCTCACCCTGAAAGCCTCCTGTCCTCACCCTGAAAGCCTCCTGTCCTCACCCTGAAAGCCTCCTGTCCTCACCCTGAAAGCCTCCTGTCCTCACCCTGAAAGCCTCCTGTCCTCACCCTGAAAGCCTCCTGTCCTCACCCTGAAAGCCTCCTGTCCTCACCCTGAAAGCCTCCTGTCCTCACCCTGAAAGCCTCCTGTCCTCACCCTGAAAGCCTCCTGTCCTCACCCTGAAAGCCTCCTGTCCTCAACCTGAAAGCATCCTGTCCTCAACCTGAAAGCATCCTGTCCTCAACCTGAAAGTCTCCTATGGGCAAGGAGAGACAATCCATGCTTTGGGTTGGTTTACAAAACCATTGCCGCTAACTTTAGCTTTGACTAACCAAAAACAACTAAAAGTCAATGTAACCTAAATTAGCACGTGTTTTATTTTAAACCCAAGTCATTTTGAAAGTTATTTTTCTGTGTGTTTGGATTGAACCATACCTGGATCATAGCTGGGAACACCCCTGTCTTGACCAGACCCACTAGAGGGTTCATGACCTCTGCTACGGCCATCATCTGACAGAAGTACATCATGTCAGCAATGGTGTGGAACGTGTCATAGAACGAGTCTGATAAGAGAGAGAGAGAGAGAGAGAGAGAGAGAGAGAGAGAGACAGAGAGACACAGAGAGAGAGAGAGAGAGAGAGAGACAGAGACAGAGACAGAGAGACAGAGACAGAGAC
>NC_092090.1:9951041-10041275 GCF_045679555.1 Salvelinus alpinus | reverse complement strand
AGAGAGAGAGGTAGATATGTTAACATGTTTCCCATGACAATAAAGCCCCTTGAATTGAGAGAGGTAGAACACAGTGGTGCTAACATGTTAGGCCAAACACTGCATTTCCAGAGTAGCCTGGTTCCACACTGTACGTGCTCAAGTCCAGTGGTTCTCAACCTATTTTAGTTACTCTACACCAATCACATTTAGCTATGCCTGAAGTACACCCCAAGTACCAATTGATGTGCATTTCACCAGTAAGTCTACGTTCTCATTAGTCTCCTCAAGTATCTCTGTGGATAGACACAACACAACAGGGTGGCAACTACTGCTGTTGTCAACTCTTAAATTGTTGTGAAGACATACAAACACAAAACAGACTGGACCACAAAGCTATTTGCAAGACAAATTCATCTACAGACTAGAGTCAATGTTCCCTTTCTCATATTCAAATTGACACATCTATGAATAAAGAGCCTGTTTAGTTATTCTAAGGAAGTAACACGTCGGCTTGGTGGTTTAATACGACTCACTCAGATCACTTCACAGAAACACAACTGAATAAAAATACTGTTGAAACTAGACAGCTTTCAGCTAAAAAATAAATAAAAGGAAGAATGATAATGTATGTAAATATTAGTGTTATATGAGCCATCTATACTAACTCTCTTACATTATGTTGACGAACCAGTTCTGAGGTAGCTAGTTCCAACCGCAGCTGTTGAAAAGGAAAGATTCTGATTGTATTCTTTTCCATCCCTGAAACACTGACCACTTAACCTACTTAGTGTCTATGGCCAACGCTGTAGTCAACTCTCAAGACAACCAACAAACAAACAACAGCTACTAACAGGCTGGACCCTCAGCAAGCTCCGGACCACTGACCTTGTCCCAGGATGAAGAGACGGACGGTCATGTTGACAAAGATCCAGGAGAAGCCCAGGAACTGGACCAGGTTGTACATGAACAGATAGCCCTTCTTCAGACCCAGGTAGGCTGAGAGAACAAACCACATAACACCAGGTTGTACATGAACAGATAGCCCTTCTTCAGACCCAGGTAGGCTGAGAGAACAAACCACATAACACCAGGTTGTACATGAACAGATAGCCCTTCTTCAGACCCAGGTAGGCTGAGAGAACAAACCACATAACACCAGGTTGTACATGAACAGATAGCCCTTCTTCAGACCCAGGTAGGCTGAGAGAACAAACCACATAACACCAGGTTGTACATGAACAGACAGCCCTTCTTCAGACCCAGGTAGGCTGAGAGAACAAACCACATAACACCAGGTTGTACATGAACAGACAGCCCTTCTCCAGGTAGGCTGAGAGAACATTGTACAGCTTTCAATAAAACACAATTAAATAAATACAAAAGGAGACTCCAGTCAGTTGGTTTTGTACGTCTATACCAAAACCAAATGATTTGAAATGACATTTCAGATGTTTACATTTTCAAATATCTAGTACTTAAAAAAGGTAGCTTGTACTTGTGTGTGGTATAAACTAAAAGATGATGCAGTCAAAACCAGGGTTCTCCAATTGGCTGCCCGCGGGCCGATTGATTTGGCCTCCCAACTTTTGAGAGTTTTTTTTTTTTTTTTTTTGCATTTTCATTGAGATGAAAGTGTGTTAAAACACCAGGAAATCTGTGATAAGTGATTTTAATTTTGGAAAATCTGTTCTCAAGTATTCCCACGCATAATAGAGAGAGACATGATCATATACAGATTTAAGCAAGGTTTGAAATGATACGTTTTGGATTCTTGCCGTCACATTGCAGTCTACAAATGATTTGTAGTTATTTTCCGGTCTGTCGACCAACTGGTCAAGAAAAATAAGTAAAATCAGCCCGAGGCTGAACTTAGTTGATGATCCCTGGTCTAAACCAACAGCATCTTTACCAAGAAATGTAAATATTCAGATTAGAGATAAGGGCTGTTCACAGCTGCACTGCTCGGTACTTACGGTCTTTATGGATTCTTGACTCGATGCTGACCTTGTTTATCTTCTCCTCTTCCTGAAAACAAACAGACAGACCATCAGGTGTAATACATGTCATAACACCCTTATAAAAGACAAATAAATAAAGCCTTATACTTCCTTATGTATTACATCTAAAAGTTGTACCAAAGCTGGCCTTGGTCATTACTACCTTAGCCTGAAGCTCCATCTCCGCGTCTGATTCGTCGAGCCAACGGTCGAAGTCTGGCGTCAGGAAGAGAGGTTTCCTCTCCTGCAGAGTGAGTCTATCCCACCAACGCTGCTCTTGCTTCCTCACTGTCACATTTAACAGGCGCTGGGTGGACCTGTGACTAACCTGGCAGACAGACACACAGCGAGTATGATAATAATTGTAGACACCACAGGAGGTTGGTGGCACCTTCATTTGGGGAGGAGGTGCTCGTGGTAACGACTGGAGCGGAGTCAGTGGAACGGTATTTAATACATCAAACACATGGTTTCCAGGTGTTTGATGCCGTTCCATTTGCTCCGTTCCAGACATTATCATGAGCCGCCTCCTGTGGAAGACACACTTAATAATAAACCACATGCAGCAAGCAGTAACAATCTCTAGTACCAGAAGAGAATGTTTGTCTTCGAGACTGAGAAGAGTGTGAGGTATTATCACTAATGAAAAAGTACATTTCTGGAATAGAAAATAATAGAATACCTCCGGTTTCACTGGTTCCAGGAACACCAGACTGAACTCATAGTCATTGTCTCCTTTAGCTCCATGACCCTGAGCTGTCCAACAAAGGAACATCGATTTAATACCATGTACTCTGTACAGACTAGAGTTATTTTCATTCTTTCTGTTCAAACGTAACACAAACACCGACCTTTGAATTGCAGGGTGTTGTTTTGCACGCAGATATCAAGATTCTAAAAACGCAAAAGAAAATGTCTTGCATCAAAAAGCAGAAGACTGTCAGCTACAAGGGGAAATATAGAAACCACACGGACATTGGTTGAGCTCAAACTAAGTGACTGAAATGGATGCGTTTCCTTCACACATACAACATCACTTAACATATTCTGATGACATTACGCACAGTACTACGTAGCTGGAGTACACGTGATCACGATGCACCTTGAGTGAGTAGCTGTGTGTTTGCTGATTGGCTAAATTGGATCCAGCGATCACCATGACAATTCCTGAATATTTTATGAAGCGTGACATTTGGTAGATGCACCACCACTAGTTACTACAACTCAATATTAATTACAGTAGCCATCTAGCTAGCTTCAGTAGTTGAGTGTTAGCTACTATCTAGCCTCGTCGAGAACCATACTTCTCACGACGACGTGATTTTGGAATGTGGAAACACTGGATCAGGATCTCAGGAAACTTTATATAATATATATACGTTTTATATATTATATATAGTAAGTTATTCTGTCTAGTAGTGACATGTTACACGTTTGTTATCACTCGGTATAGCTAATAGAACAAGTGGTAAATTAGCTTGCTAGATTTATGAGCTTACTAGCTAACATGTAAGCATGGGCTGATATCACTCCATTCTCAAAAGGAGCATTGTAGCTAATGTAATGTATGTCGTTTGTTCATGTCAGCAACGTGCATTCAATTTACAACGTCCAGCAGTGAGCTTAAACAAATACACGTATTACTGTCTGAAAGTAACGTTGACTATCTAGCTGGCTTATCCTGACCATCTAGCTCGATGACAGGTCGGTCCAGGAGAGCATCCGTAACATACCTTAGCGTCACTCAGCTCCACACGCAGGTAGATGTCTCCATGCCGCTGTGCCCAATACACGTGGGGTGTGAGGGTCTGCATTGTGATATCTAAAGATACTGTTAGTGAAATTAATATCCTTGCTGTTATATCACTGAGAAGCAATGATGGAGATCCTCCGCCTCATTCATTCGGACAGCTGGCTAGAGGCGGAAACAGTCATCCCAGGATACTCAGGGGTGCGTTCAGTTCGATTGAACGTTTACGTTGCTTAACGGTTTGTACTGAACGACACGTTTCCCTAAAACAATCTTGAACATACTTTGAGGTACGTTTGGTGGGTGTGTATTGAAGCAATTTACTGTAAATAACTGCGGCACAGCGTTCCTCCAACACAAAACCCACGCAACCACGCCTTCCCCCTTTTTGAACTGGTCGTTCAGAACAGCACCGTTTCCATTGAATTGAACGTTACAGTACGTTTTTCCACACTGAACGTAGCTCAGCTGTCGCTACGTGCGCGTTACACCCACAAATCGATAAAAGGACGGAACGTGCTCGTGCACAGTCGGTACAATAAAAAGTGACTGTTATACAATCAGTCAAGTAATCAGTGGTGGAAAAAGTACTCAATTGTCATACTTAAGTGAAAGTAAAGATACCTTAATAGAAAATGACAAGTAAAAGTCACCCAGTAAAATACTACTTGAGTAAAAGTATTTGGTTTTAAATGTACTCAAGTATAAAAAGTATTTAAAAAAAAAAGTATAAAAAGTAATAAACATATATTAAGCAAACCAGAAGGGACAATTTTATTATTGTCAGATAGCCAGGGGCACACCAACACTCAGACATAATTTACAAACTAAGCATTTGTTTTTAGTGAGTCCGCCAGATCAGAGGCAGTAGGGATGACCAGGGACGTTCTTTTGATAAGTGTGTGATTTTTGACCATTTTACATTCAAAATATAACGAGTACTTCTGGGTGTCATGATAATGTATGGAGTAAAAAGTACATTATTTTCTTTAGGAATGTAGTGAAGTAAAAGTAGGCAAAAATATAAAATAGTAAAGTACAGATACCCCCAAAAACTACTTAAGTACTTTAATGTATTTTTACTTAAGTACTTCACACCACTGCAAGTAATACAGGTCAAGGCAGATGATGCATGTATCAGCACTCCAGACCCCCCAAAACATATTGGTTAGAGCACCAGCACACTAAACTATCAAGTTTGACCTACTTGTGATGCTGTAGGTCTATGAGTAAGGTGCATTCGGAAAGTATTCAGACCCCTCCACATTTACAGCCTTATTCTGAGTCTTTTTGTCATTTTTGATCCAATCTACACACAATACCCCAAAATGACAAAGCAAAATCAGGTTTTATAAATTTGCTAATTTATTAATTACAAATAAAAAACAGATACCTTAAATTTACATAAGTACTGAGACCATTTGCTATAAAACTCTTCAATTGAGCTCAGGTGCATCCTGTTTCAACCTTGAGATGTTTCTACAACTTGGAGTCCACCTGTGATAAATTCAATTGATTGGACATGATTTGGAAAGGTACACACCTGTCTATAAAAGGTCCCACAGTTGACAGTGCATGTCAGAGCAAAAACCAAGCCATGAGGTCGAAGGAATTACCCGTAGAGCTCCGAGACAGGATTGTGTCGAGGCACAGATCTGGGGAAGTGTACCAAAAAAATGTATGCAGCATTGAATGGCCCCAAGCACACAGTGGCCTCCAGCATTCTTAAATGGAAGAAGTTGAGGAAGAGTCTTGGTGGTTCCAGAGCTGAGCAATCGGGGGAGAAGGGCCTTGGTCAGGGAGGTGACCAAGAACCCGATGGTCACTCTGACAGAGCTCCAGAGTTCCTCTGTGGAGATTGAAGGACAACCATCTCTGCAGCACGCCATCAAATCAGGCCTTTATGCTAGAGTGGCCAGACGGAAGCCAATCCTCAGTAAAAGGCACATGACAGCCCGCTTGGAGTTTGCCAAAAGGCACCTAAAGACTCAGACCTTGAGAAACAAGATTCTCTGGTCTGATGAAACCAAGATTGAACTCTGAATGCCAAGCATCACGTCTGGAGGAAATCTGACACCATCCCTACGGTGAAGCATGGTGGTGGCAGCATCATGCTGTGGTGATGCTTTTCAGCGGCAGGGACTGGGCGACTAGTCAGGATCGACGGAAAGATGAACGGAGCAAAGTACAGAGAGACCCTTGATGAAAACGTGCTCCAGAGCGCTCGGGACCTCAGACTGGGTCGAAGGTTCACCTTCCAACAGGACAACAACTCTAAGCACACAGCCAAGACAACGCAGTAGTGGCTTTGGGACAAGTCTTGGAATGTCCTTGAGTGGCCCAGCCAGAGCCCAGACTTGAACCAGATCAAACATCTCTGGAGAGACCTGAAAATAGCTGTGCAGCGACGCTCCCCATCCAACCTGACAGAGCTAGAGAGGATCTGCAGAGAAGAATGGGAGACACTCTCCAAATACAGCTGTGCCAAGCTTCTAGCGTCACACCCAAGAAGACTCGAGGCTGTAAACGCTACTAAAGATGCTTCAACAAAGTACTGAGTAAAAGGTCTTAACACTTATATAAATGTGATATTTCATTTAATACATTTCTAAAAACCTGTTTTTGCTTTGTCATTATGGGGTATTGTGATGTCATTATGGGGTATTGTGATGTCATTATGGGGTATTGTGTATAGATTGAGGGGAGAAAAACAATTTAATACATTTTATAAGGCTGTAACGTAACAAAATGTGGAAAAAGTCAAGGGGTATGAATGCACTGTAATGTTTATGGGTCTATGACATTTGATGCAGGTTGAATGTGAACAGGAGCCAAGTGTTAATTATATTTTGTCTAAAGAAACAAATCGTATAACAAAATTCCTTTTGAATGACATTTATTTAAATAGGACATTTTGTTTGTAAGAATGGTTATAATACATGAAAGCAACTGTATCTGAACTTCCCATTTCACAGAAAGTATCAGAAACAAGAGATAAAAATAGTATTTTCAGATGATTCACACTTTGGGTGAAGAGAAATCTTTGTTTCCGTCTTGTCAGCCACATCAATGCCAGACTCTTGTCTTTCTCCAGGGCTACAGTGCATGGAGAAATGTATTCCAACAAACACTGACTGAGGACAGCACTGTGACTAGTCCAGCCACTTCCCTGGGCTAGGGGTTGGTCTTGTTTTGGACCTCGTATAAAACTGGAAAGTGTTATGAAGGTAAATGGCATCATGTTGGTACAACCCAGGCTGCTTTCCAAATGACAACCTATCCCCTATAGCGCTCTACTCCCCATTGGTCTGTGGTCAAAAGTAGTGCACTATATAGGGAATAGGGTGGCATTTCAGACTAGCAACCAGTGTAAACGCCACTCTCATAGTCTAGCCTAGATGCCAAAGCTTTACAACAACAGACATCTCAAAACATCAGCGCTTCTTTATGCTCAGTCCTTATATATTTTTTTAAATGCAGCTGTCGGACAAGACTCGTTCCTTAAAGCCCACGAAGCAGTTTGTATAGCTCAACTGGATGGTGCTGTTGAAAGCAATACTCCTTTACAGAACACAGATTTTAAAAAAGGGGAGGGAGGGGGGGGGGTTATGGGGTACGTCTTGTCAGCCAGGTCTGTCACAGTTTCTACTTCTTTAGGGGCCTAGGACTAGGTCATGTTGTCATGCTGACTGACTCAAGTTTAAAAACAGCACTTTCAGGGAATTACATAACGCCTCCCAGGTTACCAAGGTGCCCTACCGCCTCCCAGGTTGCCCTACCGCCTCCCAGGTGACCACGGTGCCCTACCGCCTCCCAGGTGACCAAGATGCATACAAAAAAAACATGAGGAAAAGCTCAAGTCTGAAAAAAGAAATACATTTGTTTATTTTTATTATGAGTGAATGTCACTCAATTTGGCTCTCATGAAACAGTTGGTAGTGTGTTATCTGTAAATTACAACTTCTAAGGAGAAACAGGAGGGGTGGTGATGGAAGAACAAAAACACGAGGGAGAGGGAATGAGGGGGGTTAGAACAAACAGGACATGACCTTCATCACAAACGTCACTCCATTCCTTATATAATGCATTACTTTTGACCAGGGTCCATAGTGCACTATATAGGGAGCCACTTAGGACACAGCGGAGTCCTTTCCAAGTCATTCTCTATTAATTTCTCAAACCCCCTCAGGTACAATTAGTTGATAACCTCTGAAGGTTACAAGGTCAATTCCAACTATGAATAAATCAATGTATTACCTGAACTACAGTCTGGCTTGCTGTTAATTAAAATATGTTTTGTTCTTTAGTCTCATTCGCTCACCTAATGCTGTCTTTTAGGTGGATTGTTTTGTCAGAATTGCTTTTAAAAAGCTACTACCACCCTGTCAAGAGTTTTATCGCTCGTTCAAACGGTTTCTTTCCTTCTCCTGGGTGAAGCTACACAGCTTCCAAACCCTCACAAAGAAGACGTTTTCTTTTAAAGCAGGAGGGAACTCGTCTTCTACACAGCAACTATATTGAATATATAAAAAAAAAAAAAAAAAGAATAAATATTTTTCAAAAACACAACAAAAAGAGAAATAAAAGAAACGTCCACACTTGCTGTTCCATGCATATGCGTTATTTACAAAATGAAAAACAAGTTTCCTTTTTCTGCACTCCCGATGGTTTCTCCTGCCAACCCACATGGTTTAGCACCTTACAATCAGCAAATCAACATTCAAAAACCCTACATGTGATCTAACCACATTTAATGAACATGGCTTGAACAGTTGGACTGTGTTGAACACAAACCCATGTCCCACACAAGGGTACTTAAAAATGAAACAAATAAAATACATCTCACTGGAAAACTGAACAGAGTGGGGGGGGGGGGTGATGATGTTACAATAGTGACCAATTGAGAGAAGCAGGGAGTTCTTTTTTGTCCTCACAATCCAATCTGCTACAAACAATACTGTTGTACAATTAATGTTTGAAATATTCTACCATTTTTTTTTTGTTGTTGATATAATTTATTTAAACTTTTCCATTAAACAAAACCCAAGAGAAAAAAATACGCAATATTGGGAAGATCAGCAACAATAGGTGAAAACCAGTGCTGCCCCGTGGCATTGCATCAGCGCTCTAGTCTGTCGAGGTTTTTTTATTAGTAAAGAGTCTATCCTTAATCTTCTATGTATTCCCAGAGGTCCTTCTCATAGCCCTCATGCACATGCTGCAGCAGCACCCGCCGCCGACTCTCACAGTATCTGGAGGACAGGAAACAGGAAACAGGGAGGAGGAGGAGAGGAAGGCTCATTTTAAAATCAGTCTGGTCTCATTCTGACATAACGCTGTAGCGTAGCCAACTAATCCATATTCGGCTTGACAACAGAGACAAATAGAATGGAACAAGAGACCATTTCTGATTAAATTAATCGCTGATCAATGACAGCCTCATAGTAGGCATAGTTGCCATTCAAATGTCATAGTACAAAAAGGCAAATCTGGTATAATTTCATAGATACACTGATCTATTAAATCATCTATCCTGTTGCAGACTAACCTGTACTTCCTGTCATAATAAAGACATCTATATTATGTATTGAACTCACCTGTACTTGTCCTGTACTTTCTGTTTGATGTCCTGCAGAGAGTCCTGGGAGATGTCCCGCTCCAGATATCCAGACAGAACCTCCGTAGCATTCTCCAAGTCAGCCTGATTGTTCTAAAAGAGGACGGCTTGGGTTCAGTCACAGCATATACACTGAATGTACAAAACATTAAGAACACCTGCTCTTTCTATGACAGACTGACCAGGTGAAAGATATGATCCCTTATTGATGTCACTTGTTAAATCCACTTCAAATCAGTAGATGAAGAGGAGGAGACAGGTTAAAGAAGGATTTTTAAGACTTGAGACATGGATTGTGAGTGTGAATAAGAAAGACTAAATATTTAAGTGCCTTTAAACAGTGTATAGTAGTAGGTGCCATGCGCACCGGTTTGAGTGTGTCAAGAACTGCAACGCTGCTGGGTTTCGTACACTCAGTGTACAGTATAGGGCCACTACTTGTCCTGATAGAACTACACAAACAGGAACTTCCCCTCATGACAACAACTGTGGAAATAAAGGGTTCCTTTAGAGAGACCTTGACTTGTAGGTGTAGAAATACATCATGGCTTTACTGTATACAACTGTACCAAGAGTTACTGGAGCAATTGAAACACTACAAGCTAAATAGAATACTCTCACTCTCTCCACTCTCTCCTTCTCTCTCTTTCCCCCTCCCTTCTCTGTTTGGGTCAGGACTATAGCTGTAAAGTTACCTCAAAGATGATAGACTGGTTGTTCTTCAGGTAGAAGGGTTTGGGTCAGGACTATAGCTGTAAAGTTACCTCAAAGATGATAGACTGGTTGTTCTTCTTGAGGTAGAAGGCGAAGACGTAGGTGAACATGAGTGTGGAGCGACACTGACACAGCACGTCCACGGCCTTCTTCAGGAACTGCACCTCGATCCACGACATGTTGTGATGCTGCATCTCCTCCATCTTGGCCTTGACCCCGGCGTACAGCTTGTGCTCGAAGCGCAGCGACTGCATGTGGTTCATGTAACGGTTGCAGTAGAACAGGTACCTCTGCAGGGCTGCCCTGGACCGCTGGAGGAGGAGGAGGAGGAGGGAGAACGCCTGGCTCTTAAAATCAGAACAACAATCAAGCCTGGGAGAATATGTTTACCTTTATATATGCTCATCATCACTAGTATAACCACTACTAGCATAACAACAACCACCACCACTACTAGCATAACAACAACCACCACCACTACTAGCATAACAACAACCACCACTACTACTAGCATAACAACAACCACCACTACTACTAGCATAACAACAACCACCACTACTACTAGCATAACAACAACCACCACCACTACTAGCATAACAACAACCACCACCACTACTAGCATAACAACAACCACCACCACTACTAGCATAACAACAACCACCACCACTACTAGCATAACAACAACCACCACCACTACTAGCATAACAACAACCACCACTACTACTAGCATAACAACAACCACCACTACTACTAGCATAACAACAACCACCACTACTACTAGCATAACAACCACCACCACTACTAGCATAACAACCACCACCAATAGCATAACAACCACCACCACTACTAGCATAACAACAACCACCACTACTACTAGCATAACAACCGCCACCACTAGCATAACAACCGCCACCACTAGCATAACAACCGCCACCACCAGCATAACAACCGCCACCACCACCACTACTAGCATAACAACCGCCACCACTAGCATAACAACCGCCACCACCACCACTAGCATAACAACCGCCACCACTAGCATAACAACTGCCACCACTAGCATAACAACCGCCACCACCACCACTACTAGCATAACAACCGCCACCACTAGCATAACAACCGCCACCACCACCACTAGCATAACAACCGCCACCACTAGCATAACAACCGCCACCACTAGCATAACAACCGCCACCACCACCACAAGCATAACAACCGCCACCACCACCACCACAAGCATAACAACCGCCACCACTAGCATAACAACTGCCACCACTAGCATAACAACCGCCACCACTAGCACAACAACCGCCACCACTAGCATAACAACCGCCACCACTAGCATAACAACCGCCACCACCACCACTACTAGCATAACAACCGCCACCACTAGCATAACAACCGCCACCACTAGCATAACAACCGCCACCACTAGCATAACAACCGCCACCACCACCACTACTAGCATAACAACCGCCACCACTAGCATAACAACCGCCACCACTAGCATAACAACTGCCACCACTAGCATAACAACCGCCACCACTAGCATAACAACCGCCACCACTAGCATAACAACCGCCAGCATAACAACCGCCAGCACCAGCATAACAACCGCCAGCACCAGCATAACAACCGCCACCACCAGCATAACAACCGCCACCACCAGCATAACAACCGCCACCACCACCACAAGCATAACAACCGCCACCACCACCACTAGCATAACAACCGCCACCACTAGCATAACAACCGCCACCACCACCACTACTAGCATAACAACCGCCACCACCACCACTACTAGCATAACAACCGCCACCAACCCCCACTACTAGCATAACAACCGCCACCACCACCACTAGCATAACAACCGCCACCACTAGCATAACAACAGCCACCACCACCACTAGCATAACAACCGCCACCACCACCACTAGCATAACAACCGCCACCACCACCACTAGCATAACAACCGCCACCACTAGCATAACAACCGCCACCACTAGCATAACAACCGCCACCACTAGCATAACAACCGCCACCACTAGCATAACAACCGCCACCACCACCACTAGCATAACAACCGCCACCACCACCACCAGCATAACAACCGCCACCACCACTACCAGCATAACAACCGCCACCACCAGCATAACAACCGCCACCACCACTAGCATAACAACCGCCACCACTACTAGCATAACAACCGCCACCACTACTAGCATAACAACCGCCACCACTACTAGCATAACAACCGCCACCACTACTAGCATAACAACCGCCACCACCACTAGCATAACAACCGCCAGCACCAGCATAACAACCGCCAGCACCAGCATAACAACCGCCAGCACCAGCATAACAACCGCCAGCACCAGCATAACAACCGCCACCACCAGCATAACAACCGCCACCACCAGCATAACAACCGCCACCACTAGCATAACAACCGCCACCACTAGCATAACAACCGCCACCACTAGCATAACAACCGCCACCACTAGCATAACAACCGCCACCACTAGCATAACAACCGCCACCACTAGCATAACAACCGCCACCACCACTACTAGCATAACAACCGCCACCACTAGCATAACAACCGCCACCACCACTACTAGCATAACCGCCACCACTAGCATAACAACCGCCACCACCACTACTAGCATAACAACCGCCACCACTACTAGCATAACAACCGCCACCACTACTAGCATAACAACCGCCACCACTACTAGCATAACAACCGCCACCACCACTAGCATAACAACCGCCACCACCACTACTAGCATAACAACCGCCAGCACCAGCATAACAACCGCCAGCACCAGCATAACAACCGCCACCACCAGCATAACAACCGCCACCACTAGCATAACAACCGCCACCACTAGCATAACAACCGCCACCACTAGCATAACAACCGCCACCACTAGCATAACAACCGCCACCACTAGCATAACAACCGCCACCACTAGCATAACAACCGCCACCACTAGCATAACAACCGCCACCACTAGCATAACAACCGCCACCACTAGCATAACAACCGCCACCACTAGCATAACAACCGCCACCACTAGCATAACAACCGCCACCACCACTACTAGCATAACAACCGCCACCACTAGCATAACAACCGCCACCACCACTACTAGCATAACCGCCACCACTAGCATAACAACCGCCACCACAAGCATAACAACCGCTTCCACCACCACTAGCATAACAACCGCCACCGCCACCACTAGCATAACAACCGCCACCACTAGCATAACAACCGCCACCACCACCACTACTAGCACAACAACCGCCACCACTAGCATAACAACCACCACTACTAGCATAACAACCGCCACCACTAGCATAACAACCGCCACCACAAGCATAACAACCGCCACCACCACCACTAGCATAACAACCGCCACCACCACCACTAGCATAACAACCGCCACCACTAGCATAACAACCGCCACCACTAGCATAACAACCGCCACCACCACCACTACTAGCATAACAACCGCCACCACCACCACTACTAGCATAACAACCGCCACCACTACTAGCATAACAACCGCCACCACCACCACTAGCATAACAACCGCCACCACTAGCATAACAACCGCCACCACTAGCATAACAACCGCCACCACTAGCATAACAACCGCCACCACCACCACTACTAGCATAACAACCGCCACCACCACCACTACTAGCACAACAACCGCCACCACCACCACTACTAGCATAACAACCGCCACCACCACTACTAGCATAACCGCCACCACTAGCATAACAACCGCCACCACAAGCATAACAACCGCCACCACAAGCATAACAACCGCTTCCACCACCACTAGCATAACAACCGCCACCACCACCACTAGCATAACAACCGCCACCACTAGCATAACAACTGCCACCACTAGCATAACAACCGCCACCACCACCACTAGCATAACAACCGCCACCACCACCACTAGCATAACAACCGCCACCACCACCACTAGCATAACAACCGCCACCACTAGCATAACAACTGCCACCACTAGCATAACAACCGCCACCACCACCACTAGCATAACAACCGCCACCACCACCACTAGCATAACAACCGCCACCACCACCACTAGCATAACAACCGCCACCACCACCACTAGCATAACAACCGCCACCACTAGCATAACAACCGCCACCACTAGCATAACAACCGCCACCACCACCACTACTAGCATAACAACTGCCACCACCACCACTACTAGCATAACAACCGCCACCACCACCACTACTAGCATAACAACCGCCACCACCACCACTAGCATAACAACCGCCACCACTAGCATAACAACCGCCACCACTAGCATAACAACCGCCACCACCACCACTACTAGCATAACAACCGCCACCACCACCACTACTAGCATAACAACCGCCACCACCACCACTACTAGCATAACAACCGCCACCCACCCACCACTAGCAGCACTAACCACCCACCCACCACTAGCAGCACGCCCGCCTACCACTAGCAGCACACCCGCCTACTACTAGCACACCCACCTACCACTAGCACACCCACCTACCACTAGCACCCCCCCCCCCCCCCCCCAGCACTAGCACACCCACCCACCCACCACTAGCAGGACACCCACCCACCCACCACTAGCACACCCACCTACCACTAGTGCCCCCCTACTAGTACAACCACCACCAGTATGCCATAACAAGCATAACCACCATTATAAACTGGGTGGGTCGAGCCCTGAATGCTGATTGGCTGACAGCCGTGGTATACCACAGGTATAACAAAACATTTATTTTTACTGCTCTAATTAAGTTGGTAACCAGTTTATAATAGCAATAAGGCCCTTCGGGGGGTGAGGTATAGTGCCAATATACCACGGCTAAGGGCTGTGTCCAGGCACTCGCGTTGCGTTATGCGTATGGACAGTCCCTAGCTGTGGTATATTAGCCATATACCACACCCACTCTGGCCTTATTGCTTAAGTACACCGTCACTAGCATAGCCACCACCACACCGTCACCAGCATAGCCACCACTACACCGTCACCAGCATAGCCACCACTACACCGTCACCAGCATAGCCACCACCACACCGTCACTAGCATAGCCACCACTACACCGTCACTAGCATAGCCACCACCACACCGTCACTAGCATAGCCACCACCACACCGTCACTAGCATAGCCACCACTACACCGTCACTAGCATAGCCACCACTACACCGTCACTAGTATAGCCACCACTACACCGTCACTAGCATAGCCACCACCACACCGTCACTAGCATAGCCACCACTACACCGTCACTAGCATAGCCACCACTACACCGTCACTAGCATAGCCACCACTACACCGTCACTAGCATAGCCACCACTACACCGTCACTAGCATAGCCACCACTACACCGTCACTAGCATAGCCACCACTACACCGTCACTAGTATAGCCACCACTACACCGTCACTAGCATAGCCACCACCACACCGTCACTAGTATAGCCACCACCACACCGTCACTAGCATAGCCACCACCACACCGTCACTAGCATAGCCACCACTACACCGTCACTAGCATAGCCATCACGTAACTGTTGTGGGAATGAGGAAATATGTCTATCATTATACATGATGGTCAACAAAGACCAGGACTATGTTGTGATTCTAGTCTACAGTGAGGAACACTAAAGACACCATGACTCACTGTTACCTCTTGGGCGTCCCTCGCCGCCTTGGCATCATCCTCATTGTAGCGGTTGCAGTTGTACCTACAATAAAACAGAGCTAGTAATTAGTGAGAGAAAAAAAATTCAAAACATTTTAGTCCAATATGGTTGTAGCTTCCTTCCTTATTACAGCAACAACAAAGACCGACAGCAACCGGAGGGATGCCAGTTTAAATCCCGGGTCTGACAAAATCTGTCCGGAAGTGAGCTATTAACAGGAGAGAAATCCTAGACGCCTTCACCTGTCGTTGAGGTCTTGATCAAGGCACCTAACCCCCCCCCCAACAACAACTGCTCCACGGGCGCCCAAGTAAGGCAGCCCCCCCCCCCCCACTCCAACCTGTATGTGTCTTTCGGAGGTGTTGGGATAAAGCGGAAGGACAATAAAGGAATCTAAAAAGGGATGCTTCTGAATGCTGGCAGTGAGGTCATTTATCAACTTCCCCAGAGTCAGATGAACTCGCCGATACCATTTTTATGTTTCCGTGGCCAGTATGAAGGAAGTTAGAGGTAGTTTCACGAGCCAATGCTAACTAGCATTAGCACAATGACTGCAAGTCTATGGGTATCTACTAGCATGCTAGCAGATACCCATAGACTTCCAGTAAAATAGTACTAGTCAGTAGGAGGTAGATCCACCCACCAGGCAGAGCCGTGTGGTTCCCAGGGCCCCAGGCAGACCCAGCAGAACTCTGCCTTGCAGCTCTGGTTCCGACACACCATGTGGTTGCAGCCGCCGTCCTTCTCAATGGTCACGTGGCATTTGGGGCACTCCTGAGGGAAAGATGGCCAAGCAGAGAGGGGCTCAGTAACAGTCCATCATTCACACAGCAGCAGCACTATAGAGCAACATATAAGAGCCAGTTTTCCCTGACACAGATTAAGTCTAGAATATCCACTGAGAATTATTTTTAGTCCAGGAATAGGGCGTAATCTGTGTCTGGGGAAACCAGTCCTAAAATACTGAAAGAGATACTCAAAACACAAATCTAGCTGGTTTCGTGGAGGGACTAGCAAGTGATATAGCTAGTTTCTGGACCTCCATAAAAACAGACCATGATTGTGTTTAGAGGTAAGCCTGTTTAAATACCCTTGTATTGGCTGCGATCCAGTTGGACGTCTCGCTGTCATCGTCACACTTCTTGATCCATTTCCTCAACCACTGAAAGGTTCAACACGGGAAAAGATATTCAATACAACAAGTTCAAAGTCAACAATCTTTGTTTGATAATGTAACTATATTACAGGAAGTATTACTATGTTAATCTCAGGGGACCTCTGTCCCCAAGTACACTTTACCATTAACCATAAATGTGTAGACTAGGGCTCGGTCTAGAACCAACCCATTGTCACTAGTGGAGATCTGAAAGGATAAGCAATTTGGTGACAATTCTACATTTCCCGTCGGGGGACAAGGTGAAGCAGCCACCACCTATCCCGTCGGGGGACAAGGTGAAGCAGCCACCACCACCTATCCCGTCGGGGGACAAGGTGAAGCAGCCACCACCACCACCTATCCCGTCAGGGGACAAGGTGAAGCAGCCACCACCTATCCCGTCGGGGGACAAGGTGAAGCAGCCACCACCACCACCTATCCCGCCGGGGGACAAGGTGAAGCAGCCACCACCTATCCCGCCAGGGGACAAGGTGAAGCAGCCACCACCACCACCTATCCCGTCAGGGGAAAAGGTGAAGCTACCACCACCTATCCCGTCAGGGGACAAGGTGAAGCAGCCACCACCACCACCTATCCCGTCGGGGGACAAGGTGAAGCAGCCACCACCTATCCCGTCAGGGGACAAGGTGAAGCAGCCACCACCACCACCTATCCCGCCGGGGGACAAGGTGAAGCAGCCACCACCTATCCCGCCGGGGGACAAGGTGAAGCAGCCACCACCTATCCCGTCGGGGGACAAGGTGAAGCTGCCACCACCTATCCCGTCGGGGGACAAGGTGAAGCTGCCACCACCTATCCCGTCAGGGGACAAGGTGAAGCTGCCACCACCTATCCCGTCAGGGGACAAGGTGAAGCTGCCACCACCTATCCCGTCAGGGGACAAGGTGAAGCTACCACCACCACCACCTATCCCGCCGGGGGACAAGGTGAAGCAGCCACCACCTATCCCGCCGGGGGACAAGGTGAAGCAGCCACCACCTATCCCGCCGGGGGACAAGGTGAAGCAGCCACCACCTATCCCGCCGGGGGACAAGGTGAAGCAGCCACCACCTATCCCGCCGGGGGACGAGGTGAAGCTGCCACCACCTATCCCGTCAGGGGACAAGGTGAAGCTACCACCACCACCACCTATCCCGCCGGGGGACAAGGTGAAGCTGCCACCACCTATCCCGTCAGGGGACAAGGTGAAGCTACCACCACCACCACCTATCCCGCCGGGGGACAAGGTGAAGCTGCCACCACCTATCCCGTCAGGGGACAAGGTGAAGCTACCACCACCTATCCCGTCAGGGGACAAGGTGAAGCTGCCACCACCTATCCCGTCAGGGGACAAGGTGAAGCTGCCACCACCTATCCCGTCGGGGGACAAGGTGAAGCTACCACCACCACCACCTATCCCGCCGGGGGACAAGGTGAAGCAGCCACCACCTATCCCGCCGGGGGACAAGGTGAAGCAGCCACCACCACCACCTATCCCGCCGGGGGACAAGGTGAAGCAGCCACCACCTATCCCGCCGGGGGACAAGGTGAAGCAGCCACCACCTATCCCGCCGGGGGACAAGGTGAAGCTGCCACCACCTATCCCGTCAGGGGACAAGGTGAAGCTACCACCACCACCACCTATCCCGCCGGGGGACAAGGTGAAGCTGCCACCACCTATCCCGTCAGGGGACAAGGTGAAGCTGCCACCACCTATCCCGTCAGGGGACAAGGTGAAGCTACCACCACCTATCCCGTCAGGGGACAAGGTGAAGCTGCCACCACCTATCCCGTCAGGGGACAAGGTGAAGCTGCCACCACCTATCCCGTCGGGGGACAAGGTGAAGCTACCACCACCTATCCCGCCGGGGGACAAGGCGAAGCAGCCACCACCTATCCCGCCGGGGGACAAGGCGAAGCAGCCACCACCTATCCCGCCGGGGGACAAGGCGAAGCAGCCACCACCTATCCCGCCGGGGGACAAGGCGAAGCAGCCACCACCTATCCCGCCGGGGGACAAGGTGAAGCAGCCACCACCTATCCCGCCGGGGGACAAGGTGAAGCAGCCACCACCTATCCCGCCGGGGGACAAGGTGAAGCAGCCACCACCTATCCCGCCGGGGGACAAGGTGAAGCAGCCACCACCTATCCCGCCGGGGGACAAGGTGAAGCAGCCACCACCTATCCCGCCGGGGGACAAGGTGAAGCAGCCACCACCTATCCCGCCGGGGGACAAGGTGAAGCAGCCACCACCTATCCCGCCGGGGGACAAGGTGAAGCAGCCACCACCTATCCCGCCGGGGGACAAGGTGAAGCAGCCACCACCTATCCCGCCGGGGGACAAGGTGAAGCAGCCACCACCTATCCCGCCGGGAGACAAGGTGAAGCAGCCACCACCTATCCCGCCGGGGGACAAGGTGAAGCAGCCACCACCTATCCCGCCGGGGGACAAGGTGAAGCAGCCACCACCTATCCCGCCGGGGGACAAGGTGAAGCAGCCACCACCTATCCCGCCGGGGGACAAGGTGAAGCAGCCACCACCTATCCCGCCGGGAGACAAGGTGAAGCAGCCACCACCTATCCCGCCAGGGGACAAGGTGAAGCAGCCACCACCTATCCCGCCAGGGGACAAGGTGAAGCAGCCACCACCTATCCCGCCAGGGGACAAGGTGAAGCAGCCACCACCTATCCCGTCAGGGGACAAGGTGAAGCAGCCACCACCTATCCCGTCAGGGGACAAGGTGAAGCAGCCACCACCTATCCCGTCAGGGGACAAGGTGAAGCAGCCACCACCTATCCCGTCAGGGGACAAGGTGAAGCAGCCACCACCACCACCTATCCCGCCGGGGGACAAGGTGAAGCAGCCACCACCTATCCCGCCGGGGGACAAGGTGAAGCAGCCACCACCTATCCCGCCAGGGGACAAGGCGAAGCTGCCACCACCTATCCCGTCGGGGGACAAGGTGAAGCTACCACCACCTATCCCGCCGGGGGACAAGGCGAAGCAGCCACCACCTATCCCGCCGGGGGACAAGGCGAAGCAGCCACCACCTATCCCGCCGGGGGACAAGGCGAAGCAGCCACCACCTATCCCGCCGGGGGACAAGGCGAAGCAGCCACCACCTATCCCGCCGGGGGACAAGGTGAAGCAGCCACCACCTATCCCGCCGGGGGACAAGGTGAAGCAGCCACCACCTATCCCGCCGGGGGACAAGGTGAAGCAGCCACCACCTATCCCGCCGGGGGACAAGGTGAAGCAGCCACCACCTATCCCGCCGGGGGACAAGGTGAAGCAGCCACCACCTATCCCGCCGGGAGACAAGGTGAAGCAGCCACCACCTATCCCGCCGGGGGACAAGGTGAAGCAGCCACCACCTATCCCGCCGGGGGACAAGGTGAAGCAGCCACCACCTATCCCGCCGGGGGACAAGGTGAAGCAGCCACCACCTATCCCGCCGGGGGACAAGGTGAAGCAGCCACCACCTATCCCGCCGGGAGACAAGGTGAAGCAGCCACCACCTATCCCGCCGGGGGACAAGGTGAAGCAGCCACCACCTATCCCGCCGGGGGACAAGGTGAAGCAGCCACCACCTATCCCGCCGGGGGACAAGGTGAAGCAGCCACCACCTATCCCGCCGGGGGACAAGGTGAAGCAGCCACCACCTATCCCGCCGGGAGACAAGGTGAAGCAGCCACCACCTATCCCGCCAGGGGACAAGGTGAAGCAGCCACCACCTATCCCGCCAGGGGACAAGGTGAAGCAGCCACCACCTATCCCGCCAGGGGACAAGGTGAAGCAGCCACCACCTATCCCGTCAGGGGACAAGGTGAAGCAGCCACCACCTATCCCGTCAGGGGACAAGGTGAAGCAGCCACCACCTATCCCGTCAGGGGACAAGGTGAAGCAGCCACCACCTATCCCGTCAGGGGACAAGGTGAAGCAGCCACCACCACCACCTATCCCGCCGGGGGACAAGGTGAAGCAGCCACCACCTATCCCGCCGGGGGACAAGGTGAAGCAGCCACCACCTATCCCGCCAGGGGACAAGGTGAAGCAGCCACCACCTATCCCGCCAGGGGACAAGGTGAAGCAGCCACCACCTATCCCGCCAGGGGACAAGGTGAAGCAGCCACCACCTATCCCGCCAGGGGACAAGGTGAAGCAGCCACCACCTATCCCGCCAGGGGACAAGGTGAAGCAGCCACCACCTATCCCGCCAGGGGACAAGGTGAAGCAGCCACCACCTATCCCGTTAGGGGACAAGGTGAAGCTACCACCACCTATCCCGTCAGGGGAAAAGGTGAAGCTACCACCACCTATCCTGTCAGATCTACAGTACATGAAATGTATATGGGGTAAGGGTTAAAGTTGTTTTTGTGGACTGGGTCTGACTACTATTACATTACCACTGACAGGGAGGGTTGAATTTAGACTCAGTTGTGACATACCTTACACTTGACAGGATCATGCCAGTTCTCACCACAATTGAAGCTGCAATGATTGGATAGAAATAAAGATCCACATGTAACCCAAAAAAAAATCAATGTTTTTTTTAGGATTCCATTTGTGTGACAACTGCAAGAGATATCACATGCGTTTTGAGAGATGTTGGTTACACTCCTTTTACCGTGTGTTAATAAATCAAGACTTCTCTGTGTGAGTATTAGTGGTAGATGGTCCTTTTTACATGCCAGAGAACGTGTATGATGTACAAAACAAAACCAATAAGCAGGGAATGTAAGTCCTAGTATGGCTGTCTCTTACCAGAACTGCCGGCCACATGTGCATCTCACAGGCTTAGCATCTGGGTACTGGACTTTGACTACGTGATGGCAGTCTGGCGCCGGGCACCATTTTAACAGTCGATTGCACTGAGGACGAGAGGACAGGAGCATAAGAAGAGGGGATACAAGCAGAAGGAATACATGCCAATCCTCTTCTCCAAAACAAGCAAGATTATCTAACATCTGAAGAACACATGAAATATTCTCAGTGGGGCTTTCATGGATAATTACTACATTGTATTTTAGAGTACAGACATCTCCATATAAAACACAGTTGCTGTATATATATAATCAATAAAGAACATTACACATCTTACCTCTACAAAACTATTGGTAATCAAGTGTTGGTACTTCAACTTCACCTTGGACTCTGTGATCAGTCTCCTACAGGAAAATCATTTGGTTTATTGAAATGCTAATTAAATGTAGTGGATTTGAACAAATACAAAAAAAATGTGATTTATAAACTTTATAAAATCTGCTACTCTACATCTCCAACTCTCACAGAACAAGCAGCGTGTAGAGCAAGCAGCGTGTAGAGCAACCAGCGTGTAGAGCAAGCAGCGTGTAGAGCAAGCAGCGTGTAGAGCAAGCAGCGTGTAGAGCAAGCAGCGTGTATGTAATGCTGAAACGTAATAATAATAAATGAAAGGCTTTACTGTCACAGAGCGGATAGATGCAGTTAAATTTGTTGTTTTACAGGGTCAGACATAGTAGTAAGGAGCCCCTGGAGCAAATCAGGGTTACGTGTCTTGCTCAAGGGCACAGACAGATTGTTCATCTTGACGGCGCGGGTATTCGAACCAGCAACCTTTCAGTTACTGTCCTAATGCGCTAACCGCTAGTCTACCTGCTGTGGAATGTAAAGCGACACTGACGTAACACTTACATGACTGTGTTGTCGTCCACCAATATATCACAGCTGTGAGCAGGGCAGGAAATTGTCTTTTTTTTTTTAAGAAAGAGAAAGGAAACATGGTGAGATTTTTCACATCTCAACAAAAGCCCAATGAGTCAGAGTAAGAGTTTACAGTCCATGGTAACGATACATACATACCTGCTGTGTGTATGAATGTATGTATGAATAAGCCAAAGGTCAAAGGTTATTATTTTAACGTTTTGTCTGTGCTATTGCATTGCTTTCTTCTTGACTACTTCCTGCTGACCTCTTGCCAGGCCCCGCCCACCAAGGGTTTCTTACCGTAAGGGTCTTTTCCTGGTAAAACAAAAAGGTGTTTGTGATGCTTACCTGTCCCATCCCCTCCTCGATGATTTTGGTAGTCAAGTAGTCCCCCCAACACTGCATGCAGAACTTGTGTCCACACTCCAGGCCAGTGAAGTACTGTTGGAGATGAAGATTCAGTCATAGAGGCTAGGGGGTAAGGGTTAGTGGGTATGGGTTAGAGGCTAGGGGGTATGGGTTAGAGGCTAGGGGGTATGGGTTATAGGCTAGGGGGTATGGGTTAGAGGCTAGGGGGTATAGGGGGTATGGGTTAGAGGCTAGGGGGTATGGGTTAGAGGCTAGGGGGTATGGGTTAGAGGCCAGGGGGTATGGGTTAGAGGCCAGGGGGTATGGGTTAGAGGCCAGGGGGTATGGGTTAGAGGCTAGGGGGTATGGGTTAGAGGCTAAGGGGTATGGGTTAGAGGCTAAGGGGTATGGGTTAGAGGCTAAGGGGTATGGGTTAGAGGCCAGGGGGTATGGGTTAGAGGCCAGGGGGTATGGGTTAGAGGCCAGGGGGTATGGGTTAGAGGCTAGGAGGTATGGGTTAGAGTCCAGGGGGTATGGGTTAGAGGCTAAGGGGTATGGGTTAGAGTCCAGGGGGTATGGGTTAGAGGCCAGGGGGTATGGGTTAGAGGCTAGGAGGTATGGGTTAGAGGCTAGGAGGTATGGGTTAGAGGCTAGGAGGTATGGGTTAGAGGCTAGGAGGTATGGGTTAGAGGCTAGGGGGTATGGGTTAGAGGCTAGGGGGTATGGGTTAGAGGCTAGGGGGTATGGGTTAGAGGCTAGGGGGTATGGGTTAGAGGCCAGGGGGTATGGGTTAGAGGCCAGGGGGTATGGGTTAGAGGCCAGGGGGTATGGGTTAGAGGCCAGGGGGTATGGGTTAGAGGCCAGGGGGTATGGGTTAGAGGCCAGGGGGTATGGGTTAGAGGCCAGGGGGTATGGGTTAGAGGCCAGGGGGTATGGGTTAGAGGCCAGGGGGTATGGGTTAGAGGCTAGGGGGTATGGGTTAGAGGCTAGGGGGTATGGGTTAGAGGCTAGGGGGTGTCTCCTTTCATAATACTGACTGACTGAGTTTGGGTAGTTCAGCTAGAAGATCTGACAGGGCATGTCCTAGTGATGGGGAGGGGGGAATCTATACAGTTACACATCACAATATTATATCGATACTTTGACTATATAGATATATTTTTTTGCTAGGTAGTGTTAGCTCGAGCTAATCGGCTGTACCCGCACCAAATCTCAGGTATTATTCATCCTATAGCTAGTTTATTTAAAAATAGTGAGCCAACACGTTTTCAGCACTTTATTTCTATGACTGATCAAAACTAGTTTTCTCCTGCGCTCTTCCCTCTGTAGCAGACATATAGTGTAATGTGTTAATATGAAATAGCAGTATTGAATCGCAATACATATCGTATCAGTATGGTGATATTGTATCGTGATACATATCGTATCAGTATGGTGATATTGTATCGTGATACATATCGTATCAGTATGGTGATATTGTATCGTAATACATATCGTATCGGTGATATTGTGTCGTAATACATATCGTATCAGTATGGTGATATTGTATCGTGATACATATCGTATCAGTATGGTGATATTGTATCGTGATACATATCGTATCAGTATGGTAATATTGTATCATAATACATATCGTACCAGTATGGTGATATTGTATCGTAATACATATCGTATCGGTATGGTGATATTGTATCGTAATAAATATCGTATCAGTATGGTGATATTGTATCGTAATACATATCGTATCAGTATGGTGGTATTGTATCGTAATACATATTGTATCAGTATGGTGATATTGTATCGTAATACATATCGTATCAGTATGGTGATATTGTATCATGATACATATCGTATCAGTATGGTGATATTGTATCGTGAGGTCCCTGGCAATTCCAGCCCTATCATGTCCTGATCTTTTCACATCTACACTAGTGCCTAGTAGCTAGAGGTAGGGGCTAGGAGTTAAGTGTTTCCCTTCATGTCTAGGGGTTGTGTCTTTCCCTTCAGAGTAGGCTACTGACCGAGTTTGGGTAGTTCAGAGCTACACTACCAGAGTCTGAGGGTAGAAGATAGGGTGCAGGGTAGGAAATAGGGTTCAGGGTAAGGGACAGGGTTCAGGGTAAGGGACAGGGTTCAGGGTAAGGGACAGGGTTCAGGGTAAGGGACAGGGTTCAGGGTAAGGGACAGGGTTCAGGTTCAGGGTAAGGGACAGGGTTCAGGGTAAGGGTTCAGGGTACGGGACAGGGTTCAGGGTAAGGGACAGGGTTCAGGGTAAGGGTTCAGGGTAAGGGACAGGGTTCAGGGTAAGGGTTCAGGGTAAGGGACAGGGTTCAGGGTAAGGGACAGGGTTCAGGGTAAGGGTTTAGGGTAAGGTACTGACCGTGTTTGGGTAGTTCAGGTAGCAGATCTGACAGGGAAGATCCTGAGCAGAGGACCTCGTGTTCATCAGCCGTGTCCTCGACTTCTTACTGGGGTTGATGACATGGCATTCCGAGAACAATTTGTCAAGGTTCCCATCAAAATATCTAGTGAGAGAAGACATGTCATCAGTGTATTATTCACTAGAATAGGGACTTCGGGTCATGCTATAACAAATGGTTACATAGAAAGGCAATAAGTCATAGCCAAACTAGAGCACCAAGACAAAGGCGAAACCTGTGCCCAGATCTCGGGACTTTTAACTATTGGACATAGCGCAAATTGAGCATTAAAAAGGGTCTGCAGTGAAATTGGTAAACAGACAATTGATTTGATCAATTCAATTTCCTTGTGTAATGCTGTCTATTCATATTTAATACCAGACCATGGACATTCAACAGACCACCTAACTAACACAATGATGGCACTAATAGAGCCAAGAAGATTACACTGTTTTACAATGAGTTTTACAACAAATCATACAAGAGCCAATGTCACGACTAACCTTTCCATCAGTTTCTCTTTGTCCCAATTGAAGTGACTAAGAAGTATTCTTGTTATCGTTGCAGGGTTCTAGAGAAGAGTAGCAAAAATTAGGAGGCAAAATACACATTTATATTGCCTCCGGAAGCTTCATAGCTTTTAAAAGACAGCCACTTAACTAGCTAGCTATTTAGCATTGGATTAGAATACACTAAACGGTAACTAGCAGTACGGTCATGTCAGTTACACGACAAATACGTTCTAGGCTATTATTGTTCAAAATGTGTCTAATAATAGGATTCATAAAAATCTGCAATTCATTGCAGACAAACTCACTGACTGACAGAAGTGGGAATCAAGGTTCGGCCATGTTGTTTCAGGCGCACAGGCCTCAAAATCAGACACAGTGGAAAGTAAGATAGCTAGCTAGGTGGCTAGCTATAATCCAGGTGAAACTATGGACATAGGGGGCTGATAGGATCTCACGCAAGCTAGATAGCTCAGTACCGTTAGCTACTTCGCCATTTTGGTGCCATAAAAGAAGACAAATACGTTGATGACAGTGTTGTAATAGCTACGTTGTAGCTAACAGGGGAATGACAAAGATGACTAGCCAAACTAGCTAGGTTTTCTGGCTGGGTCTAACAGTTATTTTTACTAAATCTTACTGTAGCTAGTTGGGTCAGCATCTTGGCAGAACTGACAACTCACTTATCTCGCTGAGCCAGGCGCACTAGTCTTTCAAGAGACATAACGTTACGTTATTGGTTCGTTAGCTAACGTTAGTTGACTAAACTAAAGTTGGCAGCTTCCCTAGACAGATAACGTTAATTTAGCTAGCTGGTTAGTTACAGTAGTAGTTTGTTGAAATTGAAGTCTGAGTAACTTAGCTACAGTACCTAAACTAAGGTAACGTTACTAACGTTAGTTTGTAACTAGCTAGGTAACGTTAGCTAGCAAACAAGCTAACATGCGTTGAGGCTTACCGTTACCTACGATTGTTTGTTCTGGGCAGTAAACTAACTAATTACTAATTAGCTGTTTACGTTTTACAATTTGCGGCCTACCGAGACCCAACATCCTCGGCCTTTCCTTCACCTCACCTGGATGACATCATTGACCTCCCTGATACACTCGATCATATGCTGAAGGATCTGTTCAGCAGTCAGAACCTCGAACCGATAGTCCTCCTCGTCTTGACCGGGCCCTAGGCCACTGCCCCCGGTCTCCCCACATTCATCTCGCTCTCCACCGGCCACAACAGGATCATCCAACTCCACTTCCAGAGTGTCGTCTTCGGGATCCTCCTCAGCGCTGTCTTCGCTGCATTCCTCTTCCTCCTCGTCGAATTCATAATTGTACCCTTCGTCTGAGTCCATTACTCGGTTAACTTGATATTGTGACAAGGTATGATACCAAACGCTAGATACGAGGATGTGTACAGGCCGCAACGAAACAAGAGACGAAATATTTCGAAAGAGAAAAAAAATATTTCCGGAGAGAGAGAGTAGCTAGCTACAACAACATGAGCGCAGCTGCTGCTGGACCAACAAAGAGATGCGGCGTCATACTGACCTACGTTTTACGTCACGTCAAATAAGGACGAGCAGGACATGTACAAACACTTCAAGCACATCAAGATCACTGTTATTTATTTGTTGAAGACAGCGTGGAATGTTTTAACAAATTATTATACTTTATCATAAAAATATAAGGCTGCCATTCACCGGTGTGTATTCCCCGTTGTGTTTTTCTCTTTCTGAATTTGACCTTCTTTAAATGAGCCTAATCCTTCATGATAAATAATTCAACAAACATTGGTTATTTATATTCCTGTGTAGGACATTGTGTACTATGGCCACATTACGCCAAAAATACATTATTGGCATACCCATTACAACCAATGAATACAATTGTCGTTTTAATACATTCATTTAGTTTTGTATCATATTGTAATGCTGTAGCCATTATATCATATGTAAGTGTATGAGAAAACATTATATAGGGCCTGTTTATAATTACACTGGTGAGTCTTGCAAACAGAGTGAGCGTGTATGTAGACACTTTACCACTAGATGACAGTACAGAGTTAAATCTAAAACTTTTGACCTGCGTTGGATTTAATTTAGTGTGACTGGCATCAATCCGCCCCATAGCCTATGGCTGAGGGCGTAGTGTTGCGGTAATGTTATAGAACACAAGCAGGCTAATCTAATTTAGCAAGTATTCATTTTGCAAGTATATTGCAATAATCGTATATGTAGTCTTCAAATTATTTAAACTCCTTTACTGTTTAGCAAAATGTGTAATGACTAGGCATATTTAATTCACATACATAACCTTTGAGTATATCTGTTTTCAAGAACTTTTACACATCCTCACAGGCCTCTGTGAATTGAGGCATATTGTGTGTTTCAGGTTTTGTGGTCACAGTTTTTTATGATTCTATCTTATTGAAAGCCTACACATACCACAATAAAAGGACAAAATAATTACTAGACAAAAGAGTCTTTGAGCCAACACATTATATGTTAAGGAATGGTAGTTGAAAGCAGAATGAAGTGGCCTTATATGTTGAGGAATGGTAGTTGAAAGCAGAATGGAGTGGCCTTATATGTTGAGGAATGGTAGTTGAAAGCAGAATGGAGTGGCCTTATATGTTGAGGAATGGTAGTTGAAAGCAGAATGGAGTGGCCTTATATGTTGAGGAATGGTAGTTGAAAGCAGAATGGAGTGGCCTTATATGTTGAGGAATGGTAGTTGAAAGCAGAATGGAGTGGCCTTATGTGTTGAGGAATGGTAGTTGAAAGCAGAATGGAGTGGCCTTATATGTTGAGGAATGGTAGTTGAAAGCAGAATGGAGTGGCCTTATATGTTGAGGAATGGTAGTTGAAAGCAGAATGGAGTGGCCTTATATGTTGAGGAATGGTAGTTGAAAGCAGAATGGAGTGGCCTTATATGTTGAGGAATGGTAGTTGAAAGCAGAATGGAGTGGCCTTATATGTTGAGGAATGGTAGTTGAAAGCAGAATGGAGTGGCCTTATGTGTTGAGGAATGGTAGTTGAAAGCAGAATGGAGTGGCCTTATATGTTGAGGAATGGTAGTTGAAAGCAGAATGGAGTGGCCTTATATGTTGAGGAATGGTAGTTGAAAGCAGAATGGGGTGGCCTTATGTGTTGAGGAATGGTAGTTGAAAGCAGAATGGAGTGGCCTTATGTGTTGAGGAATGGTAGTTGAAAGCAGAATGGAGTGGCCTTATGTGTTGAGGAATGGTAGTTGAAAGCAGAATGGAGTGGCCTTATATGTTGAGGAATGGTAGTTGAAAGCCGAATGGAGTGGCCTTATATGTTGAGGAATGGTAGTTGAAAGCAGAATGGAGTGGCCTTATGTGTTGAGGAATGGTAGTTGAAAGCAGAATGGAGTGGCCTTATGTGTTGAGGAATGGTAGTTGAAAGCAGAATGGAGTGGCCTTATGTGTTGAGGAATGGTAGTTGAAAGCAGAATGGAGTGGCCTTATGTGTTGAGGAATGGTAGTTGAAAGCAGAATGGAGTGGCCTTATATGTTGAGGAATGGTAGTTGAAAGCCGAATGGAGTGGCCTGGGTCTCTTGTACTCCACATTTGTTTTCGGAGCCGTGTGACTGATAGCTGCTTGATTTCGTATTCAATGTTTGTAGTATTATTTCCCAATGCTGGTTGCAATCCCTCAACTACAATTGTAAACTGAATCTTTCCACTGTACAAATCATCTGCTGTTACAAAAATAGCCTTTGCTGTGATGTCACAATATCTGGAGCAGGTGCTCTTTTGTTTGGTGCAAATACAGTTTGTTTTCATGCTGTCGAAAAAGAAAACCCAAAGCAATAATCATTGCATTATCTCCCATTGTAACAGTCAACAGTAGTTAACCCGAGGGTCTTAGAGATTTAGAGACTTTATGGAACAGATGTCCATGGTGTGATCTTTATGGATAGTGCTGCTAAATATCTGTTGCAACCTGTTGAGGCAACCAAACAGAAGCGATTGCAACATTCTGATAGATTTTTTAACTAATTGGTCCTTTGACTAAACAGATTATTAATTGGGCAAAATATCAGAATTGGGCTGCCTGTGTAAACACAGCCCAAGTAGACAAATACTGTATTCTCTTATTAAAGAGAGTGGACATTTCTCTTACAATGCACGCCAGCTGAGGAAAAAAATATGATATTTTGTCATTTTGCAGATTACTATAAAATCTAGTTTGGTAAAGCAACCCGATTGGGTAACAAAAAAAATGGATAGCGAATGTGTATGTAGATTTACAGTTGGGTGTAGGAGGATAAGCTCATAGCAATAGTACAGTATAGGGAAATACCCTTTACCTTGTCTCTGTGCTCTTGTGATTACATGAGACAGGAGCAGGTTTAATGTGATACACCTTTAATGTGCCTCACAGCAATCCCCTGATCTGAGCCAGACCAGACAGAGCCTGATCAGATCCTGTTAAAGCATGAACTGAACTTTCCTCCCAACACAACAACACATCACTAACCGCTCAGTCTCAGTCTCAACACAAGCACTTCTTTCAAATGTTTTATGGGATTGGAACAAAAATATTATACGGCTATTTTTTTGGGGGGGGAAAACACAGTGTATCCCCTGCTAGGATGCCAGCCCCCCTAGGTGAACACATACAAACACACACATCCCTCTGTGCACCGGCAGAGATACTCTATCTGTGAGATCCAGGGGGGTGGCAGTGAGGGGGACATACAAGTGCCACGTTACACTGGTCCTTTGAGCCGGGAGGACTGGGGGACAATGGTGCTGTTAACACTGCTGACTGGGACCTTTAGGCCTTCTGAAACTTTAATGTGATTTGGTGAGCGACCTACCGCTCGCCGAGGTCAGAGATGAACCCGGGCCCCGGCAACATCCCGGGGTTGCCGTGTGTCGTTGCCGCTGTAACCAGACACCGGCCCGGCGATGGGGGCAGAGGGGGAATCGGGTGCCGGCTCGTCTTTGTCCCCTGTGGCATGGATAATGACCCGTCTGTCCTCACCGGGGGCATAGAGAGATGGGACTCAGTGTCTCAGGTAAAAAGAGCACAGGTTACCAATCTGATTTATACAAGGCAGGACAGTGACCTGATCTCAGGCAGAGGAGACTGTTTTTGAATCATTTATACTCTGTGTTTTTCCTTCCTGTGGGTTTTGCCTCAGCTCGGCACCATACAGAACTCTAGCCTATTCCTATCTAGTACTCGGGAGAGTTGTTGTCCTCTGTCTGTATCTTATCAGGGGTACATGATATAGATAGTGGGTTTCTGTGCTGATTTCCTTGTAATGAAGAATCTTTCGATCAATCGATTACATTTATTTCTTAATAAACTTAGCTCAAATCTGAAAGAGACACCTTTCGATGAGTGTGTCTTCCTTGATAATCCATGATCAGTCACCTATAAAAAGTCTTCCATTATGTTTTGGCCACTTTGACAAAAGAGTGTATTTAAGTGAAGCTCCAATCATAGCCCTGTAGCAGGGGCCAAGGCCAACTAACTTCTTCTTCTGCCTCTGGCAGAGGGGTAGGATTGACTTGGTCCCCTGGCAGAGTGGATGAGAGCTGGAGGACTTGGTCCCCTGGCAAAGTAGATGAGGGCTGGAGGACTTGATCCCCTGGCAGAGTGGATGAGAGCTGGAGGACTTGGTCCCCTGGCAAAGTAGATGAGGGCTGGAGGACTTGATCCCCTGGCAGAGTGGATGAGGGCTGGAGGACTTGGTCCCCTGGCAGAGTGGATGAGAGCTGGTGGACTTGGTCCCCTGGCAGAGTGGATGAGAGCTGGAGGACTTGGTCCCCTGGCAGAGTGGATGAGGGCTGGAGGACTTGGTCCCATGGCAGAGTGGATGAGAGCTGGTGGACTTGGTCCCCTGGCAGAGTGGATGAGAGCTGGTGGACTTGGTCCCCTGGCAGAGTGGATGAGGGCTAGAGGACTTGGTCCCCTGGCAGAGTGGATGAGAGCTGGAGGACTTGGTCCCCTGGCAAAGTAGATGAGGGCTGGAGGACTTGGTCCCCTGGCAGAGTGGATGAGGGCTGGAGGACTTGGTCCCATGGCAGAGTGGATGAGAGCTGGAGGACTTGGTCCCCTGGCAAAGTAGATGAGGGCTGGAGGACTTGATCCCCTGGCAGAGTGGATGAGAGCTGGAGGACTTGGTCCCCTGGCAAAGTAGATGAGGGCTGGAGGACTTGATCCCCTGGCAGAGTGGATGAGGGCTGGAGGACTTGGTCCCCTGGCAGAGTGGATGAGAGCTGGTGGACTTGGTCCCCTGGCAGAGTGGATGAGAGCTGGAGGACTTGGTCCCCTGGCAGAGTGGATGAGGGCTGGAGGACTTGGTCCCATGGCAGAGTGGATGAGAGCTGGTGGACTTGGTCCCCTGGCAGAGTGGATGAGAGCTGGTGGACTTGGTCCCCTGGCAGAGTGGATGAGGGCTAGAGGACTTGGTCCCCTGGCAGAGTGGATGAGAGCTGGAGGACTTGGTCCCCTGGCAAAGTAGATGAGGGCTGGAGGACTTGGTCCCCTGGCAGAGTGGATGAGGGCTGGAGGACTTGGTCCCATGGCAGAGTGGATGAGAGCTGGAGGACTTGGTCCCCTGGCAAAGTAGATGAGAGCTGGAGGACTTGGTCCCCTGGCAAAGTAGATGAGGGCTGGAGGACTTGGTCCCCTGGCAGAGTGGATGAGGGCTAGAGGACTTGGTCCCCTGGCAGAGTGGATGAGAGCTGGAGGACTTGGTCCCCTGGCAGAGTGGATGAGAGCTGGAGGACTTGGTCCCCTGGCAGAGTGGATGAGAGCTGGAGGACTTGGTCCCCTGGCAGAGTGGATGAGGGCTGGAGGACTTGGCCTTTTGGCTATACAGTAGAAAGGTGATCTCTGGGTGTTTTGTCCCGCTGTAATCAGACAGGAACATCATCCATCATGAGAGAGAGGCTATAACAGCCAGGTTACAAAGGTGAGATAAGATCATGAGAGAGGTTATTACAGCCAGGCTACAATGGGAGATAAGATAAGGAGCGTGGTTACAGGAGCCCGGCCCGGACGGCCTCGCAGGGAGAGGTATAGCTCAGGTGACAGCCCAGGTAGGTTCCTCATTACATAGCCAGGCCTGGCTGGCCCTGGCCTACATGGCTAACTCTCCGCTGGCCTGGGAAGGCTAGAGTAAGCCGGGGCTGGAGTGTGAGGGCTCGATGCATGGTCACAAGCCACACTGCTATGGTGAATTGGTTTATGCTGAATTGGTTTTGTGGTGAATTGGTTGGATACGAATCGGCAGAGTCCTGGTTCGTAACCTGATAGAGTGGAACAATAACTGGAGAATTGACATTGTAAAACGTTATGTCCTTTATACTTCTGTCAGTGATGTGATGGACATTACTCTTGCATTGATTACTTTATCAAGTTAGCATGAGTGTTAATCCTCTATTGTTTAATCTCTATTGCAATGTCGTCAATTACTTGACGAAAACATAAAATCAAGAGTTTATTAGTTATAACACGTCTCAATCTCAACGCTTTGTCTCGGACTCACCAAACAAATATCAACATACGCAATGTACCAGAGTCTGCTTATCCCCTAAATCACTGACATGACCTGATCGTCATCTGAAGGCGATTAAAGTATAAGTCGTTGGTCTGGTAGAGTGTGTGTCTGCAGGTGCATGAGGTGTTTCACGTGTCACAGAGTTTTGGGATTGTGTGACCCGGCCAGAGGTCGACATCATGTCCCCGCGGGTGACGAAAACAATCTGTCCCGTTGTCTTATCATCCCCTGTAGAAGTGTGCCATGACCCGAGTGTGTGTGTGTGTGTGTGTGTGTGTGTGTGTGTGTGTGTGTGTGTGTGTGTGTGTGTGTGTGTGTGTGTGTGTGTGTGTGTGTGTGTGTGTGTGTGTGTGTGTGTGTGTGTGTGTGTGTGTTTGTCACCGATAAGACCCACAGCCATGTCTGTCTGTCCATCCATCATGCTCGTAGCCTTTCACTCACTGACATGGAGCCGCTGGTCGCTAATCCTGGACTGACGCCTCTCTCTCTCTTCAGAGTCACAATAGGCATAGATCTGTTTTGAATATCTTGCCAACTTCTATGGTCATTGTCACATGTTGTGTACTAGAAAGCACAAACAGATCTGTGGCCAGGCCATAACTAACCACCACCCCGAGTCTGTGTGTCTGGGAGGGTCTGGGAGCATCAGTCAATCTGTTATGTCTAATGGATGCCAATATTGTTCTCCTCAAATCTGTTTACAGAGAAAAGGACAACACCAGTGGGTGTAAGAGGGTTATTTTGACAGTTACACCACAAAGTATAGATGTTGTTTCACATTAAGCATATTTTTGAGGGGCAAAATTAATTAATTTGCCTTGGATTAACGATTAACAGCTAAGAGGGTTTGAGAATTTAATAATATGAAGCTAATATTCACCCAAAAGCAAGGATATTATTTTAATTAGGCCTAGCCGGAATTACAATACGATGAATTTGTAAAAACAGACATTCTGTTCCAGAAAGACATCTGCTGTAAATTACTGATCTGCATTTTGGGCGGGATGATGTTTACTGGCTATAAGATACTGGTGTATCAGTCATATAGACACACTGGGTGGTCTGCCTTGTTACTGACTATAAGATACTGGTGTATCAGTCATATAGACACACTGGGCCGGATGATGTTTACTGACTATAAGATACTGGTGTATCAGTCATATAGACACATTGGGTGGTCTGCCTTGTTACTGGTTATAAGATACTGGTGTATCAGTCATATAGACACATTGGGTGGTCTGCCTTGTTACTGACTATAAGATACTGGTGTATCAGTCATATAGACACACTGGGTGGTCTGCCTTGTTACTGACTATAAGATACTGGTGTATCAGTCATATAGACACACTGGGTGGTCTGCCTTGTTACTGGCTATAAGATACTGGTGTATCAGTCATATAGACACATTGGGTGGTCTACCTTGTTACTGACTATAAGATACTGGTGTATCAGTCATATAGACACATTGGGTGGTCTGCCTTGTTACTGACTATAAGATACTGGTGTATCAGTCATATAGACACATTGGGTGGTCTGCCTTGTTACTGACTATAAGATACTGGTGTATCAGTCATATAGACACATTGGGTGGTCTGCCTTGTTACTGACTATAAGATACTGGTGTATCAGTCATATAGACACATTGGGTGGTCTGCCTTGTTACTGACTATAAGATACTGGTGTATCAGTCATATAGACACATTGGGTGGTCTGCCTTGTTACTGACTATAAGATACTGGTGTATCAGTCATATAGACACATTGGGTGGTCTGCCTTGTTACTGACTATAAGATACTGGTGTATCAGTCATATAGACACATTGGGTGGTCTGCCTTGTTACTGACTATAAGATACTGGTGTATCAGTCATATAGACACATTGGGTGGTCTGCCTTGTTACTGGCTATAAGATACTGGTGTATCAGTCATATAGACACATTGGGTGGTCTGCCTTGTTACTGACTATAAGATACTGGTGTATCAGTCATATAGACACATTGGGTGGTCTGCCTTGTTACTGGTTTATAAGATACTGGTGTATCAGTCATATAGACACACTGGGTGGTCTGCCTTGTTACTGACTATAAGATACTGGTGTATCAGTCATATAGACACACTGGGTGGTCTGCCTTGTTACTGACTATAAGATACTGGTGTATCAGTCATATAGACACATTGGGTGGTCTGCCTTGTTACTGACTATAAGATACTGGTGTATCAGTCATATAGACACATTGGGTGGTCTGCCTTGTTACTGACTATAAGATACTGGTGTATCAGTCATATAGACACATTGGGTGGTCTGCCTTGTTACTGGTTTATAAGATACTGGTGTATCAGTCATATAGACACACTGGGTGGTCTGCCTTGTTACTGACTATAAGATACTGGTGTATCAGTCATATAGACACACTGGGTGGTCTGCCTTGTTACTGACTATAAGATACTGGTGTATCAGTCATATAGACACATTGGGTGGTCTGCCTTGTTACTGACTATAAGATACTGGTGTATCAGTCATATAGACACATTGGGTGGTCTGCCTTGTTACTGACTATAAGATACTGGTGTATCAGGCATATAGACACATTGGGTGGTCTGCCTTGTTACTGACTATAAGATACTGGTGTATCAGTCATATAGACACATTGGGTGGCCTGCCTTGTTACTGACTATAAGATACTGGTGTATCAGTCATATAGACACATTGGGTGGTCTGCCTTGTTACTGACTATAAGATACTGGTGTATCAGTCATATAGACACATTGGGTGGTCTGCCTTGTTACTGACTATAAGATACTGGTGTATCAGTCATATAGACACATTGGGTGGTCTGCCTTGTTACTGACTATAAGATACTGGTGTATCAGTCATATAGACACATTGGGTGGTCTGCCTTGTTACTGACTATAAGATACTGGTGTATCAGTCATATAGACACATTGGGTGGTCTGCCTTGTTACTGACTATAAGATACTGGTGTATCAGTCATATAGACACATTGGGTGGTCTGCCTTGTTACTGACTATAAGATACTGGTGTATCAGTCATATAGACACATTGGGTGGTCTGCCTTGTTACTGGTTTATAAGATACTGGTGTATCAGTCATATAGACACATTGGGTGGCCTGCCTTGTTACTGACTATAAGATACTGGTGTATCAGTCATATAGACACATTGGGTGGTCTGCCTTGTTACTGACTATAAGATACTGGTGTATCAGTCATATAGACACATTGGGTGGTCTGCCTTGTTACTGACTATAAGATACTGGTGTATCAGTCATATAGACACATTGGGTGGTCTGCCTTGTTACTGACTATAAGATACTGGTGTATCAGTCATATAGACACATTGGGTGGTCTGCCTTGTTACTGACTATAAGATACTGGTGTATCAGTCATATAGACACATTGGGTGGTCTGCCTTGTTACTGACTATAAGATACTGGTGTATCAGTCATATAGACACATTGGGTGGTCTGCCTTGTTACTGACTATAAGATACTGGTGTATCAGTCATATAGACACATTGGGTGGTCTGCCTTGTTACTGACTATAAGATACTGGTGTATCAGTCATATAGACACATTGGGTGGTCTGCCTTGTTACTGACTATAAGATACTGGTGTATCAGTCATATAGACACATTGGGTGGTCTGCCTTGTTACTGGTTTATAAGATACTGGTGTATCAGTCATATAGACACATTGGGTGGCCTGCCTTGTTACTGACTATAAGATACTGGTGTATCAGTCATATAGACACATTGGGTGGTCTGCCTTGTTACTGACTATAAGATACTGGTGTATCAGTCATATAGACACATTGGGTGGTCTGCCTTGTTACTGGCTATAAGATACTGGTGTATCAGTCATATAGACACATTGGGTGGTCTGCCTTGTTACTGACTATAAGATACTGGTGTATCAGTCATATAGACACATTGGGTGGTCTGCCTTGTTACTGACTATAAGATACTGGTGTATCAGTCATATAGACACATTGGGTCGGCCGCCTTGTTACTGGTTTATAAGATACTGGTGTATCAGTCATATAGACACATTGGGTGGCCTGCCTTGTTACTGACTATAAGATACTGGTGTATCAGTCATATAGACACATTGGGTGGTCTGCCTTGTTACTGGTTTATAAGATACTGGTGTATCAGTCATATAGACACATTGGGTGGCCTGCCTTGTTACTGGTTTATAAGATACTGGTGTATCAGTCATATAGACACATTGGGTGGCCTGCCTTGTTACTGACTATAAGATACTGGTGTATCAGTCATATAGACACATTGGGTGGTCTGTCTTGTTACTGACTATAAGATACTGGTGTATCAGTCATATAGACACATTGGGTGGCCTGCCTTGTTACTGGTTTATAAGATACTGGTGTATCAGTCATATAGACACATTGGGTGGTCTGCCTTGTTACTGGCTATAAGATACTGGTGTATCAGTCATATAGACACATTGGGTGGTCTGTCTTGTTACTGACTATAAGATACTGGTGTATCAGTCATATAGACACATTGGGTGGTCTGCCTTGTTACTGGTTTATAAGATACTGGTGTATCAGTCATATAGACACATTGGGTGGTCTGCCTTGTTACTGGCTATAAGATACTGGTGTATCAGTCATATAGACACATTGGGTGGTCTGCCTTGTTACTGACTATAAGATACTGGTGTATCAGTCATATAGACACATTGGGTGGTCTGCCTTGTTACTGGTTTATAAGATACTGGTGTATAAGTCATATAGACACATTGGGTGGTCTGCCTTGTTACTGACTATAAGATACTGGTGTATCAGTCATATAGACACATTGGGCCGGCTACCTTGTTACTGACTATAAGATACTGGTGTATCAGTCATATAGACACATTGGGTGGTCTGCCTTGTTACTGACTATAAGATACTGGTGTATCAGTCATATAGACACACTGGGCCGGCTACCTTGTTACTGACTATAAGATACTGGTGTATCAGTCATATAGACACATTGGGTGGTCTGCCTTGTTACTGAATATAAGATACTGGTGTATCAGTCATATAGACACATTGGGTGGTCTGCCTTGTTACTGGTTTATAAGATACTGGTGTATCAGTCATATAGACACATTGGGTGGTCTGCCTTGTTACTGGTTTATAAGATACTGGTGTATCAGTCATATAGACACATTGGGTGGTCTGCCTTGTTACTGGTTTATAAGATACTGGTGTATCAGTCATATAGACACACTGGGTGGTCTGCCTTGTTACTGGTTTATAAGATACTGGTGTATCAGTCATATAGACACATTGGGTCGGCCGCCTTGTTAATGACTATAAGATACTGGTGTATCAGTCATATAGACACATTGGGTGGTCTGCCTTGTTACTGGTTTATAAGATACTGGTGTATCAGTCATATAGACACATTGGGTGGTCTGCCTTGTTACTGGTTTATAAGATACTGGTGTATCAGTCGTATAGACACATTGGGTGGTCTGCCTTGTTACTGGTTTATAAGATACTGGTGTATCAGTCATATAGACACATTGGGTGGTCTGCCTTGTTACTGGTTTATAAGATACTGGTGTATCAGTCATATAGACACATTGGGTGGTCTGCCTTGTTACTGACTATAAGATACTGGTGTATCAGTCATATAGACACATTGGGTGGTCTGCCTTGTTACTGGCTATAAGATACTGGTGTATCAGTCATATAGACACATTGGGTGGCCTGCCTTGTTACTGACTATAAGATACTGGTGTATCAGTCATATAGACACATTGGGTCGGCCGCCTTGTTACTGGTTTATAAGATACTGGTGTATCAGTCATATAGACACATTGGGTGGTCTGCCTTGTTACTGGCTATAAGATACTGGTGTATCAGTCATATAGACACATTGGGTGGTCTGCCTTGTTACTGGCTATAAGATACTGGTGTATCAGTCATATAGACACATTGGGTGGCCTGCCTTGTTACTGGTTTATAAGATACTGGTGTATCAGTCATATAGACACATTGGGTGGTCTGCCTTGTTACTGACTATAAGATACTGGTGTATCAGTCATATAGACACATTGGGTGGTCTGCCTTGTTACTGACTATAAGATACTGGTGTATCAGTCATATAGACACATTGGGTGGTCTGCCTTGTTACTGGTTATAAGATACTGGTGTATCAGTCATATAGACACATTGGGTGGTCTGCCTTGTTACTGACTATAAGATACTGGTGTATCAGTCATATAGACACATTGGGTGGTCTGCCTTGTTACTGACTATAAGATACTGGTGTATCAGTCATATAGACACATTGGGTGGCCTGCCTTGTTACTGACTATAAGATACTGGTGTATCAGTCATATAGACACATTGGGCCGGCTACCTTGTTACTGACTATAAGATACTGGTGTATCAGTCATATAGACACATTGGGTGGCCTGCCTTGTTACTGACTATAAGATACTGGTGTATCAGTCATATAGACACATTGGGTGGTCTGCCTTGTTACTGACTATAAGATACTGGTGTATCAGTCATATAGACACATTGGGTGGTCTGCCTTGTTACTGGCTATAAGATACTGGTGTATCAGTCATATAGACACATTGGGTGGTCTGCCTTGTTACTGACTATAAGATACTGGTGTATCAGTCATATAGACACATTGGGTGGTCTGCCTTGTTACTGGTTTATAAGATACTGGTGTATCAGTCATATAGACACATTGGGTCGGCCGCCTTGTTAATGACTATAAGATACTGGTGTATCAGTCATATAGACACATTGGGTGGTCTGCCTTGTTACTGGTTTATAAGATACTGGTGTATCAGTCATATAGACACATTGGGTGGTCTGCCTTGTTACTGGTTTATAAGATACTGGTGTATCAGTCGTATAGACACATTGGGTCGGCCGCCTTGTTACTGGTTTATAAGATACTGGTGTATCAGTCATATAGACACATTGGGTGGTCTGCCTTGTTACTGGTTTATAAGATACTGGTGTATCAGTCATATAGACACATTGGGTGGTCTGCCTTGTTACTGACTATAAGATACTGGTGTATCAGTCATATAGACACATTGGGTGGTCTGCCTTGTTACTGGCTATAAGATACTGGTGTATCAGTCATATAGACACATTGGGTGGCCTGCCTTGTTACTGACTATAAGATACTGGTGTATCAGTCATATAGACACATTGGGTCGGCCGCCTTGTTACTGGTTTATAAGATACTGGTGTATCAGTCATATAGACACATTGGGTGGTCTGCCTTGTTACTGGCTATAAGATACTGGTGTATCAGTCATATAGACACATTGGTTGGTCTGCCTTGTTACTGGCTATAAGATACTGGTGTATCAGTCATATAGACACATTGGGTGGCCTGCCTTGTTACTGGTTTATAAGATACTGGTGTATCAGTCATATAGACACATTGGGTGGTCTGCCTTGTTACTGACTATAAGATACTGGTGTATCAGTCATATAGACACATTGGGTGGTCTGCCTTGTTACTGACTATAAGATACTGGTGTATCAGTCATATAGACACATTGGGTGGTCTGCCTTGTTACTGGTTATAAGATACTGGTGTATCAGTCATATAGACACATTGGGTGGTCTGCCTTGTTACTGACTATAAGATACTGGTGTATCAGTCATATAGACACATTGGGTGGTCTGCCTTGTTACTGACTATAAGATACTGGTGTATCAGTCATATAGACACATTGGGTGGCCTGCCTTGTTACTGACTATAAGATACTGGTGTATCAGTCATATAGACACATTGGGCCGGCTACCTTGTTACTGACTATAAGATACTGGTGTATCAGTCATATAGACACATTGGGTGGTCTGCCTTGTTACTGACTAACTGACTATAAGATACTGGTGTATCAGTCATATAGACACATTGGGTGGCCTGCCTTGTTACTGACTATAAGATACTGGTGTATCAGTCATATAGACACATTGGGTGGTCTGCCTTGTTACTGACTATAAGATACTGGTGTATCAGTCATATAGACACATTGGGTGGTCTGCCTTGTTACTGGCTATAAGATACTGGTGTATCAGTCATATAGACACATTGGGTGGTCTGCCTTGTTACTGACTATAAGATACTGGTGTATCAGTCATATAGACACATTGGGTGGTCTGCCTTGTTACTGGTTTATAAGATACTGGTGTATCAGTCATATAGACACATTGGGTCGGCCGCCTTGTTAATGACTATAAGATACTGGTGTATCAGTCATATAGACACATTGGGTGGTCTGCCTTGTTACTGGTTTATAAGATACTGGTGTATCAGTCATATAGACACATTGGGTGGTCTGCCTTGTTACTGACTATAAGATACTGGTGTATCAGTCATATAGACACATTGGGTCGGCCGCCTTGTTACTGGTTTATAAGATACTGGTGTATCAGTCATATAGACACATTGGGTGGTCTGCCTTGTTACTGGCTATAAGATACTGGTGTATCAGTCATATAGACACATTGGTTGGTCTGCCTTGTTACTGGCTATAAGATACTGGTGTATCAGTCATATAGACACATTGGGTGGCCTGCCTTGTTACTGGTTTATAAGATACTGGTGTATCAGTCATATAGACACATTGGGTGGTCTGCCTTGTTACTGACTATAAGATACTGGTGTATCAGTCATATAGACACATTGGGTGGTCTGCCTTGTTACTGACTATAAGATACTGGTGTATCAGTCATATAGACACATTGGGTGGTCTGCCTTGTTACTGGTTATAAGATACTGGTGTATCAGTCATATAGACACATTGGGTGGTCTGCCTTGTTACTGACTATAAGATACTGGTGTATCAGTCATATAGACACATTGGGTGGTCTGCCTTGTTACTGACTATAAGATACTGGTGTATCAGTCATATAGACACATTGGGTGGCCTGCCTTGTTACTGACTATAAGATACTGGTGTATCAGTCATATAGACACATTGGGCCGGCTACCTTGTTACTGACTATAAGATACTGGTGTATCAGTCATATAGACACATTGGGTGGTCTGCCTTGTTACTGACTATAAGATACTGGTGTATCAGTCATATAGACACATTGGGTGGCCTGCCTTGTTACTGACTATAAGATACTGGTGTATCAGTCATATAGACACATTGGGTGGTCTGCCTTGTTACTGACTATAAGATACTGGTGTATCAGTCATATAGACACATTGGGTGGTCTGCCTTGTTACTGGCTATAAGATACTGGTGTATCAGTCATATAGACACATTGGGTGGTCTGCCTTGTTACTGACTATAAGATACTGGTGTATCAGTCATATAGACACATTGGGTGGTCTGCCTTGTTACTGACTATAAGATACTGGTGTATCAGTCATATAGACACATTGGGTGGTCTGCCTTGTTACTGGTTTATAAGATACTGGTGTATCAGTCATATAGACACATTGGGTCGGCCGCCTTGTTAATGACTATAAGATACTGGTGTATCAGTCATATAGACACATTGGGTGGTCTGCCTTGTTACTGGTTTATAAGATACTGGTGTATCAGTCATATAGACACATTGGGTGGTCTGCCTTGTTACTGGCTATAAGATACTGGTGTATCAGTCATATAGACACATTGGGTGGTCTGCCTTGTTACTGGCTATAAGATACTGGTGTATCAGTCATATAGACACATTGGGTGGCCTGCCTTGTTACTGGTTTATAAGATACTGGTGTATCAGTCATATAGACACATTGGGTGGTCTGCCTTGTTACTGACTATAAGATACTGGTGTATCAGTCATATAGACACATTGGGTGGTCTGCCTTGTTACTGACTATAAGATACTGGTGTATCAGTCATATAGACACATTGGGTGGTCTGCCTTGTTACTGGTTATAAGATACTGGTGTATCAGTCATATAGACACATTGGGTGGTCTGCCTTGTTACTGACTATAAGATACTGGTGTATCAGTCATATAGACACATTGGGTGGTCTGCCTTGTTACTGACTATAAGATACTGGTGTATCAGTCATATAGACACATTGGGTGGCCTGCCTTGTTACTGACTATAAGATACTGGTGTATCAGTCATATAGACACATTGGGCCGGCTACCTTGTTACTGACTATAAGATACTGGTGTATCAGTCATATAGACACATTGGGTGGTCTGCCTTGTTACTGACTATAAGATACTGGTGTATCAGTCATATAGACACATTGGGTGGCCTGCCTTGTTACTGACTATAAGATACTGGTGTATCAGTCATATAGACACATTGGGTGGTCTGCCTTGTTACTGACTATAAGATACTGGTGTATCAGTCATATAGACACATTGGGTGGTCTGCCTTGTTACTGGCTATAAGATACTGGTGTATCAGTCATATAGACACATTGGGTGGTCTGCCTTGTTACTGACTATAAGATACTGGTGTATCAGTCATATAGACACATTGGGTGGTCTGCCTTGTTACTGACTATAAGATACTGGTGTATCAGTCATATAGACACATTGGGTGGCCTGCCTTGTTACTGACTATAAGATACTGGTGTATCAGTCATATAGACACATTGGGTGGTCTGCCTTGTTACTGACTATAAGATACTGGTGTATCAGTCATATAGACACATTGGGTGGTCTGCCTTGTTACTGACTATAAGATACTGGTGTATCAGTCATATAGACACATTGGGTCGGCCGCCTTGTTACTGGTTTATAAGATACTGGTGTATCAGTCATATAGACACATTGGGTGGCCTGCCTTGTTACTGACTATAAGATACTGGTGTATCAGTCATATAGACACATTGGGTGGCCTGCCTTGTTACTGACTATAAGATACTGGTGTATCAGTCATATAGACACATTGGGTGGCCTGCCTTGTTACTGGTTTATAAGATACTGGTGTATCAGTCATATAGACACATTGGTTGGCCTGCCTTGTTACTGACTATAAGATACTGGTGTATCAGTCATATAGACACATTGGGTGGTCTGCCTTGTTACTGGTTTATAAGATACTGGTGTATCAGTCATATAGACACATTGGGTGGTCTGCCTTGTTACTGGTTTATAAGATACTGGTGTATCAGTCATATAGACACATTGGGTCGGCTACCTTGTTACTGGCTATAAGATACTGGTGTATCAGTCATATAGACACATTGGGTGGCCTGCCTTGTTACTGGTTTATAAGATACTGGTGTATCAGTCATATAGACACATTGGGTGGTCTGCCTTGTTACTGGTTTATAAGATACTGTTGTATCAGTCATATAGACACATTGGGTCGGCTACCTTGTTACTGGCTATAAGATACTGGTGTATCAGTCATATAGACACATTGGGTGGTCTGCCTTGTTACTGGTTTATAAGATACTGGTGTATCAGTCATATAGACACATTGGGTGGCCTGCCTTGTTACTGACTATAAGATACTGGTGTATCAGTCATATAGACACATTGGGTGGTCCGCCTTGTTACTGGTTTATAAGATACTGGTGTATCAGTCATATAGACACATTGGGTGGTCCGCCTTGTTACTGGCTATAAGTAACTGGTGTATCAGTCATATAGACACATTGGGTGGTCTACCTTGTTACTGGCTATAAGATACTGGTGTATCAGTCATATAGACACATTGGGTGGTCTACCTTGTTACTGACTATAAGATACTGGTGTATCAGTCATATAGACACATTGGGTGGTCTGCCTTGTTACTGGCTATAAGATACTGGTGTATCAGTCATATAGACACACAGGGCCGGCTGCCTTGTTACTGACTATAAGATACTGGTGTATCAGTCATATAGACACATTGGGTGGTCTGCCTTGTTACTGACTATAAGATACTGGTGTATCAGTCATATAGACACACTGGGTCGGCTGCCTTGTTACTGACTATAAGATACTGGTGTATCAGTCATATAGACACATTGGGTGGTCTGCCTTGTTACTGACTATAAGCTGTGGTAAGGGTGGTATGACTGCCTTGTTACTGGCTATAAGCTGTGGTAAGGGTGGTATGACTGCCTTGTTACTGGCTATAAGCTGTGGTAAGGGTGGTATGACTGCCTTGTTACTGGCTATAAGCTGTGGTAAGGGTGGTATGACTGCCTTGTTACTGGCTATAAGCTGTGGTAAGGGTGGTATGACTGCCTTGTTACTGGCTATAAGCTGTGGTATTGGTGGTATGACTGCCTTGTTACTGGCTATAAGCTGTGGTAAGGGTGGTATGACTGCCTTGTTACTGGCTATAAGCTGTGGTAAGGGTGGTATGACTGCCTTGTTACTGGCTATAAGCTGTGGTAAGGGTGGTATGACTGCCTTGTTACTGGCTATAAGCTGTGGTAAGGGTGGTATGACTGCCTTGTTACTGGCTATAAGCTGTGGTAAGGGTGGTATGACTGCCTTGTTACTGGCTATAAGCTGTGGTAAGGGTGGTATGACTGCCTTGTTACTGGATATAAGCTGTGGTAAGGGTGGTATGACTGCCTTGTTACTGGCTATAAGCTGTGGTAAGGGTGGTATGACTGCCTTGTTACTGGCTATAAGCTGTGGTAAGGGTGGTATGACTGCCTTGTTACTGGCTATAAGCTGTGGTAAGGGTGGTATGACTGCCTTGTTACTGGCTATAAGCTGTGGTATGGGTGGTATGACTGCCTTGTTATTGGCTATAAGCTGTGGTAAGGGTGGTATGACTGCCTTGTTGCTGGCTATAAGCTGTGGTATTGGTGGTATGACTGCCTTGTTACTGGCTATAAGCTGTTACTGGTTATAAGCTGTGGTATTGGTGGTATGACTGCCTTGTTACTGGCTATAAGCTGTTACTGGTTATAAGCTGTGGTATTGGTGGTATGACTGCCTTGTTATTGGCTATAAGCTGTGGTAAGGGTGGTATGACTGCCTTGTTACTGGCTATAAGCTGTGGTATTGGTGGTATGACTGCCTTGTTACTGGCTATAAGCTGTGTTAAGGGTGCCTTGTTACTGGTTATAAGCTGTGGTATGGGTGGTATGACTGCCTTGTTACTGGCTATAAGCTGTTACTGGTTATAAGCTGTGGTATTGGTGGTATGACTGCCTTGTTACTGGCTATAAGCTGTTACTGGTTATAAGCTGTGGTATTGGTGGTATGACTGCCTTGTTACTGGCTATAAGCTGTTACTGGCTATAAGCTGTGGTATTGGTGGTATGACTGCCTTGTTACTGGATATAAGCTGTGGTAAGGGTGGTATGACTGCCTTGTTACTGGCTATAAGCTGTGGTAAGGGTGGTATGACTGCCTTGTTACTGGCTATAAGCTGTGGTAAGGGTGGTATGACTGCCTTGTTACTGGCTATAAGCTGTGGTAAGGGTGGTATGACTGCCTTGTTACTGGCTATAAGCTGTGTTAAGGGTGCCTTGTTACTGGTTATAAGCTGTGGTATGGGTGGTATGACTGCCTTGTTACTGGCTATAAGCTGTTACTGGTTATAAGCTGTGGTATTGGTGGTATGACTGCCTTGTTACTGGCTATAAGCTGTTACTGGTTATAAGCTGTGGTATTGGTGGTATGACTGCCTTGTTACTGGCTATAAGCTGTTACTGGCTATAAGCTGTGGTATTGGTGGTATGACTGCCTTGTTACTGGATATAAGCTGTGGTAAGGGTGGTATGACTGCCTTGTTACTGGCTATAAGCTGTGGTAAGGGTGGTATGACTGCCTTGTTACTGGCTATAAGCTGTGGTAAGGGTGGTATGACTGCCTTGTTACTGGCTATAAGCTGTGTTAAGGGTGCCTTGTTACTGGTTATAAGCTGTGGTATGGGTGGTATGACTGCCTTGTTACTGGCTATAAGCTGTTACTGGTTATAAGCTGTGGTATTGGTGGTATGACTGCCTTGTTACTGGCTATAAGCTGTTACTGGTTATAAGCTGTGGTATTGGTGGTATGACTGCCTTGTTACTGGCTATAAGCTGTTACTGGCTATAAGCTGTGGTATTGGTGGTATGACTGCCTTGTTACTGGATATAAGCTGTGGTAAGGGTGGTATGACTGCCTTGTTACTGGCTATAAGCTGTGGTAAGGGTGGTATGACTGCCTTGTTACTGGCTATAAGCTGTGGTAAGGGTGGTATGACTGCCTTGTTACTGGCTATAAGCTGTGGTAAGGGTGGTATGACTGCCTTGTTACTGGCTATAAGCTGTGGTATGTGTGGTATGACTGCCTTGTTATTGGCTATAAGCTGTGGTAAGGGTGGTATGACTGCCTTGTTACTGGCTATAAGCTGTGGTATTGGTGGTATGACTGCCTTGTTACTGGCTATAAGCTGTTACTGGTTATAAGCTGTGGTATTGGTGGTATGACTGCCTTGTTACTGGCTATAAGCTGTTACTGGTTATAAGCTGTGGTATTGGTGGTATGACTGCCTTGTTATTGGCTATAAGCTGTGGTAAGTGTGGTATGACTGCCTTGTTACTGGCTATAAGCTGTGGTATTGGTGGTATGACTGCCTTGTTACTGGCTATAAGCTGTGTTAAGGGTGCCTTGTTACTGGTTATAAGCTGTGGTATGGGTGGTATGACTGCCTTGTTACTGGCTATAAGCTGTGGTATGACTGCCTTGTTACTGGCTATAAGCTGTGGTATGACTACCTTGTTACTGGCTATAAGCTGTGGTATGACTGCCTTGTTACTGGCTGTAAGATGTGGTATGACTGCCTTGTTACTGGCTATTAGCTGTGGTATGACTGCCTTGTTACTGGCTGTAAGATGTGGTATGACTGCCTTGTTACTGGCTGTAAGATGTGGTAAGGGTGCATTGGGCGGGCTGGGCCAGATGCTAGTTACCAGCGTTACTGTTGTTTTGTATTGAAGTCTGATTGACTCTTTAAGGAACATCTGTGTTCTGGACAGTCAGACTACACCATCATTGGCTGTCTGTTTATGAGTGCCACAATGTTTATTGAATACATTAAATATTGATTAAAATTCTAATGAACTGGATATAAACTGGTTCGTCTGCATGACAGGACATTTTATAAACATATCTCATACCGTTCAACACACCAACAGTTTATTCTGTTTCCTAATATAATAATGGAGTTTACAGCCAATGAGCATCTATCACTAACCCCCCCCCCCCCCCCCCATCCCAGACCCTGTAACAACACTAGCAGTACACCCCCCCCCCCCCACATCCCAGACCCTGTAACAACACTAGCAGTACACCCCCCCCCCCCCCCCAGCCCAGACCCTGTAACAACACTAGCAGTACACCCCCCCCCCCCCATCCCAGACCCTGTAACAACACTAGCAGTACACTCCTCCATAATAAACCTTCTCCATCTCAGTCAGCACTAAATGGACTTTAAGCTAAGTCTCCCAATGTTTAATTTACTTGGTGAAATGAGCTTACATGCCTGTGATATTTACTTAAGCAATTGATTTTCTCATTCTGATAATGATGGTCCTCTCAGCAGATGGTGGGGGGGGGGGGGGGGGGGGGGTCTATGAGGGGGAGAGGAAGTTCGGGAGGGGGGTATGGAGGGGGGAGAGGATGTTTGGGAGGGGGGTATGGAGGGGGGAGAGGAAGTTTGGGAGGGGGTACGGAGGGGGCTTTTTGAAGGGGCAGAGGACGTTTGAGAGGGGGGTACGGAGGAGGTAATCCCAGTTGGCCTGTGGCTTGACACCTGCTATCCCCCCACCCCCTCCACACCTCATCCCCATCTCTACCCTAAATGACTCCCTGCCCTTAACGACTCCCTATCCTAAACGACTCCCTACCCTTAACGACTCCCTACCCTAAATGACTCCCTACCCTAAACTACTCCCTACCATAAACGACTCCCTACCATAAACGACTCCCTACCCTAAACTACTCCCTGCCCCCATCCCTCCCTGTACCCCCCATCCCTCCCTGTATCCCCCATCCCTCCCTGTATCCCCCATCCCTCCCTGTACCCCCCATCCCTCCCTGTATCCCCCATCCCTCCCTGTACCCCCCATCCCTCCCTGTATCCCCCATCCCTCCCTGTACCCCCATCCCTCCCTGTACCCCCCATCCCTCCCTGTATCCCCCATCCCTCCCTGTACCCCCCATCCCTCCCTGTATCCCCCATCCCTCCCTGTACCCCCATCCCTCCCTGTACCCCCCACCCCTCCCTGTATCCCCCATCCCTCCCTGTATCCCCCATCCCTCCCTGTATCCCCCATCCCTCCCTGTATCCCCCATCCCTCCCTTTATCCCCCATCCCTCCCTGTATCCCCCATCCCTCCCTGTATCCCCCATCCCTCCCTGTATCCCCCATCCCTCCCTGTACCCCCCATCCCTCCCTGTACCCCCCATCCCTCCCTGTATCCCCCATCCCTCCCTGTATCCCCCATCCCTCCTTGTATCCCCCATCCCTCCCTGTATCCCCCATCCCTCCCTGTATCCCCCATCCCTCCCTGTATCCCCCATCCCTCCCTGTACCCCCCATCCCTCCCTGTATCCCCCATCCCTCTCTGTATCCCCCATCCCTCCCTGTATCCCCTCTGCCTCCCTGTATCCCCCATCCCTCTCTTCTAGTCCCCTAACTAACCTACTCCAACCCCCCAGATCTCCTAAACGTGCCCTCCTTCAGCTTTTGTCTTTAGCCGTGTGTCGTGTGGCAGAGGCATGACTGGCTCTTTAATCCGCAAGTGGCCGTGTCAGCAGTCAGGAGATGAGAGGCCTGGGGGTGGGGGAGGTGAGTAGTGAGGTGGGGGTGGGGGGTGAAACAATAACAATACCCATTGATAATGCTCATTCATTGCCTTTCCCTCAGAGATCTTCAACATATCCCAAAACACAATTCCCAGTTAGATCAGATCTAGAATCATTTACATATGTCACAAGCAACTTTGTTAAAATCTCTCAGATTACAATGTACAGTTATGAACAATAATGGAAGGTAATTTCCTCCTGATCTCCCGGCATTAAGACTAATCTGTTTGTGTACTCCATATTTCCAGAAGGAACGAGCCTAATCTAGATTGTAATCTAATCCTGGGTGGATGGTGGGTGGTGGATAAAGCAGGTCTTTGAGTGATTCGCGGCCCTGAGATTAGGTTATAGGGAGGTGAATGGGGTGGAAACGCAATAAAATGACCAAACACTAGTACTCATTTTATTGATCATTACTATTATTTTCAATTAAGAAGTGTTACTTTTTAAATTTAATTTTACTCGGCAAGTCAGTTAAGAACAAATTCTTATTTTCAATGACAGCCTAGGAACAGTGGGTTAACTGCCATGTTCAGGGGCAGAACGACAGATTTTTACTTTGTCAGCTCGGGGATTTGATCTTGCAACCTTTCGGTTACTAGTCCAACACTCTAACCACCTGCTGCCCAATTGACTTGAGTATTACAAGGCTGTCTATACTGTTGAATTAAATTAAGATACAAAAATACATAATAATAAATGGAATTGATTTCATCCCATTGTTTTGTTTTATTTCACTACGCCACAAGTCTGTTTTCATTCATCTTATTTATCCAAAGACAGTGAAGTACACTCACCATGTGTATGTGACCAATAACATCTGTTAACCATGTGTATGTGACCAATAACATCTGTTAACCATGTGTATGTGACCAATAACATCTGTTAACCATGTGTATGTGACCAATAACATCTGCTAACCATGTGTATGTGACCAATAACATCTGCTAACCATGTGTATGTGACCAATAACATCTGCTAACCATGTGTATGTGACCAATAACCTCTGCTAACCATGTGTATGAGACCAATAACATCTGCTAACCATGTGTATGTGACCAATAACATCTGCTGACCATGTGTATGTGACCAATAACATCTGCTAACCATGTGTATGAGACCAATAACATCTGCTAACCATGTGTATGTGACCAATAACATCTGCTAACCATGTGTATGTGACCAATAACATCTGTTAACCATGTGTATGTGACCAATAACATCTGTTAACCATGTGTATGTGACCAATAACATCTGCTAACCATGTGTATGTGACCAATAACATCTGCTAACCATGTGTATGTGACCATTAACAAGTTTATTATGAAACGTGTGTCATTGTCTCTCAAGGATATGAATGAATGAATTCATACTTTATTGTCCCACAGGGAAATGTGTCTGGCTAAAACACAGTCAAATGTGTCTGGCTAAAACACAGGCAAACCTGGCACATACAGTATATAGTGTAGATCCCAAGACACAAATGGACAACACTTGACTTATAAACCACAGGTCACACAAGGACAACACTTGACTTATAAACCACAGGACACACAAGGACAATACTTGACTTAAAAACCACAGGACACACAAGGACAACACTTGACTTATAAACCACAGGACACACAAGGACACCACTTGACTTATAAACCACAGGACACACAAGGACAACACTTGACTTATAAACCACAGGACACACAAGGACAACACTTGACTTATAAACCACACAAATCACTGGTCATACTTCAGCCATACTTCACAGACATACAGTATCTTCGTAAAATGGGGAAAGAGGTGATACACCCCCCCACCCATTTTTTTAAAAATCTATCTAAATAAACCCTAAGTCATCTCTTAAGTTCCTGTGTTGTCTAAATAAACCATAAGTCATCTCTTATGCTCTTGTGTTGTCTAAATAAACCCCAAGTCATCTCTTATGTTCCTGTGTTGTCTAAATAAACCCTAAGTCATCTCTTATGCTCCTGTGTTGTCTAAATAAACCCTAAGTCATCTCTTATGTTCCTGTGTTGTCTAAATAAACCCTAAGTCATCTCTTATGCTCCTGTGTTGTCTAAATAAACCCTAAGTCATCTCTTATGCTCCTGTGTTGTCTAAATAAACCCCAAGTCATCTCTTATGCTCCTGTGTTGTCTAAATAAACCCCAAGTCATCTCTTATGCTCCTGTGTTGTCTAAATAAACCCTAAGTCATCTCTTATGCTCCCGTGTTGTCTAAATAAACCCCAAGTCATCTCTTATGCTACTGTGTTGTCTAAAGAAACCCTAAGTCATCTCTTATGCTCCTGTGTTGTCTAAATAAACCCTAAGTCATCTCTTATGCTCCTGTGTTGTCTAAATAAACCCTAAGTCATTTCTTATGCTCCTGTGTTGTCTAAATAATCCCTAAGTCATCTCTTATGCTCCTGTGTTGTCTAAATAAACCCTAAGTCATCTCTTATGCTCCTGTGTTGTCTAAATAAACCCTAAGTCATCTCTTATGCTCCTGTGCTGTTCTAAGGAAACCCTAAGTCATCTCTTATGCTCCTGTGTTGTCTAAATAAACCCAAAGTCATCTCTTATGCTCCTGTGTTGTCTAAATAAACCCCAAGTCATCTCTTATGCTCCTGTGCTGTTCCAAGGAAACCCCAAGTCATCTCTTATGTTCCTGTGCTGTTCTAAGGAAACCCTAAGTAATCTCTTATGCTCCTGTGTTGTTGTAAATAAACCCTAAGTCATCTCTTATGTTCCTGTGTTGTTCTAAATAAACCCTAAGTCATCGCTTATGCTCCTGTGTTGTCTAAATAAACCCTAAGTCAACTCTTATGCTCCTGTCCAGCACTGTGCTAAATGAGGGTCACACTCAACCAGTAGTGTAGTAGAATCTCATCTCAGCCTTAACCTGCACTGACAACCTGTCTGTCTGTCCTGTCCAGCACTGTGCTAAATGAGGGGCACACTTTACAAACACAGACGGGTATTTTACATTCCTACGACCACTGGTATTTGTTTACTTAGTTTTAGTTACTGTATATTACAGATCATTCACGTTATAGGTCTGTGTCTCAAATGGCACCCTAATCCCTATTGGACACTACCTTTGACCAGGACCAGGAGTCAGACCCTGTCTCTCCGGTTTTGACCACAGCACCCTATTCCTATTGGCACACCGTACTGACTGCTCCTGTCTCTCCTGTCCTGACCTGCCCAGCTAGCACCATACTGACTGCTCCTGTCTCTCCTGTCCTGACCTGCCCAGCTAGCATCATACTGACTGCTCCTGTCTCTCCTGTCCTGACCTGCCTAGCTAGCACCATACTGACTGCTCCTGTCTCTCCTGACCTGCCCAGCTAGCACCATACTGACTGCTCCTGTCTCTCCTGTCCTGACCTGCCCAGCTAGCACCATACTGACTGCCCCTGTCTCTCCTGTCCTGACCTGCCCAGCTAGCACCATACTGACTGCTCCTGTCTCTCCTGTCCTGACCTGCCCAGCTAGCATCATACTGACTGCTCCTGTCTCTCCTGTCCTGACCTGCCCAGCTAGCACCATACTGACTGCTCCTGTCTCTCCTGTCCTGACCTGCCCAGCTAGCACCATACTGACTGCTCCTGTCTCTCCTGTCCTGACCTGCCCAGCTAGCACCATACTGACTGCTCCTGTCTCTCCTGTCCTGACCTGCCCAGCTAGCACCATACTGCCTGCTCCTGTCTCTCCTGTCCTGACCTGCCCAGCTAGCACCATACTGACTGCTCCTGTCTCTCCTGTCCTGACCTGCCCAGCTAGCACCATACTGACTGCTCCTGTCTCTCCTGTCCTGACCTGCCCAGCTAGCACCATACTGCCTGCTCCTGTCTCTCCTGTCCTGACCTGCCCAGCTAGCATCATACTGACTGCTCCTGTCTCTCCTGTCCTGACCTGCCCAGCTAGCACCATACTGACTGCTCCTGTCTCTCCTGTCCTGACCTGCCCAGCTAGCACCATACTGCCTGCTCCTGTCTCTCCTGTCCTGACCTGCCCAGCTAGCACCATACTGACTGCTCCTGTCTCTCCTGTCCTGACCTGCCCAGCTAGCACCATACTGACTGCTCCTGTCTCTCCTGTCCTGACCTGCCCAGCTAGCACCATACTGACTGCTCCTGTCTCTCCTGTCCTGACCTGCCCAGCTAGCACCATACTGACTGCTCCTGTCTCTCCTGTCCTGACCTGCCCAGCTAGCACCATACTGACTGCTCCTGTCTCTCCTGTCCTGACCTGCCCAGCTAGCACCATACTGACTGCTCCTGTCTCTCCTGTCCTGACCTAGATCTCTGATGGTAAACAGCTGCTTCTCAAAGCCACGTGGTGCTGTCCTCAGCAGAACGGACGGTCCAGGGAGGAGGGTGAGAGGACACCGCGGCGCCCGGGCCTCAGCCAGCAGGGTTAAGACTGTGTCCCAAAATGGCACCCTATTCCCTACGTCGTGCCCTATCAGAGAGGGGAGAGTCCCTAAGGGCCCTGGTCAAAGGGAGTGCACTATATGGGGAACGGTAAGCTGTTTGGGACGTGGCCTAGGTCAGCCGCTCAGCGCTAGGCTGGAGGAGAGGAGATCAGTGTCAGATTGGAGCTTCGCTGAGTCCTTTGACGGAGCTCACATCGCCTGGCTAGTTTAGGAGATCCCCCCCCCCCCCCCCCCCCGCTACCCAGACACTTAACACAGCCAACTGCCGTGCTGCTAGTACAGACGTGTGACAAGAGTGCACGATTATGGCACACGCACTTCTTATGGATCAGCGGAAACTTTCATGCAGCAGCCCCTGAATGGTCAGCCACCTGCCTGCTTTTAGGTGCCCTTCAGCAAGCAGGCATGGGCTTACTGTTACTGCGTTCCAAATGACATCCTTTCCCCTACATAGTGCATCACTTTTTGACCAGTACCCATAGGTAATAGGGTACTGGTCAAAAGTAGTGGACTGTGTAGGGAATATTTATTATTTTATCTAAACTTTATTTAACTAGGCAAGTCAGTTAAGAATAAAAACTTTATTTTACAATGACAGCCTACCCCGGCCAAACCCTCCCCTAAGCCGGACGACGCTGGGACAATTTGTACGCCGCCCTATGGGACTGCCGATCACGGTCAGTTGTGATACAGCCCGGGATCGAACCAGGGTCTGTAGTGACACCTTAGACCGCTGCACCACTCGGGAGCCCAAAGGGTGCCAATTATGTCCCAAATGGCACCCTATAACCTGGCTGTGGTCAAAACCAGTGCTCTATGTAAGGAATAGGGTGCCAATAGGAATAGGGTGCTGTGGTCAAAACCGGAGAGACAGGAGAGACAGGAGCAGTCAGTATGGTGCTAGCTGGGCAGGTCAGGACAGGAGAGACAGGAGCAGTCAGTATGGTGCTAGCTGGGCAGGTCAGGACAGGAGAGACAGGGTCTGACTGCTGGTCCTGGTCAAAGGTAGTGTCCAATAGGGATTAGGGTGCCATTTGAGACACAGACATATAACGTGAATGATCTGTAATATACAGTAACTAAAACTAAATAAACAGATACCAGTGGTCGTAGGAATGTAAAATACCCGTCTGTGTTTGTAAAGTGTGCCCCTCATTTAGCACAGTGCTGGACAGGACAGACAGACAGGTTGTCAGTGCAGGTTAAGGCTGAGATGAGATTCTACTACACTACTGGTTGAGTGTCACCTGACTTTAGAAGCCATGGCACTTAGTTGCCTCTCTTGCTATTTGTGACATGCATGCAGTCAGGCATTCGGGAAAGTATTCCTACCCCTTCACTTTTTCCCAAATTTTGTTACCTTACAATCTTATTCTAAAATTGATTAAATCGTTTTCCCCCCTCATCAATCTCAACACAATACCCCATAATGGAAAAACAAAACCATGTTTTTGCAAATTTAGCAAATGTATTAAAAATTCTAAACTGAAATATCACATTTACATAAGTATTCAAACCCTTTACTCAATACTTTGTTAAAGCACCTTTGGCAGTGATTACAGCCTTGAGTCTTCTTGGGTATGACGCTACAAGCTTGGTACACCTGTATTTGGGGAGTGTCTCCCATTCTTCTCTGCAGATCCTCTCAAACTCTGTCAGGTTGGATGGGGAGCGTTGCTGCACAACTATTTTCAGGTCTCTCCAGAGATGTTCGATCGGGTTCAAGTCTGGGCTCTGGCTGGGCAACTCAAGGACATTCAGAGACGTGTCCCAATGCCACTCCTGCGTTGTCTTGGCAGTGTGCTTAGGGTCATTGTCCTGTTGGAAGGTGAACCTTCGCCCCCAGTCTGAGGTCTGAGGTCTTGAGCGCTCTGGAGCAGGTTTTCATCAAGGATCTCTCTGTACTTTGCCCCGTTCATCTTTCCCTCAATCCTGACTAGTCTCCAAGTCAATGCCGCTGAAAAACATCCCCACAGCATGATGCTATCACCACCATGCTTCACCATACAGATGGTGCCAGCTTTCCTCCAGACGTGATGCTTGGCATTCAGGCCAAAAAATGTAACAATGGTTTCATCAAACCATGTTTCTCATGGTCTGAGTCCTTTAGGTACCTTTTGGCAAACTCCAAGCGGGCTGTCATGTGTCATTTACTGAAGAGTGGCTTCCGTCTGGCCACTCTACCATAAAGGTCTGATTGGTGGAGTGCTGCAGAGATGGTTGTCCTTCTGGAAGGTGCTCCCATCTCCACAGAGGAACTCTGGAGCTTTGTCAGTGACCATTGGGTTCTTGGTCACCTTCCTGACCAAAGCCCTTCTTCCCCGATTGCTCAGTTTGGCCGCGTGGCCAGCCCTAGAAAGAGTCTTGGTGGTTCCAAACTTCTTCCATTTAAGAATGATGGAGGCCCTGTGTTCTTGGGGGATCTTCAATGCTGCAGACATTTTTTTGGTACCCTTCCCCAGATCTGTGTCTCAAAACAATCCTGTCTCGGAGCTCTACCGACAATTCCTTCGACCTCATGGCTTAGTTTTTTGCTCTGACGTGCACTGTCAACTGTGGGACCTTATATAGTCAGGTGTGTGCCTTTCCAAATCATGTCCAATCAATTGAATTTACCACAGGTGGACTCCAAGTTGTAGAAACATCTCAAGGATGATCAATGGAAACAGGATGCACTTGAGCTCAATTTCGAGTCTCATAGCAAAGGGTCTGAATACTTATGTAAATAAGGAATCTGATTTATTTTATTTTATACATTTACAAAAATGTCTAAAAACCTGTTTTCGCTTTGTCATTATGGGGTTTTGTGTATAGATTGATGAGGGAATATATTTTTTTTAAGAATAAGGCTGTAACATAATAAAATGTGGAAAAAGTCAAAGGGTCTGAATACTTTCCGAATGCACTGTGCATCTTCCATGACATCTACTGTAGATCTGTGTGGGTTGGGAGTTATTGACTGGAACGTGCTACCTGTCTTTGAGATATCAGCTGATGTACGAAGGGCTTTATAAATACATTTGATTTGATTTGATTTTGGGAGCAGAGGTCAGTTGTTGAATGTGTCCTTGCATTTTCAGAATGTTAACTTCTTCTAGGAATTCTTACTTTGGTTGATTTGGACTAGAAATTGAAATGCATTGATATATTAGGGCGGCAGGTAGCCTAGTGGTTAGAGCGTTGGGCCAGTAACCAGCAGGTAGCCTAGTGGTTAGAGCGTTGGGCCAGTAACCAGCAGGTAGCCTAGTGGTTAGAGCGTTGGGCCAGTAACCAGCAGGTAGCCTAGTGGTTAGAGCCTTGGGCCAGTAACCAGCAGGTAGCCTAGTGGTTAGAGCATTGGGCCAGTAACCAGCAGGTAGCCTAGTGGTTAGAGCGTTGGGCCAGTAACCAGCAGGTAGCATAGTGGTTAGGGCGTTGGGCCAGTAACCAGCAGGTAGCCTAGTGGTTAGAGCGTTGGGCCAGTAACCAGCAGGTAGCATAGTGGTTAGAGCGTTGGGCCAGTAACCAGCAGGTAGCCTAGTGGTTAGAGCGTTGGGCCAGTAACCAGCAGGTAGCATAGTGGTTAGAGCGTTGGGCCAATAACCGAAAGGTTGCTAGATCAAATCCCTGAGCTGACAAGGCAAAAATGTGTCTTTCTACCCCTGAACAAGGCAGTTAACCCACTGTTCCCCGGTAGGCTGTCACTGTAAATAAGAATTTGTTCTTAACTGACTTGCCTAGTAAAATTAAGGTTACATTTTAAAAAAATGATTACAGTAACTGATTGATTAAAGGACAAGACAATCAACAAGGTCACATTTTCCTCACCCAATCATTACTGTGTACATGAATCCCTGGGAGCCAAATCTCCATCCAGATCCTGCAGTAAGCTGAGTAAAGAGGTGGCATGAGCTTTGTCAGGGGTGAAGGAGGTGGGGTGTTGGTGGGGCGGCCCGAGCTTTTCCACCTGACGCACAGGTAAGAGGCTCAAGATCGATCGTACAGAAGGCATTATCACCTGGTTAACATAACACTCCTTCAACACACACACACACACACACACACACACACACACACACACACACACACACACACACACACACACACACACACACACACACACACACACACACACACACACACACACACACACACACACACACACACACACACACAAACATTGATGTCTGGAATGCCACACTGCCACAGTCAGCACTCATACTAAATACTTTATTAGACTTATATAATAAATACGTGTTCGGTTATGAATACTTTGATATACAGTAGTAATGAATTGATACAGGAACATCAGAAACATGAATATATTTAAATAAAAAATAAAAAAAATACAGAAAAACATAGAAAAAGGTAAATATGTAAATCATGAAGGAAATAAAATGTTAATAAATCAATATGATTGTACTGTAACAGAGCATGGTGTGATTCAGGGCATGTCCTGTATGTGAAATATAAACATTCTGTCATTAATATCATTACATAACAATCCAACGGCTCTAATCATACTTTGAATTCTAATATTAGACTTCTCCCACTCCCATTCCTAATCTCTTTGTCTTGCCATAATCTCTGCCCTGCTCATCTAAGCAAGTCTACACTGCACAACTCGTGTTGCTATCATCTGTCCTGCTATAGTCAGGTGTGTTGTTACGTAAAGCGATCTAATGGCCTGTTCTACCTGTCTAACTAACAGCAGGTGGTCATAATGTGAACAATAGGTACAGTGAACAGATAGGATCATTTTCTATATAGAGACCGGAGATCGTCTTTGGGTCAAGGATTTGGGTGTAAGTCCATGATGACATTCGTAGGTGTTAAATGTTATGAAGATTTGAATGGACTGTATGTACTGTACATAAACCAAACACTTACAAGTATCGCTGAGATATCACATTCGCTTTCTATCGACCCGATCTTTACAATTCCCCACTTTCTTATTCTTGGCAATTTTAATAATGGAATAAAACATTTAAAATAAATCTGATATTTAAGTAAAATGAATGATTTTACACTCAAATGATTATAGAAAGTATTTTAAAAAACATTCTGTCCTACCCTACAGAACATTCCTAAAATGTAAATCGCTCCAAATACCTGTCTTTTCTACCAGATGATGTACCATAAAGAGCTAGAACTATTGCAGAACCAGACACAAGCTTATTTGCTTATTCGTGATGAACAGATTTTTGGAGCATCACTTTGAACAAGTTATAAATCAAATCAAATGTATTTATAAAAGCCCGTCGTACATCAGCATGATATCTCAAAGTGCTGTACAGAAACCCAGCCTAAAAACTAAAAAACAGCAAGCAATGCAGGTGTAGATGACACGGTCTAAAATCCTTATAGGGATCATTAGCAGCTCTTCTATCTGCTTTGATCAAACACATCTGTTTTTCTTGTCAGTTATGGCTGAACGCTCCACGTGATTATGTCAAAGGTGTGGAGCAAAACTTTGCCTCCACAAAAAAACATATTTGAACACTCACTTCTAGACGTGACCTGTGGAACACACATCACATGTTTGACTCGGGAGCACTAAGTCAAGTTATACATGACATGGCACATGGGTACATTTGTATTGGGGAGGAATTGCAAAAATTCTAAAAACCTGTTTTCACTTTGTTATTATGGGGGTATTGTGTGTAGATAGCTGAGGATTTTTATTTTATTTTATCCATTTTAGAATAGGGCTGTAACGTATCAAAACGTGGAAAAAGTAAAAGGGTCTGAATACCATGTCCTGTGAAACACACACACTAGGAATAAGTATATAGTTCATGTATATTTATTATATATTTATATACTGTATATCTGTTTCTTGTAGAAAGCTATTAGCTGTGTCCACCCCACCCTAATTATCTCACCACCTTCGACCTGGTAGATTAAAGTCAGGACACGAGGCACGAGGCAGAGCTGTGCTATCGACCAAATCATTTCCCCTAAAGACAACGAAAAGACTCTGTTAAAATATGCATCTTTCGCCCCTGATCCTCCATGCCAACTCACACGACCATGTTAACTGGCGTGTACACTAGTCTGCTTTAACATTTCAATCATTTAGCAGACACTCTTATCCAGAGCGATTTACAGGAGCAATTAGGCTTATTAAGTGTCTTGCTCATGGGCACGTCAATATATATTTGATCTAGTCGGCTCGAACCAGCAACCTTTCGGTTACTGTCCCGACGCACTAGCCTACCTTCCGCCCACTTCTCCACTAAATGACGTTAGGAGTCGACCCTGATCCTGACACGTCACCTACTGTGACCTTTCTGTCTGGTTTGTCGTGGAGTTAACCCGGAGTTAACCCGGAGTTAACCCTGGAATTTGAGGTCAGAGATTAACCTCATCGTTTGTGGTGATCTTAAAATGGCAGATGCCTTTTATCTGTAAGTGACAAGACGGTTCCTTTATCTGTGTTTACTATGTATGTAAATTATGCTATGCATCTCGGACAAGCACCCAACTATGTCACAGTCCAAGTCAACCACATAAAGTACAGGTACATATTTTCAAAACTGTTGTGATACCTGTTTGGCGGTTTGTTTAATCTTTTTGATGAATTGAGTCGTTGAATTAGGTGTGTCAGTACTGGGCTAGAATAAAACTGTGTAACATTGTACCTACAGTAAGGACGGGAATTTACAAAGATTTACAACGAGAGGGCAATGTGTGTGTCTTTACTATTTTCATTGTGACTCATGACAAAAATAAGACATTAAATGAGATAAATCCAACCAATCAAAGAAAATAGCCAATCAGTGACCTCGCTCAGAACACTAATTAGTTACCGGGTAAATCTTGCAGAGGTCATCAGTGTTACAGATAAGTATGGAGCAGAGAGCAGCAGCCACCATATGGCTAAAGATGCCCATCACCAGGATTCTGTCTTCTTTACTGCTCTTTTAATCTTTTGGGCTAATTGTTTTCTTCTCCTCCTTCCCTCCCCCACCTCATCCCACCCATCCACTACTGGTCTGATCACAGTCTATGGTACCCCTAAGTAGAAGACTACGTTTTATAGTGGTGTAATCTGATTAGCTGGTTTACAATGGGGGTTTAAGCTGTTTTGTGTCTTGTCGAGGTGGAACTTGCTGACATCGACATTTAATCTGATCTCTCTAAGCAATTTTTGTGAGGATACTTTTTGTGGGGGTTTAAGCTACAGTAAACTTCTGGGTTATTCCTCGTTTACATTGGGTGTTTTATTAGGATCCCCATTAGCTGTTGAAAAAGCAGCAGCTACTCTTCCTGGGTTCTACACAAAACAGGAAACATGACATAATACAGACAAGAACAGCTCATGGACAGAACTATATCAATAAAACACCAAATGTTTAAAAAAGCACACGTAAGATACATATCAATACCAATACAGTACATACACACAAATGTACACGCAACACAAACTATCTAAGTCAAATAGGGGAAAGGCGTTGTGCCGTGAGGTGTTGCTTTATCTGTTTAAAAAAAAAACAGGTTTGCTGTTCTGTCACGACTTCCGCTGAAGTCGGTCCCTCTCCTTGTTCGGGCGGCGTTCGGCGGTCGACGTCACCGGTCTTCTAGCCATCGCCGCTCCACCTTTCATTTTCCATTTGTTTTGTCTTGGTTTTCCGCACACCTGGTTCACATTCCCTCATCTGACTAAATGTATATTACCCTCTGTTCGCCCCCATGTCTGTGTGTGGAATTGTTTGTTTGTTACGTGTGGTTCGCTTCAGGCTAGTTTGCGCCGGGTATGTGTTTGACCCGTGCGTTTTGTTTATTGTACTGCTTGTGTACTTTGGGCGTTATCAAGGTGTTCCTTGGGCGTGAATAAAGTGCACCTGTTATCACCCATCTCTGCTCTCCTGCACCTGACTTACCTACCAGTTGCGCACATCGTGACATGTTCATTTGAGCAATATGAGATGAAACGGAGTTCCGTGCAATAATGGCTCTATATTTCCACTGTACGCTTTCTTGAATTTGTTCTGGATTTGGGGACTGTGAAAAGACCCCTGGTGGCATGTCTGGTGGGGTAAGTGTGTGTGTCAGAGCTGTGTGTAAGCTGACTATGCAAACAATTTGGGATTTTCAACACATTAATGTTTCTTATAAAAAGAAGAAGTGATGCAGTCAGTCTCTCCTCAACTCTTAGCCAAGAGAGACTGGCATGCATAGTATTTATATCAGCCCTCTGATTACAATGAAGAGCAAGATGTGCCGCTCTGTTCTGGGCTAGCTGCAGCTTAAAAACCTCTACAGGATTGGTGTCCCCCCCGCGGGCCGGTTGAGCTATCGTGTGCTAATGTGATTAGCATGAGGTTGTAAGTAACAAGAACATTTCCTAGGACAGAGATATATCTGATATGGGCAAAAAGCTTAAATTCTTGTTAATCTAACTGCACTGTCCAATTTACAGTAGTTATTACAGTGAAATAATACCATGCTACTGTTTGAGGAGAGTGCATAGTTATGAACTTGAAAATGTATCAATAAACCAATTAGGCAGATTTGGGCAGATTTGATACAACATTTTGAACAGAAATGCAATGGTTCATTGGATCAGTCTAAAACTTTGCACATACACTGCTAGTGGCCAAAATCGAAATTGCGCCTAACCTGGAAAAAATACATTGGGGCCTTTCTCTTGCATTTCAAAGATGATGAAAAATAATAGCATGTTTTTTCTTTGTATTATCTTTTCCCAGATCTAATGTGTTATATTCTCCTACATTAATTTAACATTTCTACAAACTTCAAAGTGTTTCTTTTCAAATGGTATTAAGAATATGCATATCCTTCAGTTAGATTTAGGTATGTCATTTTAGACGAAAATTGAAAAAAAGGGTCCGATCCTTAAGAGGATTTATTAAGGTCTTTCCCTGCAGCACTCGGCCGCACGACTGAACAATAATCAAGATAAGACAAAACTAGAGCCTGCAGGACTTGCTTTTTGGAATGTGGTGTCAAAAAAGCTGAGCATCTATTTATTACGGACAGACTTCTCTCCATCTTTTCAACCATTGAATCTAAATGTTTTGACCATGACAGTTTACAATCTAAAGTAACGCCAGGTAATTTAGTCTCCTCAACTTGTTCAACAGCCACACCATTCATTACCAGATTCAGCTCAGATCTAGAACTTGGGGAATGATTTGTACCAAATACAATGCTCTTTGTTTTAGAGATGTTCAGGACCAGTTTATTACTGGCCACCCATTCCAAAACAGACTACAACTCTTTTTAAGAGTTTCAATGACTTCATTAGCTGTGGTTGCTGATGCGTATATGGTTGAATCATCAGCATACATGGACACACATGCTTTGTTTAATGCCAGTGGCAGGTCATTGGTAAAAATAGAAAAGAGCAGAGGGCCTAGAGAGATGCCCTGCGGTACACCACACTTTACATGTTTGACATTAGAGAAGCTTCCATTAAAGAAAACCGTTTGAGTTTTATTAGTTAGATAGCTCTGAATCCACAATATGGCAGAGGTTGAAAAGCCATAACACATACGTTTCTTCAACAACAGGTTATGGTCAAAAATATCAAAGGCTGCACTCAAATCTAACAGTACAGCTCCCACAATTTTCTTATTATCAATTTATTTCAACCAATCATCAGTCATTTGTGTCAGTGCAGCACATGTTGAGTGCCCTTCTCTATAAGCATGCTGAACGTCTGTTGCTAATTTGTTTACAGAGAAATAGCATTGCATTTGGTCAAACACAATTCTTTCCAACAGTTTGCTAAGAGCTGGCAACAAACTTATAGGTCTGCTGTTAGAACCAGTAAAGGCCGCTTTACCACTCTTGTCTTTGAACCTCAGGAACTTGACCACTATCTGGGCTGGTGGTGGGTTTTCCAGTCCTGTGGGAGCGCTCCACCTCAATCTTCCGGTGGTCCATCTTTCATTTCCCAGAGATCACTTCCCTCCCTTTGTCCTCAGACTCCGTCCAGGTCTCATGTGGAGATTCTGCAATTCCGTCCACAACCATGTTGTTCCGCCTTGATTGTTCCTTGAGTCTGATTTATCCGTCATTGTTATCATGGATTCACTCTGATGTCCTCTCTCAATGACTTACAGATTGCTGTCATCTTGCCGTTCTCCTGTTTCCCCTCATCGAACTGACCCTGGGAGAACTGCAAACGGTTCTTCAGGTCCTGGACCTCTCTGGTCAGGTCGTCCATTCGTTTATTAGTTGAATCGACCAGTATTTGGACAAAACACTTGAAGCTATTTACTTGTTGTTGTAACAACTGCTTGTCGAACTATTTTTGTTCATTTAAAAGATCCTTCCCTTGTGAAAGTGAGACTGTCCTCAACGGTAGTCCCACCAGGATCACAGAGAGTAGCAGTCCCAGCAACTGATGCCAAATGCGTCACGGAATCCAAACTAAAAAGTTAGCTAGCTACTAAGAAACTTTCCAATACACTTTAAAAAATATATGTTTTTTTTTCAAAACAACAAACCGAGCTCTCCCTCGTTCAACGTTCAACAGGAAATGTTCAACATACATCGTGATGTATTTCATTACGCCGTACTAAATCTTCATGCAATCTTGTTCCGCTACTGGATGGAAAGCATAGGGTTTCACAATGCACGGCAACATGGAGGAGAGCCTAGCCTCTCGTCAGAGATCGCATTTATTTTGGGAGATTACAAAATTTAACCTTTTCATTCAACACAAGAGAAACATATTGTTTCAGGTGATAATAAAACATGTTTTTTTAGTTACTTTTTCCTCTACTTGCTTCTCTAACCTTATAGCAAGTCAAGCTAGCTTGGAGATCAGCTAGCTAGCTAGCTAAAAGCTAGGCTAGGTTGAAGATACCACTGTAGCAATCAACCTCCACCTAATAATTATCATAAATATACAAATCTCATTACCATTACAATAAACTTCAGTCATATAATGTAAATCGACTTAACAGCCAATGTATATTATTTAACATTACTATTAAAATAGTACTCACTCATAGGAATGGGTCATTATTTACGAGTTGCTAGCTATCCCATAAAGCCTTCACCGAAAACCAAATATTTGCATCTTCTTCTGTGGTTATGGTAATTTCCTGTTCTTTGGCGGACTTTGGCTGGACTGAAGACGAGGCAAAGTTAGGAAAAATTCTAGTGTGCTGCGTCCATCTCGCAACGGGGGGCATTGCAATTCCACTCCAGTGTGGATGTCCCCCACTGAAATGAATGACATCCGGTGCAACGTAAACAGAGTGCTTATGGTGAAAGAGGCTTCAGGCTACAGTGTGGATAACGGGGCCCCACAGTGACGACACTGAGCTGAATTATCCTGTAGCAAGTTCCCTCTCAACTCTGTTCAGTTCTTCAGGATGGACTGCATACCTCTGTAATACTGTGTGGGTAATGGGGCGAGGATGGGATGAGTGGAGTACAGCAGCCACATTAGCCTGTACAGCAGCTACATTAGCCTGTACAGCAGCTACATTAGCCTGTACAGCAGCTACATTAGCCTGTACAGCAGCTACATTAGCCTGTACAGCAGCTACATTAGCCTGTACAGCAGCTACATTAGCCTGTACAGCAGCTACATTAGCCTATGCAGCAGCTACATTAGCCTGTACAGCAGCTACATTAGCCTGTACAGCAGCTACATTAGCCTGTACAGCAGCTACATTAGCCTGTAGCATACTGCACACCTCATCAATTCTATCTATTGTTTATTTCACACCAAATTAACATAAAAAATGAATATGTTTTAATAATAAAGTTTGATTGATTGATTAGAAGATATTGAATGTGACCTGTGCTGTGGCGTCCCTCCAGCCTCAACAGGTGTCCGTGTTGTAGCTCCTTGCTGCTCTGTGGGATCAGAACAGGAGCAACTCTGAATCAAATCACCGATCAGATACTTGGACGACTAAAGTGAAACATTTACAAAAAATAAAAAGTGTTAATAAAAACATTTTTGTGTGTGTGTGTCTGAATCATACAGTAAATATTGTTTCTAACAACAAAGTGAATAATCAGCAACAAAAACAGAACAACAAAGCAACAAACAAACAAAATCCTTGTAGAAGACAGATGTCTTGTCTGATGTCATTTATGTGCCAAGTAGCAGAAAAGAGAGAAACTGCAAGCGTGGCCATATTGTAGTGAGCGTCATGTCCAGATTAACATGATTCACTGAGACCAGTCAACTGTATGAGATAACAACAACTGATGAAATCACCAGAAAGTTGGTGCCAGGACTCAGTCTGACTGGTGTCACCAGGGGAAAGTTGTGATGGCGCCAGGACTCAGTCTGACTGGTGTCACCAGGGGAAAGTTGTGATGGCACCAGGACTCAGTCTGACTGGTGTCACCAGGGGAAAGTTGTGATGGCGCCAGGACTCAGTCTGACTGGTGTCACCAGGTGAAAGTTGTGATGGGGCCAGGACTCAGTCTGACTGGTGTCACCAGGGGAAAGTTGTGATGGGGCCAGTACTCAGTCTGACTGGTGTCACCAGGTGAAAGTTGTTATGGCGCCAGGACTCAGTCTGACTGGTGTCACCAGGTGAAAGTTGTGTAGGCGCCAGGACTCAGTCTGACTGGTGTAACCAGGGGAAAGTTGTGATGGCACCAGGACTCAGTCTGACTGGTGTCACCAGGGGAAAGTTGTGATGGCACCAGGACTCAGTCTGACTGGTGTCACCAGGGGAAAGTTGTGATGGCACCAGGACTCAGTCTGACTGGTGTCACCAGGGGAAAGTTGTGATGGCACCAGGACTCAGTCTGACTGGTGTCACCAGGGGAAAGTTGTGATGGCACCAGGACTCAGTCTGACTGGTGTCACCAGGTGAAAGTTGTGATGGGGCCAGGACTCAGTCTGACTGGTGTCACCAGGGGAAAGTTGTGATGGCACCAGGACTCAGTCTGACTGGTGTAACCAGGGGAAAGTTGTGATGGCACCAGGACTCAGTCTGACTGGTGTCACCAGGGGAAAGTTGTGATGGCACCAGGACTCAGTCTGACTGGTGTCACCAGGTGAAAGTTGTGATGGCGCCAGGACTCAGTCTGACTGGTGTCACCAGGTGAAAGTTGTGATGGGGCCAGGACTCAGTCTGACTGGTGTCACCAGGTGAAAGTTGTGATGGGGCCAGGACTCAGTCTGACTGGTGTCACCAGGTGAAAGTTTGATGGGACCAGGACTCAGTCTGACTGGTGTCACCAGGTGAAAGTTGTGATGACACCAGGATGCAGTCTGACTGGCGACTGCAGATATGAATAATCATTCTGCATCGATCATACAACTGTTGCCTTCAGGCGTCGTTCCTATTGAAGCTTATATTTGACCCTCTCAAGTATTACTATGATACTGAGGTATGGTTATGATACTGAGGTATGGTTATGATACTGAGACAGTATACCAGGTATGGTTATGATACTGGGACAGTATACCAGGTATGGTTATGATACTGGGACAGTAGACCAGGTATGGTTATGATACTGGGACAGTAGACCAGGTATGGTTATGATACTGGGATTGTAGACCAGGTATGGTTATGATACTGGGACAGTAGACCAGGTATGGTTATGATACTGAGACAGTATACCAGGTATGGTTATGATACTGGGACAGTATACCAGGTATGGTTATGATACTGAGACAGTATACCAGGTATGGTTATGATACTGAGACAGTATACCAGGTATGGTTATGATACTGGGACAGTATACCAGGTATGGTTATGATACTGAGACAGTAGACCAGGTATGGTTATGATACTGGGACAGTAGACCAGGTATGGTTATGATACTGAGACAGTATACCAGGTATGGTTATGATACTGGGACAGTAGACCAGGTATGGTTATGATACTGGGACAGTAGACCAGGTATGGTTATGATACTGGGACAGTAGACCAGGTATGGTTATGATACTGGGACAGTAGACCAGGTATGGTTATGATACTGGGACAGAATACCAGGTATGGTTATGATACTGAGGTATGGTTATGATACTGGGACAGTAGACCAGGTATGGTTATGATACTGGGACAGTAGACCAGGTATGGTTATGATACTGAGACAGTATACCAGGTATGGTTATGATACTGGGACAGTAGACCAGGTATGGTTATGATACTGGGACAGTAGACCAGGTATGGTTATGATACTGAGACAGTAGACCAGGTATGGTTATGATACTGGGACAGTAGACCAGGTATGGTTATGATACTGGGACAGTAGACCAGGTATGGTTATGATACTGAGACACTATACCAGGTATGGTTATGATACTGAGACAGTAGACCAGGTATGGTTTTGATACTGGGACAGTATACCAGGTATGGTTATGATACTGAGACAGTAGACCAGGTATGGTTATGATACTGGGACAGTATACCAGGTATGGTTATGATACTGGGACAATAGACCAGGTATGGTTATGATACTGTGACAGTAGACCAGGTATGGTTATGATACTGAGACAGTAGACCAGGTATGGTTATGATACTGGGACAGTAGACCAGGTATGGTTATGATACTGAGACAGTAGACCAGGTATGGTTATGATACTGGGACAGTAGACCAGGTATAGTTATGATACTGGGACAGTATACCAGGTATGGTTATGATACTGGGACAGTATACCAGGTATGGTTATGATACTGAGACAGTAGACCAGGTATGGTTATGATACTGGGACAGTAGACCAGGTATGGTTATGATACTGAGACAGTAGACCAGGTATGGTTATGATACTGGGACAGTAGACCAGGTATGGTTATGATACTGGGACAGTATACCAGGTATGGTTATGATACTGAGACACTATACCAGGTATGGTTATGATACTGGGACAGTAGACCAGGTATGGTTATGATACTGGGACAGTAGACCAGGTATGGTTATGATACTGGGACAGTATACCAGGTATGGTTATGATACTGAGACACTATACCAGGTATGGTTATGATACTGGGACAGTAGACCAGGTATGGTTATGATACTGGGACAGTAGACCAGGTATGGTTATGATACTGGGACAGTATACCAGGTATGGTTATGATACTGAGACACTATACCAGGTATGGTTATGATACTGGGACAGTAGACCAGGTATGGTTATGATACTGGGACAGTAGACCAGGTATGGTTATGATACTGGGACAGTATACCAGGTATGGTTATGATACTGAGACAGTATACCAGGTATGGTTATGATACTGGGACAGTAGACCAGGTATGGTTATGATACTGGGACAGTATACCAGGTATGGTTATGATACTGAGACAGTAGACCAGGTATGGTGATGATACTGGGACAGTTTACCAGGTATGGTTATGATACTGGGACAGTAGACCAGGTATGGTTATGATACTGGGACAGTAGACCAGGTATGGTTATGATACTGGGACAGTAGACCAGGTGTGGTTATGATACTGGGACAGTAGACCAGGTATGGTTTTGGTACTGGGACAGTATACCAGGTATGGTTATGATACTGGGACAGTAGACCAGGTATGGTTATGATACTGGGACAGTAGACCAGGTATAGTTATGATACTGGGACAGTATACCAGGTATGGTTATGATACTGAGACAGTATACCAGGTATGGTTATGATACTGGGACAGTATACCAGGTATGGTTATGATACTGGGACAGTAGACCAGGTATGGTTATGATACTGGGACAGTAGACCAGGTATGGTTATGATACTGGGACAGAATACCAGGTATGGTTATGATACTGAGGTATGGTTATGATACTGGGACAGTAGACCAGGTATGGTTATGATACTGGGACAGTAGACCAGGTATGGTTATGATACTGAGACAGTATACCAGGTATGGTTATGATACTGGGACAGTAGACCAGGTATGGTTATGATACTGGGACAGTAGACCAGGTATGGTTATGATACTGAGACAGTAGACCAGGTATGGTTATGATACTGGGACAGTAGACCAGGTATGGTTATGATACTGGGACAGTAGACCAGGTATGGTTATGATACTGAGACACTATACCAGGTATGGTTATGATACTGAGACAGTAGACCAGGTATGGTTTTGATACTGGGACAGTATACCAGGTATGGTTATGATACTGAGACAGTAGACCAGGTATGGTTATGATACTGGGACAGTATACCAGGTATGGTTATGATACTGGGACAATAGACCAGGTATGGTTATGATACTGTGACAGTAGACCAGGTATGGTTATGATACTGAGACAGTAGACCAGGTATGGTTATGATACTGGGACAGTAGACCAGGTATGGTTATGATACTGAGACAGTAGACCAGGTATGGTTATGATACTGGGACAGTAGACCAGGTATAGTTATGATACTGGGACAGTATACCAGGTATGGTTATGATACTGGGACAGTATACCAGGTATGGTTATGATACTGAGACAGTAGACCAGGTATGGTTATGATACTGGGACAGTAGACCAGGTATGGTTATGATACTGAGACAGTAGACCAGGTATGGTTATGATACTGGGACAGTAGACCAGGTATGGTTATGATACTGGGACAGTATACCAGGTATGGTTATGATACTGAGACACTATACCAGGTATGGTTATGATACTGGGACAGTAGACCAGGTATGGTTATGATACTGGGACAGTAGACCAGGTATGGTTATGATACTGGGACAGTATACCAGGTATGGTTATGATACTGAGACACTATACCAGGTATGGTTATGATACTGGGACAGTAGACCAGGTATGGTTATGATACTGGGACAGTAGACCAGGTATGGTTATGATACTGGGACAGTATACCAGGTATGGTTATGATACTGAGACACTATACCAGGTATGGTTATGGTACTGAGACAGTAGACCAGGTATGGTTATGATACTGAGACAGTAGACCAGGTATGGTTATGATACTGGGACAGTATACCAGGTATGGTTATGATACTGAGACAGTATACCAGGTATGGTTATGATACTGGGACAGTAGACCAGGTATGGTTATGATACTGGGACAGTATACCAGGTATGGTTATGATACTGAGACAGTAGACCAGGTATGGTGATGATACTGGGACAGTTTACCAGGTATGGTTATGATACTGGGACAGTAGACCAGGTATGGTTATGATACTGGGACAGTAGACCAGGTATGGTTATGATACTGGGACAGTAGACCAGGTGTGGTTATGATACTGGGACAGTAGACCAGGTATGGTTTTGGTACTGGGACAGTATACCAGGTATGGTTATGATACTGGGACAGTAGACCAGGTATGGTTATGATACTGGGACAGTAGACCAGGTATAGTTATGATACTGGGACAGTATACCAGGTATGGTTATGATACTGAGACAGTATACCAGGTATGGTTATGATACTGGGACAGTATACCAGGTATAGTTATGATACTGGGACAGTAGACCAGGTATGGTTATGATACTGGGACAGTATACCAGGTATAGTTATGATACTGGGACAGTAGACCAGGTATGGTTATGATACTGGGACAGTATACCAGGTATGGTTATGATACTGGGACAATAGACCAGGTATGGTTATGATACTGAGACAGTATACCAGGTATGGTTATGATACTGGGACAATAGACCAGGTATGGTTATGATACTGAGACAGTATACCAGGTATGGTTATGATACTGGGACAGTAGACCAGGTATGGTTATGATACTGGGACAGTAGACCAGGTATGGTTATGATACTGGGACAGTAGACCAGGTATGGTTATGATACTGGGACAATAGATCAGGTATGGTTATGATACTGAGACAGTATACCAGGTATGGTTATGATACTGGGACAATAGACCAGGTATGGTTATGATACTGGGACAGTATACCAGGTATGGTTATGATACTGAGACAGTATACCAGGTATGGTTATGATACTGAGACAGTAGACCAGGTATGGTTATGATACTGGGACAGTTTACCAGGTATGGTTATGATACTGGGACAGTATACCAGGTATGGTTATGATACTGGGACAGTAGACCAGGTATGGTTATGATACTGGGACAATAGACCAGGTATGGTTATGATACTGAGACAGTATACCAGGTATGGTTATGATACTGAGACAGTATACCAGGTATGGTTATGATACTGAGACAGTATACCAGGTATGGTTATGATACTGGGACAGTATACCAGGTATGGTTATGATACTGGGACAGTATACCAGGTATGGTTATGATACTGGGACAGTAGACCAGGTATGGTTATGATACTGGGACAGTAGACCAGGTATGGTTATGATACTGGGACAGTAGACCAGGTATGGTTATGATACTGGGACAGTTTACCAGGTATGGTTATGATACTGGGACAGTATACCAGGTATGGTTATGATACTGGGACAGTATACCAGGTATGGTTATGATACTGGGACAGTATACCAGGTATGGTTATGATACTGAGACAGTAGACCAGGTATGGTTATGATACTGGGACAGTATACCAGGTATGGTTATGATACTGGGACAGTAGACCAGGTTTGGTTATGATACTGAGACAGTAGACCAGGTATGGTTATGATACTGGGACAGTATACCAGGTATGGTTATGATACTGGGACAGTATACCAGGTATGGTTATGATACTGGGACAGTATACCAGGTATGGTTATGATACTGGAACAGTATACCAGGTATGGTTATGATACTGGGACAGTAGACCAGGTATGGTTATGATACTGGGACAGTATACCAGGTATAGTTATGATACTGGGACAGTAGACCAGGTATGGTTATGATACTGGGACAGTATACCAGGTATAGTTATGATACTGGGACAGTAGACCAGGTATGGTTAAGGTATAATGACGGTGTAATGATCCTATATGGTCCTACTCACCATGGTTACCACTGAATAATGCATACGGCCCCCGTTTCTCTCCCACAACTAACTGACTGATAGACAGACAACATTAGTCCGACCCAAAACATAATTTAGTCATTTAAAATTCAATTATTCTCCTCGGCAACCCCCCCAGACCGCTTTTGGACCAGGGCGATCTCCAATCTCTCCAGTCTGTCAAAAGAGAGTCTAAATGGGACATAATGGGTCAGCTGGATACCTTGGCAAACACTGAATGGAGAGCAATCACATAGATCAAATATACAGGGGGAAATTGAGCTGGAATTCATACAGAGGCAGGGGGGGATATAGAGAGAGACGAGGGCAATACAAGTTGATGGGTCCGGCAAACATAATAATGTGCTTCTCAGTCCATATAATCATCCCTTTAAAAAGGAGCAGACATCGTAGAGGGCTGTTGACTGATGGATACCCTCATAGACAGACGAGAGAGAGGGGGACAGAGAGAGTGAGAGAGAGACAGAGGGAGGGGGACAGAGAGAGAGAGAGAGAGAGAGAGAGAGAGAGAGAGAGAGAGAGAGAGAGAGAGAGAGAGAGAGAGAGAGAGAGAGAGAGAGAGAGAGAGAGAGAGAGAGAGAGAGAGAGAGAGAAAGAGAGAGAGAGAGAGAGAGAGAGCAGAATTAGGCCGATACCTGCTAGTTATCAAAATCCAGAAAAGATCCGTTCAATTCTACAACCACCTAAAAGGAAGCGATTTACAAACCTTCCATAACAAAGCCATCACCTACAGAGAGATGAACCTGGAGAAGAGTCCCCTAAGCAAGCTGGTCATGGGGCTCTGTTCACAAACACAAAGAGACCCCACAGAGCCACAGGACAGCAACACAATTAGACCCAAGCAAATCATGAGAAAACAAAAAGATAATTACTTGACACAGTGGAAGGAATTTACAAAAAAAACAGAGCAAACTAGAATGCTATTTGGCCCTAAACAGAGAGTACACAGTGGCAGAATACCTGACCACTGTGACTGACTCAAAATTAAGGAAATCTTTGACTATGTACAGACTCAGTGAGCACAGCCTTGCTATTGAGAAAGGTCGCCGTAGGCAGCCGTAGGCAAAATGAGGTGGAAACTGAGCTAAACTTCCTAACCTCCTGACAAATGTATGACCATATTAGAGACACATATTTCCCTCAGATTACACAGACCCACAAATAATTTGAAAACAAACCCAATTTTGATAAACTCCCATATCTACTGGGTGAAATACCACAATGCCACAAGAAAAGGTCAACCAGTGAAGAACAAACATCATTGTAAATACAACCTATATTTATATTTATTTATTTTCCCTTTTGCACATCATTACAACACTGTATATAGAAATAATATGACATTTGAAATGTCTGTATTCTTCCGGAACATTTCAGAGTGTAATATTTACTGTTAATTTCTTATAGTTTATTTCACTTTTGTTTATTATCTATTTCACTTGATTTGACAAGGTAAACATATGTTTCTCATGACAATGAAGCCCTTTCAACTGAATTGAGTGAAAGAGAGAGAATAAGAGAAAGAGAGAGAGAGAGAAAAAGAGAGAGACCCTCTGTGACTTTCTCTATTCTCCTCGTCTAATATTTCCATCAATATTTCTTCTTACCCACATGATAAAGACCCCCCTCCCCCCCGGCCACCTTGTTCCACATTGTTCTAAGTCCTGGAAATGTGACTGATTGATCAGACCAGTGGATGAACATAACAGTAAAGATTAAGAGGATGAGTAATCAGCAGCATGTGCTTACACAGCGCTGTGGACTAATCTTGCCCCCACCACCGGTCCCCACCGTCTCCCCTTTAGAGGGGCAGCCACCAGTCAGGACCCACACACACACACAGCTCCCGGACAAGAGGGGAGGACAGAGGGACCCACAGTGTTCACTAACTTCCATTGTCCAGCAGATCCACACCACTGTTACAGAGACCAAGAGACTATCCAGGACCTGAGAGAGAGAGAGAGAGAGAGAGACTGAGAGATCATCGTATCTCCATCACCAAGGGACAGAGGAAGGAGAGACAACCGTGGATACAGGACATCCAGTGACTGGGTGATCATAAGGGGAGTTGATGTGGACTAAAGAGGAACTGAACTGACCAGCCGTCTGCCAGTCTGACTGCGGACACGAGGAGCCAGTTACAGCTACCCATCCATCAGCACACTTCTGCACTCCAATAGATTGGCAGTGACACTTTTGACTAACTTTTCCACATCATCGCTGATTGCCGAGGTACCAGACGTCAGGGGAGGCCATTGGTGTGACCTCCTCACTGCTGAAGGAAGAACCGTCACACAGCAGCTAGACTAGTCGTTGCATTGGGATACAATATCAGAACTTTTAAAGCCGTTTACAGTAACCCTCTAATAGAGGCGGGAGAGGGACGGGGAAGTGACCGGTCCACAAAGACATCGTTAGGACATATTGAGGAACCGTGATGGAGGAACACCTGTCTAACATCCATCCTTCCTCCTCTCCAAGTGGATCTTCAGGGAGCACCGACTGTGACAGCAGAGGAGGTAAACGTTTGGTTGATATGGACTTTTCTTTCAAAAACATCATTTCTAAAAAAAAATGTTGCTCGGCGAAAAGCTCTGAGAGAATAAAGGAAATGAAACCCTGGCGCGGGGTAAACGCTGCTCCTGAGTTGCCTTCTTCTAGCAACACAATCAGGGAAGTTCAGACTTCAGAAAAAACCACGTTGTATATTATTGATTGTGTTCCTGTAATGAAGCACTTGGGATTAGCATTTACCATGTGTGAGCGGTTTGCTTCTTTACCAGCGGAACAGGTACAGCCCTCAGTACAGCCCTCTCTCCCATTAGAAACAACAGGTTGCTGGCCAGCTTGCTGGCAGCATGGTGAGTCTGATGGAGCTGTTACTGATGACAGTGATTAGTTTGTGGCTCCACATTTCAAACACTTTAAACACGTCAAATGTTCTCTTTCTATCAGATCTGATATTTCAAATTGAATTTATTGAAATGTATTTATTTAATTGATACAAATACACATTTTCAATTAGTAGAAAATATTTTTTTGGGGGGGGGAATAATAACCAGATCTTAGAAAAAAAATATTATTTATATTGGAGAGAAAAAAGTCATGCTGCATAATATGAATTTTAAATAATTTGATAGTTGGATCTTTAATGCAAAACGAGCCAGCATACAGCTGTCAACAAGCATTCATCTAACAGTCTCTCACTACCCCACCTCTCTCTCTCTCTGTTGTCCCCCAGCATACAGCAGCCAACAAAGCATGCATCTAACAGTCTCTCACTACCCCACCTCTCTCTCTCCCTGTTGTCCCCCAGGAAAGAGTCCAGCCCCGGGTAAAGCCCTGAGTCCAGCCCTGCTCTGTAAGGTCTGTGGAGACACCAGCAGTGGAAAACACTATGGCATCTACGCCTGTAACGGCTGCAGTGGATTCTTCAAACGCAGCGTCCGACGGAGACTCATATACAGGTGAGTTGGAGTGGCAGCGTCCGACGGAGACTCATATACAGGTGAGTTGGAGTGGCAGCGTCCGACGGAGACTCATATACAGGTGAGTTGGAGTGGCAGCGTCCGACGGAGACTCATATACAGGTGAGTTGGAGTGGCAGCGTCCGACGGAGACTCATATACAGGTGAGTTGGAGTGGCAGCGTCCGACGGAGACTCATATACAGGTGAGTTGGAGTGGCAGCGTCCGACGGAGACTCATATACAGGTGAGTTGGAGTGGCAGCGTCCGACGGAGACTCATATACAGGTGAGTTGGAGTGGCAGCGTCCGACGGAGACTCATATACAGGTGAGTTGGAGTGGCAGCGTCCGACGGAGACTCATATACAGGTGAGTTGGAGTGGCAGCGTCCGACGGAGACTCATATACAGGTGAGTTGGAGTGGCAGCAGACACTGTAACCCACTCATATACAGGTGAGTTGGAGTGGCAGCAGACACTGTAACCCACTCATATACAGGTGAGTTGGAGTGGCAGCAGACACTGTAGCCCACTCATATACAGGTGAGTTGGAGTGGCAGCAGACACTGTAACCCACTCATATACAGGTGAGTTGGAGTGGCAGCAGACACTGTAACCCACTCATATACAGGTGAGTTGGAGTGGCAACAGACACTGTAGCCCACTCATATACAGGTGAGTTGGAGTGGCAACAGACACTGTAGCCCACTCATATACAGGTGAGTTGGAGTGGCAACAGACACTGTAGCCCAGTGTCTAGTCAAACTACCCACTGATAGATGGGCTAACTGTGTCATCACAAATTAACTTTTTTTAAATTTGTATTTTTAACTATTTGTGAGTTTAATATATTTAAGTTTGAACGTGACTTCTTAGTTGATGTTTAAATCTCTAGAATAGTTTATTATTTCACATAGTGTAAAATATGTTTTCCTCTGCTCATGCCAACAGGTGTCAGGCTGGTACGGGCATGTGCCCAGTGGATAAGGCCCATCGTAACCAGTGCCAAGCCTGTCGGCTGAAGAAGTGCCTACAGGCAGGCATGAACAAAGATGGTGAGTCAGTGGAATGTATTTATTTGAAGTCAAAGATAATCATCTGTTTTTTTTCAGTATGAATAGATGTGAAAGTTTGTATAATTTAAGTTAGAGTTGGGATATGTTTGTTGAGCAGTCTGTCTCCTTGGACAGTCAAGTGTAAAGATGTGTCAGGAGTCTGAGCTGTGTCTTAACTCTCCCCCAGCTGTCCAGAACGAGCGTCAGCCCCGCAGCACGTCTCAGGTGCGTCTGGACTCCATCGACATGGACACAGACAAGGAGCACCTGTCCACCACACGGGATCCCTCTTCCTCTTCTTCCTCCTGCTCAGTGATCACCCGGCCTCACATCACCTCCACCTCAATCAGCTCGTCCTCTGCCCCACCACAGCGCTGTGGACCCCCCAGCCCACAGAACAACCACCGCTTCATGGTCAGCCTCATGACCGCTGAGACCTGCGCTAAACTGGAGCCTGAGGATGGTGAGGAGGGCTTTATTTTGGCTGTTTGCTGGTTTTCCTCGGTCTCTCTGTCTCTCTCTCTGTCTCTCTGTCTGTCTCTCTCTCTGTCTGTCTCTCTGTCTCTCTGTCTGTCTCTCTGTCTCTCTGTCTCTCAGTCTCTCTCTCTCTCTCTCTCTCTCTCTCTCTCTCTCTCTCTCTCTCTCTCTCTCTCTCTCTCTCTCTCTATAATCTCCAGGTTTTATCTTTTGTATTTAAATAATTCCACTTCTTTCACAGTTGATGAGAACATTGATGTGACCAGTAACGAGCCAGAGAGGGAATCCTCAGACTACCACATGTCCCTGTACCCTTCCAGTACAGAGAATGTGTACGAGACGTCAGCCCGGCTTCTCTTTATGTCTGTTAAATGGGCCAAGAACCTGCCAGTGTTCTCCAATCTCCCATTCAGAGACCAGGTAAGACGGGATACTATGATAGGGTTTACTTAGAGTATAAACTGCTTATTAATACCTCTTAAGGATTAGCCCCTTTTAAAAAAAATCTGTTGCCTAAAATGACATACCCAAATCTAACTGCCTGTAGCTCAGGCCCTGAAGCAAGGATATGCATGTTCTTGGTACCAATTGAAAGGAAACACTTTTAAGTTTATGGAAATGTGAAAGGAATGTAGTAGAATATAACACATTAGATCTGGTAAAAGATAATACAAAGAAAAAAAAAACGTTCTTTTGTATTTTTTTTTTACCATCATCTTTCAAATGCAAGAGAAAGGCCATAATGTATTATTCCAGCCCAGGTGCAATTTAGATTTTGGCCACTAGATGGCATCAGTGTATGTGCAATGTTTTAGACTGATCCAATGAACCATTGCATTTATGTTCAACATTTTGTGTCAAGACTGCCCAAATGTGCCTAATTTGTTTATTAATAACGTTTCATGTTCATAACTGTGCCTCTCCTCAAACAATAGCATGGTATTCTTTCACTGTAATAGCTACTGTAAATTGGACAGTGCAGTTAGATTATCAAGAATTTAAGCTTTCTACCAATGTCAGATATGTCTATGTTCTGGGAAATTTTCTTGTTACTTACAACCTCATGCTAATCACGTTAGTCTACGTTAGCTCAACCGTCCTGTGGAAGGGACACCGATCCTGAAGAAGTGTTTTAAAATATCACTACATTGTTTGGTAACTAATTGTTCGTCAATATGAATGCTTTCGTATAGCTTAAACGGGTAAACATGCAGAATATTTTTTTATGGTGCTAAGAATAGTTTGATGCAACTTCCATCTGTTTAGAGACCCTTGAACTGCTTCTAAAACATTTTTCTGCATAGTTTGTGATGTCATGTTTATGACCTGTCACCCTTGACCTCTAACCTTGTGCGACCCCCCCACTGATCTGACTTCCTTGTTCCCCTCCAGGTAATCCTGCTGGAGGAGGCATGGTCTGAACTCTTCTTGCTGTGTGCCATCCAGTGGTCTCTCCCCCTGGACAGCTGTCCTCTGCTGTCCCTCCCCGACCTGCCCCCCCCCACCACGCAGACTAAGACATCCTACACCAGCGTGGACCTGCGTCTGCTCCAGGAGGTCTTCAGTAGGTTTAAAGCCCTGGCCGTAGACCCCACTGAGTTTGCCTGCCTCAAGGCCATCGTCCTCTTCAAACCAGGTGGGTGCCTGGGGGACAGGGGGATGTTGGTTTGGGATTTTCTGTTGCTATGGTGTCATTTCTTTGCCAGATATAATCTGTGGTGATGTTTTTTGTGACCAGAGCTGAATGTAATGCAGTACATCTTTCTGTTTGATCTGGAATAGGGCTTTCTGTTTGGTCTGGAATAGGGCTTTCTGTTTGATCTGGAATAGGGCTTTCTGTTTGATCTGGAATAGGGCTTTCTGTTTGATCTGGATTAGTGCTTTCTGTTTGATCTGGAATAGGGCTTTCTGTTTGATCTGGATTAGTGCTTTCTGTTTGATCTGGAATAGGGCTTTCTGTTTGATCTGGATTAGTGCTTTCTGTTTGATCTGGAATAGGGCTTTCTGTTTGATCTGGATTAGTGCTTTCTGTTTCTGGGGGTGTAAATTCTACTTCCCCAGATTCCGTCTGGTCATGTGGATAAGACATGAGACTAGGCCTGTTGGACTGATCTTTCCTTCTTCTCTTTGTTGTCATAGAGACCCGAGGTCTGAAGGACCCAGAGCAGGTAGAGAACCTACAGGATCAGTCCCAGGTGATGTTGGGACAACACATCAGATCACATTACTCCAGTCAGCCTAACAGGTAGGACTACTACGACCTCCCTGATCTCCCTGCACAACCTACCTGATCTCTCTGCACAACCTCACTGACCTCCCTGCACAACCTCACTGATCTCCCTGCACAACCTCCCTGACCTCCCTACACAACCTCTCTGACCCCCCGACACAACCTCCCTGACCTCCCTACACAACCTCCCTGACCTCCCTAGACAGCCTCCCTGACCTCCCTGACCTCCCTGACCTCCCTGACCTCCCTACACAACCTCCCTGACCTCCCTAGACAGCCTCCCTGACCTCCCTGACCTCCCTAGACAGCCTCCCTGACCTCCCTAGACAGCCTCCCTGACCTCCCTAGACAGCCTCCCTGACCTCCCTAGACAGCCTCCCTGACCTCCCTACAAATCCTCCCTGACCTCCCTAGACAGCCTCCCTGACCTCCCTACACAACCTCCCTGACCTCCCTAGACAGCCCCCCTGACCTCCCTGACCTCCCTGACCTCCCTGACCTCCCTGACCTCCCTACACAACTTCCCTGACCTCCCTAGACAGCCTCCCTGACCTCCCTGACCTCCCTAGACAGCCTCCCTGACCTCCCTAGACAGCCTCCCTGACCTCCCTAGACAGCCTCCCTGACCTCCCTAGACAGCCTCCCTGACCTCCCTACAAATCCTCCCTGACCTCCCTAGACAGCCTCCCTGACCTCCCTACACAGCCTCCCTGACCTCCCTAGACAGCCTCCCTGACCTCCCTGACCTCCCTAGACAGCCTCCCTGACCTCCCTGACCTCCCTAGACAGCCTCCCTGACCTCCTTAGACAGCCTCCCTGACCTCCCTATACAGCCACCCTGATCTCCTTAGACAACTTCCCTGACCTCCCTGACCTCCCTATACAGCCTCCCTGACCTCCCTGACCTCCCTAGACAGCCTCCCTGACCTCCCTGACCTCCCTAGACAGCCTCCCTGACCTCCCTAGACAGCCTCCCTGACCTCCCTATACAGCCTCCCTGACCTCCCTAGACAGCCTCCCTGACCTCCCTGACCTCCCTAGACAGCCTCCCTGACCTCCCTGACCTCCCTAGACAGCCTCCCTGACCTCCCTAGACAGCCTCCCTGACCTCCCTAGACAGCCTCCCTGACCTCCCTATACAGCCTCCCTGACCTCCCTAGACAACCTCCCTGACCTCCCTGACCTCCCTAGACAGCCTCCCTGACCTCCCTGACCTCCTTAGACAGCCTCCCTGACCTCCCTGACCTCCCTAGACAGCCTCCCTGACCTCCCTATACAGCCTCCCTGACCTCCCTAGACAGCCTCCCTGACCTCCCTGACCTCCCTAGACAGCCTCCCTGACCTCCCTAGACAGCCTTCCTGACCTCCCTAGACAGCCTCCCTGACCTCCCTATACAGCCTCCCTGACCTCCCTAGACAACCTCCCTGACCTCCCTGACCTCCCTAGACAGCCTCCCTGACCTCCCTGACCTCCTTAGACAGCCTCCCTGACCTCCCTAGACAACCTCCCTGACCTCCCTGACCTCCCTGACCTCCCTAGACAGCCTCCCTGACCTCCCTGACCTCCCTAGACAGCCTCCCTGACCTCCCTGACCTCCCTAGACAGCCTCCCTGATCTCCCTACACAGCCTCCCTGACCTCCCTAGACAGCCTCCCTGACCTCCCTGACCTCCCTAGACAGCCTCCCTGACCTCCCTGACCTCTCTAGACAGCCTCCCTGACCTCCTTAGACAGCCTCCCTGACCTCCCTATACAGCCTCCCTGACCTCCCTAGACACCCTCCCTGACCTCCCTATACAGCCTCCCTGACCTCCCTAGACAACCTCCCTGACCTCCCTATACAGCCTCCCTGACCTCCCTAGACAGCCTCCCTGACCTCCCTGACCTCCGTAGACAGCCTCCCTGACCTCCCTATACAGCCTCCCTGACCTCCCTAGACAGCCTCCCTGACCTCCCTGACCTCCCTAGACAGCCTCCCTGACCTCCCTGACCTCCCTAGACAGCCTCCCTGACCTCCCTAGACAGCCTCCCTGACCTCCCTAGACAGCCTCCCTGACCTCCCTGACCTCCCTAGACAGCCTCCCTGACCTCCCTGACCTCCCTAGACAGCCTCCCTGACCTCCTTAGACAGCCTCCCTGACCTCCCTAGACAACCTCCCTGACCTCCCTGACCTCCCTGACCTCCCTAGACAGCCTCCCTGACCTCCCTGACCTCCCTAGACAGCCTCCCTGACCTCCCTGACCTCCCTACACAGCCTCCCTGACCTCCCTAGACAGCCTCCCTGACCTCCCTATACAGCCTCCCTGACCTCCCTAGACAGCCTCCCTGACCTCCCTGACCTCCCTAGACAGCCTCCCTGACCTCCCTGACCTCCCTAGACAGCCTCCCTGACCTCCCTAGACAGCCTCCCTGACCTCCCTAGACAGCCTCCCTGACCTCCCTAGACAGCCTCCCTGACCTCCCTAGACAGCCTCCCTGACCTCCCTATACAGCCTCCCTGACCTCCCTAGACAACCTCCCTGACCTCCCTATACAGCCTCCCTGACCTCCCTAGACAGCCTCCCTGACCTCCCTGACCTCCCTAGACAGCCTCCCTGACCTCCCTAGACAGCCTCCCTGACCTCCCTATACAGCCTCCCTGACCTCCCTAGACAACCTCCCTGACCTCCCTATACAGCCTCCCTGACCTCCCTAGACAGCCTCCCTGACCTCCCTAGACAGCCTCCCTGACCTCCCTGACCTCCCTAGACAGCCTCCCTGACCTCCCTACACAACCTCCCTGACCTCCCTGCACTCAGACTCTTCCTTTATGGCCTTTTATCCACATGGATCTGGATTCCACTGTATGTATATCTAGCTACTAACCTGAAGAATGAGGATGTTAAAATGGATTCCACTGTGTGTATATCTAGCTACTAACCTGAGAATGAGAGGATGTTAAAATGGATTCCACTGTGTGTATATCTAGCTACTAACCTGATAATGAGGATGTTAAAATGGATTCCACTGTATGTATATCTAGCTACTAACCTGAGAATGAGGATGTTAAAATGGATTCCACTGTGTGTATATCTAGCTACTAACCTGAGAATGAGAGGATGTTAAAATGGATTCCACTGTGTGTATATCTAGCTACTAACCTGATAATGAGGATGTTAAAATGGATTCCACTGTATGTATATCTAGCTACTAACCTGAGAATGAGGATGTTAAAATGGATTCCACTGTGTGTATATCTAGCTACTAACCTGAGAATGAGAGGATGTTAAAATGGATTCCACTGTATGTTTATCTAGCTACTAACCTGAAGAATGAGAGGATGTTAAAATGGATTCCACTGTATGTATATCTAGCTACTAACCTGAGAATGAGGATGTTAAAATGGATTCCACTGTGTGTATATCTAGCTACTAACCTGAAGAACGAGAGGATGTTAAAATGGATTCCACTGTATGTATATCTAGCTACTAACCTGAAGAATGAGGATGTTAAAATGGATTCCACTGTGTGTATATCTAGCTACTAACCTGAAGAATGAGGATGTTAAAATGGATTCCACTGTATGTATATCTAGCTACTAACCTGAGAATGAGGATGTTAAAATGGATTCCACTGTATGTATATCTAGCTACTAACCTGAGAATGAGAGGATGTTAAAATGGTTTCCACTGTGTGTATATCTAGCTACTAACCTGAGAATGAGGATGTTAAAATGGATTCCACTGTATGTATATCTAGCTACTAACCTGAGAATGAGGATGTTAAAATGGATTCCACTGTATGTATATCTAGCTACTAACCTGAGAATGAGGATGTTAAAATGGATTCCACTGTATGTATATCTAGCTACTAACCTGAGAATGAGGATGTTAAAATGGATTCCACTGTGTGTATATCTAGCTACTAACCTGAGAATGAGGATGTTAAAATGGATTCCACTGTGTGTATATCTAGCTACTAACCTGAGAATGAGGATGTTAAAATGGATTCCACTGTATGTATATCTAGCTACTAACCTGAGAATGAGGATGTTAAAATGGATTCCACTGTATGTATATCTAGCTACTAACCTGAGAATGAGAGGATGGTAAAATGGATTCCACTGTATGTATATCTAGCTACTAACCTGAAGAATGAGGATGTTAAAATGGATTCCACTGTATGTATATCTAGCTACTAACCTGAGAATGAGGATGTTAAAATGGATTCCACTGTATGTATATCTAGCTACTAACCTGAGAATGAGGATGTTAAAATGGATTCCACTGTATGTATATCTAGCTACTAACCTGAAGAATGAGAGGATGTTAAAATGGATTCCACTGTATGTATATCTAGCTACTAACCTGAAGAATGAGGATGTTAAAATGGATTCCACTGTGTGTATATCTAGCTACTAACCTGAAGAATGAGGATGTTAAAATGGATTCCACTGTGTGTATATCTAGCTACTAACCTGAAGAATGAGGATGTTAAAATGGATTCCACTGTATGTATATCTAGCTACTAACCTGAGAATGAGGATGTTAAAATGGATTCCACTGTATGTATATCTAGCTACTAACCTGAGAATGAGAGGATGTTAAAATGGATTCCACTGTGTGTATATCTAGCTACTAACCTGAAGAATGAGGATGTTAAAATGGATTCCACTGTGTGTATATCTAGCTACTAACCTGAAGAATGAGGATGTTAAAATGGATTCCACTGTATGTATATCTAGCTACTAACCTGAGAATGAGGATGTTAAAATGGATTCCACTGTATGTATATCTAGCTACTAACCTGAAGAATGAGAGGATGTTAAAATGGATTCCACTGTATGTATATCTAGCTACTAACCTGAAGAATGAGGATGGTAAAATGGATTCCACTGTGTGTATATCTAGCTACTAACCTGAAGAATGAGGATGTTAAAATGGATTCCACTGTGTGTATATCTAGCTACTAACCTGAGAATGAGGATGTTAAAATGGATTCCACTGTATGTATATCTAGCTACTAACCTGAGAATGAGGATGTTAAAATGGATTCCACTGTGTGTATATCTAGCTACTAACCTGAGAATGAGAGGATGTTAAAATGGATTCCACTGTATGTATATCAAGCTACTAACCTGAGAATGAGAGGATGTTAAAATGGATTCCACTGTATGTATATCTAGCTACTAACCTGAGAATGAGGATGTTAAAATGGATTCCACTGTATGTATATCTAGCTACTAACCTGAGAATGAGAGGATGTTAAAACGGCCGGTGAAATCAAATTTCACTGTTATGGATCTGTAAATTACTTGATCTTGATATTATTTTGATAGCTGCTAACAGAATCAGTTTCATTTTCTGTTTTTAGACACTTCAGGACTTTGATGGAATCTCTTTGCTGTAAATTCAAAGCGTATAACTCACCACCCTCTCTGTCTCTCTGTGTAGATTTGGGAAGCTCCTCCTGCTGTTGCCCTCTCTGCGTTTCGTCAGCTCTGAGCGGATCGAGCTCCTCTTCTTCCACAGGACCATCGGCAACACCCCCATGGAGAAACTTCTGTGTGACATGTTCAAGAACTAATACACGGAAAAACAAAATGGACGCTCAGTTATACTGCACTAAGACACACTGCAAGTGAACATGCTTAAAGCTAACAAACTGATGTGTGTAACAGGATGTTGTAAATATCTTATTGCTGTGTGTAAAGAAAACCATGTAAATATGTCATCGCTGTAAGAGAGTGTTGAAAACAGACCTGCTTTTGAGCTTGATAATGTGTTATAATGGGCTTTGCTGTGTTGGACACCAGACTCAAAATGTCCTTTACTGTGGACGAAATGTTTGTGTCTCAGATCTTCAGTTACATTTCTGTCTAGCCGTCCATTTTTCACGATGTAATGTAATATATTTACATAAAATCTGTTTAGTCTTAGATACTGTACAATTCTGCTGTCAAAAATATCTGTGCTGTATTTATGATTTCATGCCTTGATAAATTTAAACTTGTATTTTTTATTCTATCTATTAACTGAAGGAGATGGGTAGAAACCAGGTTAACACCAAGCTATCTATTAACTGAAAGAGATGAGTAGAAACCAGGTTTACACCAGGCTATCTATTAACTGAAGGAGATGGGTAGAAACCAGGTTAACACCAAGCTATCTATTAACTGAAGGAGATGGGTAGAAACCAGGTTAACACCAAGCCATCTATTAACTGAAGGAGATGAGTAGAATCCAGGTTTACACCAAGCTATCTATTAACTGAAGGAGATGAGTAGAAACCAGGTTAACACCAAGCTATCTATTAACTGAAGGAGATGAGTAGAAACCAGGTTTACACCAAGCTATCTATTAACTGAAGGAGATGAGTAGAAACCAGGTTAACACCAAGCTATCTATTAACTGAAGGAGATGAGTAGAAACCAGGTTTACACCAAGCTATCTATTAACTGAAGGAGATGAGTAGGAACCAGGTTAACACCAAGCTATCTATTAACTGAAGGAGATGAGTAGAAACCAGGTTTACACCAAGCTATCTATTAACTGAAGGAGATGAGTAGGAACCAGGTTAACACCAAGCTGTCTATTAACTGAAGGAGATGAGTAGAAACCAGGTTTACACCAAGCTATCTATTAACTGAAGGAGATGAGTAGAAACCAGGTTAACACCAAGCTATCTATTAACTGAAGGAGATGGGTAGAAACCAGGTTTACACCAAGCTATCTATTAACTGAAGGAGATGAGTAGAAACCAGGTTTACACCAAGCTATCTATTAACTGAAGGAGATGAGTAGAAACCAGGTTTACACCAAGCTATCTGCTGTCTATTAACTGAAGGAGATGAGTAGAAACCAGGTTAACACCAAGCTATCTGCTATCTATTAACTGAAGGAGATGAGTAGAAACCAGGTTAACACCAAGCTATCTGCTGTCTATTAACTGAAGGAGATGAGTAGAAACCAGGTTAACACCAAGCTATCTATTAACGGAAGGAGATGAGTAGAAACCAGGTTTACACCAAGCTATCTATTAACTGAAGGAGATGAGTAGAAACCAGGTTTACACCAAGCTATCTATTAACTGAAGGAGATGAGTAGAAACCAGGTTAACACCAAGCTATCTGCTATCTATTAACTGAAGGAGATGAGTAGAAACCAGGTTAACACCAAGCTATCTGCTATCTATTAACTGAAGGAGATGAGTAGAAACCAGGTTTACACCAAGCTATCTATTAACTGAAGGAGATGAGTAGAAACCAGGTTTACACCAAGCTATCTATTAACTGACGGAGATGGGTAGAAACCAGGTTAACACCAAGCTATCTATTAACTGAAGGAGATGAGTAGAAACCAGGTTAACACCAAGCTATCTATTAACTGAAGGAGATGAGTAGAAACCAGGTTAACACCAAGCTATCTATTAACTGAAGGGGATGAGTAGAAACCAGGTTAACACCAAGCTATCTATTAACTGAAGGAGATGAGTAGAAACCAGGTTAACACCAAGCTATCTATTAACTGAAGGGGATGAGTAGAAACCAGGTTAACACCAAGCTATCTATTAACTGAAGGAGATGAGTAGAAACCAGGTTAACACCAAGCTATCTATTAACTGAAGGAGATGAGTAGAAACCAGGTTAACACCAAGCTATCTGCTGTCTATTAACTGAAGGAGATGAGTAGAAACCAGGTTAACACCAAGCTATCTGCTATCTATTAACTGAAGGAGATGAGTAGAAACCAGGTTAACATCAAGCTATCTATTAACTGAAGGAGATGAGTAGAAACCAGGTTAACACCAAGCTATCTATTAACTGAAGGAGATGAGTGGAAACCAGGTTAACACCAAGCTATCTGCTGTCTATTAACTGAAGGGGATGAGTAGAAACCAGGTTAACATCAAGCTATCTATTAACTGAAGGAGATGAGTAGAAACCAGGTTAACACCAAGCTGTCTATTAACTGAAGGAGATGAGTAGAAACCAGGTTAACATCAAGCTGTCTATTAACTGAAGGAGATGAGTAGAAACCAGGTTAACATCAAGCTGTCTATTAACTGAAGGAGATGAGTAGAAACCAGGTTAACACCAAGCTATCTATTAACTGAAGGAGATGGGTAGAAACCAGGTATTATTATTCCAGCCCAGGTGCAATTTAGATTTTGGCCACTAGATGGCATCAGTGTATGGGCAATGTTTTAGACTGATCCAATGAACCATTGTATTTATGTTAAAACTTTTGTGGCAAGACTGCCCAAATGTGCTTAATTTGTTTATTAATAACGTTTCATGTTCAAAATTGTGCACTCTCCTCATACAGCAGCTCAGAGGAAGAAAAAGCAAGCTTCCCATCACAGTATAGATGCAGTGGCAACTTCCAATAGTGAGCAACGTATAAATCAAATGAACATCGCCACCTTCTGTCCACTACTAACAACAACACCAGTTACTCTTTCCTACCACTAGAGGTCCTCCCAGGCTGCCTGTCAACACCACTTGGACAGTAGACTGGACTTCATCAGTATCCACATGTCATGGCAACCACTGTATGACAGCAGGGTGTATATGTGTCCCAGCCATTTCTCAGACTACAGTTCCCCACTGTATGATAGTAGGGTGTATATATATCCCAGCCATTTCTCAGACTACAGTTCCCCACTGTATATTCAGTCTCTTCCGGAGTACTTGTAGGTCTTAGAATACACCGGTTCCAACAGGTAAAGTACATTATCTTGTGTTAGTTCTCTAATCACAACAACACAGCCAAGTAGGAATCCCATCAACTCCCTTCTCTTTCCCTCTGTGGACACACACACACACAGGTGCATTCTGGGAATAATGAAGTGCTTCACAATAAAAGTCTTAAAAATGGTACTGTCAGTAATATTGACATAGTTTCAGAAGAAACGTGTAATACTAACCTAGGCTACAACAGTATGGGTTCATACAGCACAGGAGGTTGGTGACACCTTAATCAGGGAGGACAGGCTCGGTATCAAATACATCAAACACATGGTTTCCATGGTTTCCATGTGTTTGATGTCATTTCATTCGCTCCGTTCCGGCCTTTATTATCAGCCGTCCTCCCCTCAGCAGCCTCCACTGATATACAGTATGCCCCAGCCATTTCTCAGAGGACAACAGAAGCCCTATAGGCCTTGGTTATACCATAGATTCATTCATGACCGCGTCCCAAGTGGAACCTATTCCCTTTATAGTGCACTACTTTTTGACCAGAGCCCTTTGGGGAATGTGGTGCCATTTTGGGACACAGATATGTAGCTCTTATCAGATGTGGGCTGTGGAGAAAGGGACATGGGACAGAAAATAAATAACAGGATAAATAACAGGACATAACAAGGCTCCATTTTGGAAACAGAGCAATTTAAACCTCAGAATGACAAGAACGTTTCATACTCTGCTTTATTCCTCCAATGACTGAAGGGACATTGGGAGGCCAGAGAGAGACAGAGAGAGACAGAGAGAGACAGAGAGAGACAGAGTAATAAATGAG
>NC_092090.1:9806041-9948541 GCF_045679555.1 Salvelinus alpinus | reverse complement strand
GCGTGCCAAGGCCCTGTGAGACCTTCATCATCTAATCCACAGCAGAAAAGCTTAGGCTCTCCATCCTACCCTCCCCCTGCCCCTCCCCTTCCTCTCTCCTCCCTTCCTCCCTCTCCTTCCTCCCTCCCTCTCTTTCCTCTCCTCCTTCCCCCTCTCCTTAATCTCCTCCCTCCCCTTCTCCTTCCTCCCCCTCTCCCTCCTCTCCTCCCTCCCTCTCTTTCCTCTCCTCCCTCCCTCTCTTTCCTCTCCTCCCTCCCACTCCTCCCTCCCTCTCCTTCCTCCCCCTCCTCTCCTCCCTCCCTCTCCTTCCTCTCCTCCCTCCCACTCTCCTTCCTCTCTCCTCCCTCTCCCACTCCTCCCTCTCATTACCTCTCCTCCCTTCCTCCCCCTCTCCTTCCTCTCCTCCCTCTCCCTCTCATTCCTCTCTCCTCCCTCACCCTCTCCTCCCTTCCCCCCCTCTCCTTCCTCTCCCCCCCCTCTCCTTCCCCTTCCCCCTCTCCTTCTTCTCTTATTGTATGAGCTGGCTCACAGGTTGAGATGATGGAGCTCTGAACCCCTCTAACCAGACAACCATCCCTTTGTCCTGAGTTGGAGAGAGTCCACTGCTTTCTTCTTCAATGAGGAGAGAAAATGATGCTGCAGGAAAATCAACTAATTGATGTGTTTGATGTTTTATGGGAACCCAAAACGTAGATGTCTGACCCGGTTCCATTCATTAAAACAGCAGAGACAGCGGTAGATGTCCTATCTGCTTCTTTCTGTTGTCTGCTCGTAGTAGACCATTAAATACACAACTAGTAAACCGTGGACCAAGGAGGGCTCAGGGAGGCTCTTTACAGCCACTATATTCTGGATGTAATAAATAATGACAGTTAATATTGCAGAAACCTCAGAAACAACGCTAACAGGATGCCATCATTTTCAGTGCGAGTGTTTCAGAACCTTTCTCTCACGTATAAACTGTTAAACATTCTCTCTCTCCCCTTGCCCTGAGACCAATCCCCACAGCACAAAGCTAGCCCCTGTTAGAATAAGAGACTTTCAACCAGTGATTTTTCATCATATTAAAAGCTAAGCTCTTTGAGTAACAGGCAGTGTGAAGCGAGCAGGTTAAACCACGTTGCAGCACAGACGTATTTCTCAATCTCACTGAGAGATCTGCTCAGCTGGAACATGTGGATTTTCAGAACTGCTTTTCTGAGCTGTTGTTCAATGTTGCCCGTCAGACAGAGCAACACAGGTACAGCCTTAGGTTGTCCGATGAATTTATATCAACATTATATATATATAAACTTTATATTTATGTTAACTTTATATTTATATTAACTTTATATTTATATTAACTTTATATTTATGTTAACTTTATATTTATATTAACTTTATATTTATATTAACTTTATATTTATATTAACTTTATATTTATGTTAACATTATATTTATATTAACTTTATATTTATATTAACTTTATATTTATATTAACTTTATATTTATATTAACTTTATATTTATATTAACTTTATATTTATGTTAACTTTATATTTATATTAACTTTATATTTATGTTAACTTTATATTTATGTTAACTTTATATTTATATTAACTTTATATTTATGTAAACTTTATATTTATGTTAACTTTATATTTATATTAACTTTATATTTATGTTAACTTTATATTTATGTTAACTTTATATAAAGTGAACCATCATTCATCATTATGACAGGGATTACAGGACATTCGCAGGCTCTTGTAGCACCACACATGGCCTGTCTTCCTGCTGCAGGAGTACCAACCTCCACTAAAACAACACCAACACATGGCCTGTCTTCCTGCTGCAGGAGTACCAACCTCCACTAAAACAACACCAACACATGGCCTGTCTTCCTGCTGCAGGAGTACCAACCTCCACTAAAACAACACCAACACATGGCCTGTCTTCCTGCTGCAGGAGTACCAACCTCCACTAAAACAACACCAACACATGGCCTGTCTTCCTGCTGCAGGAGTACCAACCTCCACTAAAACAACACCAACACATGGCCTGTCTTCCTGCTGCAGGAGTACCAACCTCCACTAAAACAACACCAACACATGGCCTGTCTTCCTGCTGCAGGAGTACCAACCTCCACTAAAACAACACCAACACATGACCTGTCTTCCTGCTGCAGGAGTACCAACCTCCACTAAAACAACACCAACACATGGCCTGTCTTCCTGCTGCAGGAGTACCAACCTCCACTAAAACAACACCAACACATGGCCTGTCTTCCTGCTGCAGGAGTACCAACCTCCACTAAAACAACACCAACACATGGCCTGTCTTCCTGCTGCAGGAGTACCAACCTCCACTAAAACAACACCAACACATGGCCTGTCTTCCTGCTGCAGGAGTACCAACCTCCACTAAAACAACACCAACACATGGCCTGTCTTCCTGCTGCAGGAGTACCAACCTCCACTAAAACAACACCAACACATGGCCTGTCTTCCTGCTGCAGGAGTACCAACCTCCACTAAAACAACACCAACACATGGCCTGTCTTCCTGCTGCAGGAGTACCAACCTCCACTAAAACAACACCAACACATGGCCTGTCTTCCTGCTGCAGGAGTACCAACCTCCACTAAAACAACACCAACACATGGCCTGTCTTCCTGCTGCAGGAGTACCAACCTCCACTAAAACAACACCAACACATGGCCTGTCTTCCTGCTGCAGGAGTACCAACCTCCACTAAAACAACACCAACACATGGCCTGTCTTCCTGCTGCAGGAGTACCAACATCCACTAAAACAACACCAACACATGGCCTGTCTTCCTGCTGCAGGAGTACCAACCTCCACTAAAACAACACCAACACATGGCCTGTCTTCCTGCTGCAGGAGTACCAACCTCCACTAAAACAACACCAACACATGGCCTATCTTCCTGCTGCAGGAGTACCAACCTCCACTGAAACAACACCAACACATGGCCTGTCTTCCTGCTGCAGGAGTACCAACCTCCACTAAAACAACACCAACACACGGCCTGTCTTCCTGCTGCAGGAGTACCAACCTCCACTAAAACAACACCAACACATGGCCTGTCTTCCTGCTGCAGGAGTACCAACCTCCACTAAAACAACACCAACACATGGCCTGTCTTCCTGCTGCAGGAGTACCAACCTCCACTAAAACAACACCAACACATGGCCTGTCTTCCTGCTGCAGGAGTACCAACCTCCACTAAAACAACACCAACACATGGCCTGTCTTCCTGCTGCAGGAGTACCAACCTCCACTAAAACAACACCAACACATGGCCTGTCTTCCTGCTGCAGGAGTACCAACCTCCACTAAAACAACACCAACACATGACCTGTCTTCCTGCTGCAGGAGTACCAACCTCCACTAAAACAACACCAACACATGGCCTGTCTTCCTGCTGCAGGAGTACCAACCTCCACTAAAACAACACCAACACATGACCTGTCTTCCTGCTGCAGGAGTACCAACCTCCACTAAAACAACACCAACACATGGCCTGTCTTCCTGCTGCAGGAGTACCAACCTCCACTAAAACAACACCAACACATGGCCTGTCTTCCTGCTGCAGGAGTACCAACCTCCACTAAAACAACACCAACACCGACGGAAACATTATTATTGGCTCGCTACTTCAATCATGAAACTGAGGTCACTAGAGGTCAAAAGGAGTTTTCACCTTCATCCCTCTCGCCATCCCTCTCACACCCCTTGGCCCTGGTCTCCCTCCCCCCTGTCTTTGTGTGCTGTAGTAATCTGGGGTGTTATGTGGTTAGTGTGTGTGGAATGTATTGGGGTAAGGGTGCATGTTAGACTCTGTTAGAGTGTGTTCTAAACTCCTACAGCAGGGACAACTGGACACCGGACCAGAGGTCTCTCTCTGTACCTCAGACGCTGCACAACCTCAACTCAAAGCTACCCGACACACAGTGGAGTAAGCTACAACTCTCAATACAATATTTATTGATCGGGAAGTGCTGCGCTGCGTTGGAGAGACGGTTGATGATCGAGAGGGGCTAGGTGGATTTCCTCTGGTTTTCACCCGTCAGCGTGGACAACAGAGACGAGGTCAAGATGAACCAGACCAAGGTGGTAGAAGAGGAACTGTATAACTACTATGACTACTCAGACTGGTACTCCAACAATATGGAACCCACCAGACCTCCAAAAGAGTAAGTATGGGGGTCAGTAAATAGTATACTATTTAGCCCAACGGTTTTTATCCAAAGCGACTTACAGTAATACATACATTTTCGTATATAGGTGGCCACAGCACAGCGGGAATCAAATTGTTCAATCCTGATGTTGCAAGCGTCATGCTCTACCAACTGAGCCACAACAGGATCAGTGCAATGAATTATGGGGGACTGTGTAATAATGTTATTATGATTTAATTTAATCTAAGATCAGAGTTTCTCAATCACTGACCTGCATGGGCCAAAGTATAGCTGGTTTTCAATTCTTCCAGTTTTTCCATCCGTGATTAAATTTTCTATTACAAATGGCATATTTTCAGTTCTTAGGTGAAACTCTTGTCAGATTCGCTAGCGAGAGCACAGTCAAGCTGAACAGGATTGCTAGGGAGTTTGTTTTTGTTCTGCGTAAAATGTTTTCTGACGGTCATTGCTCAGCTTGTGTTACATGACTGTTTCAGAGTTATTCTCCCATGTGACCCCACAGCGGACGACCAGCTGTTTCACATCTGCATCGCTTCAGCATCTGTAAGTATCAGGCCTACTGACTATATTCAATATTTACACCGGGTGAAAACGTTTTACTGAACCTTGAACAGGAAGTCATGTTGAGACCAAGGTCTCTTTTACTGATGAGCCATGTAGTTACAGAGATACACATACAGTACACATTTACCAACAACAATAGGGGTCACAGGTCAAAGGAATATCAAATATGAATGTTTGGAATGAATTTTTATTTATTTTATTTTTTATTTTACCGTTATTTTACCAGGTAAGTTGACTGAGAACACGTTCTCATTTGCAGCAACGACCTGGGGAATAGTTACAGGGGAGAGGAGGGGGATGAATGAGCCAATTATAAACTGGGGATTATTAGGTGACCAAGATGGTTTGAGGGCCAGATTGGGAATTTAGCCAGGACACCGGGGTTAACACCCCTACTCTTACGATAAGTGCCATGGGATCTTTAATGACCTCAGAGAGTCAGGACACCCGTTTAACGTCCCATCCGAAAGACGGCACACTACACAGGGCAGTGTCCCCAATCACTGCCCTGGGGCATTGGGATATTTTTTAGACCAGAGGAAAGAGTGCCTCCTACTGGCCCTCCAACACCACTTCCAGCAGCATCTGGTCTCCCATCCAGGGACTGACCAGGACCGACCCTGCTTAGCTTCAGAAGCAAGCCAACAGTGGTATGCAGGGTGGTATGCTGCTGGCATATGGAAACAGTGAGTGTTTATATAGGCCATGTTCTAAAGGGGATGTTCAGTCAGTACAGATGACTATAGGCCATGTCCTAAAGGGGATGTTCTGTCAGTACAGATGACTATAGGCCATGTTCTAAAGGGGATGTTCAGTCAGTACAGATGACTATAGGCCATGTCCTAAAGGGGATGTTCTGTCAGTACAGATGACTATAGGCCATGTTCTAAAGGGGATGTTCTGTCAGTACAGATGACTATAGGCCATGTTCTAAAGGGGATGTTCTGTCAGTACAGATGACTATAGGCCATGTTCTAAAGGGGATGTTCAGTCAGTACAGATGACTATAGGCCATGTTCTAAAGGGGATGTTCTGTCAGTACAGATGATTATAGGCCATGTTCTAAAGGGGATGTTCTGTCAGTACAGATGACTATAGGCCATGTTCTAAAGGGGGTGTTCTGTCAGTACAGATGACTATAGGCCATGTTCTAAAGGGGATGTTCTGTCAGTACAGATGACTATAGGCCATGCCCTAAAGGGGATGTTCAGTCAGTACAGATGACTATAGGCCATGCCCTAAAGGGGATGTTCAGTCAGTACAGATGACTATAGGCCATGCCCTAAAGGGGATGTTCAGTCAGTACAGATGACTATAGGCCATGCCCTAAAGGGGATGTTCAGTTAGTACAGATGACTATAGGCCATGTCCTAAAGGGGATGTTCATTCAGTACAGATGACTATAGGCCATGTTCTAAAGGGGATGTTCAGTCAGTACAGATGACTATAGGCCATGTTCTAAAGGGGATGTTCAGTCAGTACAGATGACTATAGGCCATGTTCTAAAGGGGATGTTCAGTCAGTACAGATGACTATAGGCCATGTTCTAAAGGGGATGTTCAGTCAGTACAGATGACTATAGGCCATGCCCTAAAGGGGATGTTCAGTCAGTACAGATGACTATAGGCCATGCCCTAAAGGGGATGTTCTGTCAGTACAGATGACTATAGGCCATGTTCTAAAGGGGATGTTCAGTCAGTACATTGGTACTACTCTCTATGACCTCAGAAAGCCATCTCCCTCAACATCATCAGTGATATATGTCATCGTTAGGCCTTGTCCAATTTGTGGTAGAGGGCTCGCTCCACTTTTCTGAGGAGAACAATGGCATGAATTATAATTGAACTGACACACCGTAGGACTATTCACTTTGGGATTCTGCCAAATAGAGGACACTCAAAGCACAATGTAGGGTCAACCTGGTCTCAGGGGTAGACGTAACATAGTAAATGTAAATCCGTGACACTCAAATTAGTATGATATGTTAAGTTTGGTCTGTGATGAAATTCAAACACGCAATATTTTGGTTGCTAGACATTCGTGTTCAAATCAAATTAAAATCAAATCAAATCAAATGTTATTGTTCACATACACATGGTTAGCAGATGTTAATGCGAGTGTAACGAAATGCTTGTGCTTCTAGTTCAGACAGTGCAGTAATATCTAACAAGTAATCTAATAATTCCCCAACAACTACCTAATACACACAATCTAAAGGGGTGAATGGGAATATGTACATATAAGTATATGGATGAGCGATGGCCGTGCGGCATAGGCAAGATGCAATAGATGGTATAAAATACAGTATATACTGTACATGTGATGTGAGTAATGTAAGATATGTAAACATTGTTTAAAGTGACTTGTTAAAGTGTCCAGTGATTTGGTCTCAGTGTAGGCAGCAGCCTCTCTGAGTTAGTGATGGCTATTTAACAGTCTGATGGCCATGAGATAGAAGCTGTTTTTCAATCTCTCGGTCCCAGCCTTGATGCACCTGTACTGACCTCGCCTTCTGGATGATAGCAGTGTGAACAGGCAGTGGCTCGGGTGGTTGTTGTCCTTGATGATCTTTTTGGCCTTCCTGTGACATCGGGTGCCGTAGATGTGATGGAGGGCAGGTAGTTTGCCCCCGGTGATGCGTTGTGCAGACCGCACCACCCTCTGGAGAGCCTTGCGGATGAGGGTGGTGCAGTTGCCGTACCAGGCGGTGATACAGCCCGACAGGATGCTCTCAATTGTGCATCTGTAAAAGTTCGTCAGGGTTTTGGGTGACAAGCCAAATTTCTTCAGCCTCCTGAGGTTGAAGAGGCACTGTTGCGCCTTCACCACACTGTCTGTGTGGGTGGACCAATTCAGTTTGTCTGTGATGTGTACGCCCATGTTATATACGGCCATGTTATACATCCAAACACCCCACCAACCTTCTGTCCTATGTAACCATACCAAACGTAACATATCATACTAATTTGAGTGTGCCAGGTTTTTAAAAAAAAGGTTTCCCCTATGCTACGTCTAGTCTATGAGACCAGGCTGGAAGGGTGGGTCAGCGTCTCCACTTACCAGGGATCATCAAAAATAATGAGACAATGGGAAGGTAGCATTCAGAAGGCCATTTCCTAGGAGTATCCCCCGCCATATTACTTCAGGCCCTCTGGCTTGACAACAAGGTACATTAGATGATTATTTTAGTTGTACTGTAGTTAAGGAGAGGAAATAGAGTTCCTGTTGTATCACTTTATGGAATATCTTGTCTCCTAGCTCGTTGTGGTGCTGATTCTAGCAGTCCTGAAGAGGAGAAAGACTCTATGTGAGGGTTTCGCCGATGGATCAACTGGTATCTCAAGGTAAAGTGCAGGTTCATTTACCAAACGTATCAACATGAAGCAACCAGGAACTCTTGTCAATATGTGACGACCCACTGGGCAAATACTAGTTGAATCAGCGTTGTTTCCATGTCATTTCAACACCAAAATTAAATGTGATGACATTGAATCAACGTGGGAAACTCATTGGATTTGAAAAAAGAAAGGGAACGTGAGGGAATTGTTCACCCAAACTTTAACCTAAAATCCAATGACATTTGTTGTTGATTTCATGTTGAATTCATGTTAGTTGACAACTCAACCAAATGTAAATCAAAACGTTGAACTGACGTCTGTGCCCGGCGGGAAACCACACAATACACCACTGTTACGAGAACAGCTCAGGCTGCCTCATCGCCACAACATACTAGGAGACAATTTCTAACAATTAAACATGTTACCATTCATTTGCCGGTGTTTGCTTGGTCTTATCTCTGGTCTCTTCCCGCTGTGTTCACCAGTCCAGTGAACTTCCTGGACCAGACGCAGCACAAAGCCCTCGCAGTAGCTGTGTTTGGGCTGGTCTTCAGCAAGCTGTCTGTATTGGTCCTGGCTCCAGATCCCCTGCCCTTCTCCAAAGACACCCCTCAGGAAATCAAAGGTGAGCAGCTGTGTCCCCAGTCCCATTAAGACCTCTTGAATGTAAATTCCCCATATTTGGTGACCCTATTTATTTAAAAAATATATATAATTCAGTCTGGTATGAGAACGGTAGCCCCTGTCTGGTATGAGAACGGTAGCCCCAGTCTGGTATGAGAACGGTAGCCCCTGTCTGGTATGAGAACGGTAGCCCCTGTCTGGTATGAGAACGGTAGCCCCTGTCTGGTATGAGAACGGTAGCCCCTGTCTGGTATGAGAACGGTAGCCCCTGTCTGGTATGAGAACGGTAGCCCCTGTCTGGTATGAGAACGGTAGCCCCTGTATGGTATGAGAACGGTAGCCCCTGTCTGGTATGAGAACGGTAGCCCCTGTCTGGTATGAGAACGGTAGCCCCTGTCTGGTATGAGAACGGTAGCCCCTGTCTGGTATGAGAACGATAGCCCCTGTCTGGTATGAGAACGGTAGCCCCAGTCTGGTATGAGAACGGTAGCCCCAGTCTGGTTTGAGAACGGTAGCCCCTGTCTGGTATGAGAACGGTAGCCCCTGTCTGGTATGAGAACGGTAGCCCCTGTCTGGTATGAGAACGGTAGCCCCTGTCTGGTATGAGAACGGTAGCCCCTGTATGGTATGAGAACGGTAGCCCCTGTCTGGTATGAGAACGGTAGCCCCTGTCTGGTATGAGAACGATAGCCCCTGTCTGGTATGAGAACGGTAGCCCCTGTCTGGTATGAGAACGGTAGCCCCTGTCTGGTATGAGAACGGTAGCCCCTGTCTGGTATGAGAACGATAGCCCCTGTCTGGTATGAGAACGGTAGCCCCTGTCTGGTTTGAGAACGGTAGCCCCTGTCTAGTATGAGAACGGTAGCCCCTGTCTGGTTTGAGAACGGTAGCCCCTGTCTGGTATGAGAACGGTAGCCGCTGTCTGGTATGAGAACGGTAGCCCCAGTCTGGTATGAGAACGGTAGCCCCTGTCTGGTATGAGAACGGTAGCCCCTGTCTGGTATGAGAACGGTAGCCCCTGTCTGGTATGAGAACGGTAGCCCCTGTCTGGTATGAGAACGGTAGCCCCTGTCTGGTATGAGAACGGTAGCCCCTGTCTGGTATGAGAACGGTAGCCCCTGTCTGGTATGAGAACGGTAGCCCCTGTCTGGTATGAGAACGGTAGCCCCTGTCTGGTATGAGAACGGTAGCCCCAGTCTGGTATGAGAACGGTAGCCCCTGTCTAGTATGAGAACGGTAGCCCCTGTCTGGTATGAGAACGGTAGCCCCTGTCTGGTATGAGAACGGTAGCCCCTGTCTGGTATGAGAACGGTAGCCCCTGTCTGGTATGAGAACGGTAGCCCCTGTCTGCAAAGGGAGGGTGTCTGCCGTCAGCTGAGTATCTTGGCTGTTGATCGGTGCCTTCAAATCGTCAGATCATGAGGGTGTCTTATTTGTCTGCCTGTGACCTACCGTTATCGATCACCAGCCTATTGCCATGTTATCTGATGATGTATGACTTAATGGCAACATCCAATGTCCACCGAGGGACTAGATCTTTGCACATCAAATATATGATGTTGCCTGCTTAGGCGCTGTAGGCATCCATTACACAGGGGATTGGCTACTATGGCACCTTGATAGTATTGTAGCCAATGAGATAAGCTTTCCAGAGATATGCAGTTGACCTGGGTGGGACAAAGCAATGCCTAGAACCATTAAACATCCAACGTGCAAAAACAGTGTAATTACAACATTCTGACACTTTGGAGAGGTTGAAAGGACACTTAAATGTACCCTGGATACCCCATAACACCACCACAATGTTTGAGTGAGGTTGATGTGGTAGAAATTGTGTTTTTGTACTGAACAAATAGCATTTAGGGATTGCAAATATGTAATAGCACTGGAATTATCTAATTTACAGACATATGTCACTTTGGAGAGGTTTAGGGACACTTGGAAACGTCCCGTGACCACACCTGACACCACTTACTAAAAACATCTGCCCATTTCTAGTTGTTAGATCTATCAATCCCATTTCCCCCCCTGATATTGTTCACATGTTGTGGAAGGCATCTGATGTGTTTCCAGGTCTAGTCATCAATAATTCACTTCTAGCTTGTCAACGAACGATGACTTTCAAAAAACTAAAATGGTTATTTTGTGTGTGCTTGATCTTGTGTATTCTGAACTATGTAACTCCTATCTATCTTCTAATAATTTCTTCATAATCACCCAGATGTCTTCTTTCCAAATATACCAAGTTGTTGCATGTCAGAACCATGTAATTACAGATGAATAGCAGTTACTTTTGGGTAGGTCTGTTTTGGTGGAAATCTACATTTTGCCGTTACAGTTCAAAGGTTTTAAACAGGGACCCTCTTTATTGGCCTTTTATTTCTCTATGCACACTGTTGCCCTACACACACACACACACACACACACACACACACACACACACACACACACACACCCCCACCCCCCCCCCCCACACACACACACACACACACACACACACACACACACACACACACACACACACTGTCACTCCAACACACTCACAGACACTCACTCCATCATCTGCTCACTCACACATAACATGCACATACATTGATACTGACTCTACACACGTGCACACCCACTCACATACATTGATACTGACTCTACACACGTGCACACCCACTCACATACATTGATACTGACTCTACACACGTGCACACCCACTCACATACATTGATACTGACTCTACACACGTGCACACCCACTCACATACAAGCTGCTGATACTTTAAAAAAATCTTATATCCTGTTGCCTAGTTACCTTACTCCTATACATACAGTACCAGTCAAAGGTTTGGACACACCTACTCATTCAAGGTTTTTTCTTTATTTTTTTACTATTTTCTACATTGTAGAATAATAGTGAAGACATCAACACTATGAAATAACACATATGGAATCATGTAGTAACCAAAAAATAGTGTTAAATCAAAATATATTTGATATTGATTCTTCAAAGTAGCCACCCATTGCCTTGATGACAGCTTTGCACACTCTTGGCTATTCTCTCAACCAGCATTCATTGAGGAATGCTTTTCCAACAGTCTTGAAGGAGTTCCCACATATGCTGAGCACTTGTTGGCTGCTTTTCCTTCACTCTGCGATCCAACTCATCATGAAATAACTTGTGGAACAGTATAAACACATTGAAGGATGAACTGGTGTGATACTAAACACAGACTGTGTGCGTTCCTACTGCTTCCAGAGTACATGAAGATCATCGCCATCTTCTACTGGCCTGCCCTGTACTACCCACTCTTGGCCTGTGGTACGCTCCACAGTAAACTGGGCTATGTGCTGGGCAGTCTATTCTCCTGGACCCACTTTGCTGTCCTCGTCTGGCAGAAGATTGACTGTCCCAAAACACCAGAGGTAATATCATCTGATATTTAAATTGGGGGAAAAAGGGGGCACATCTTTTTGTTGTTGTGTCATATTTAACAGATTTCATATCTCAAGCTAAAATTATTCTATAATACAGTATCTTAAAACCATAACAAACTGGTAAAAATTCAGTACGTTTTGTGTATGTTTTTGCATTCTCTTGTCTCCACAGCTGTATAAGTACTATTCCCTGCTGGCCAGTCTCCCACAGATAGGCTGTCTAGGATTCCTCTGTATCAAGTACCCACTACTGTTTCTCAAAGGTGCTAATGGCTCTGAGGTGAGGGAACACTGCTCTTTGACCAATGTGTGTATAGTCATGAACCTACCATCCGTTGGAGTCTCTTTTTAAGGTTTTGATAAGAACAATATCAAAGTGTCATGATCCTTGCCTGTATTTAGGTTGTCAAAACACTGGGGTTATTGTCCTGCTCCTCTAATGTCTGGATGAGAACTGGCCCTTGATGCTTATGGGATATCTATGTAAAAAACTAAACGTAGCCCTTCAAGAGACGTTAAAGTTATGAAACTACATCAACCACGTAACTTGTAACCAAAGGTCTGATTACGTAAACAGCTTGGATGGAATTAATTTAGTATAATATCCCCAGCACAGATTATGACCAAGGAATGTTATTTCTCTCAAGGTTTACACAATGCAGTGTTTATTTCACTGTAATCTGTGGCTTGTCACGCTGTAAACTGTCGGTGACAGTGAGATCATGTGAGGTCGTTAATCTGTCTCTGTTGTAATCACAGCTACAGTTCTAACGACATCATACATTCTTTTAATGTGAATTTTCTGCATCCAAATGAATGATTCTATACAGTGTTGTAGGTGGTCAGTGTTGTCAGATCATGCATCCATAATGTTAATGTGTTAATGAAACAGTTTGATTCTGATACCATTTGGCTTCAGGACCTGGAGAGCAGCTACTACACAGACTACGTGAAATTCATTCTAAAGAAGAAAAAGTCAAACATCAGGTGGGGTTAATGAGAAAAACAGGATACTAAACTGATTGACCAGACTGTGTTTTATTCTATGACAAAAACTAAGTAATGATCAAATCAAATCAAATGTATTCATAAAGCCCTTCTTACATCAGCTGATATCTCAAAGTGCTGTACAGAAACCCAGCCTAAAACCCCAAACAGCAAGCAATGCAGGTGTAGAAGCACGGTGGCTAGGAAAAACTCCCTAGAAAGGCCAAAACCTAGGAAGAAACCTAGAGAGGAACCAGGCTATGAGGGGTGGCCAGTCCTCTTCTGGCTGTGCCGGGTGGAGATTATAACAGAACATGGCCAAGATGTTCAAATGTTCATAAATGACCAGCAGGGTCAAATAATAATAATCACAGTAGTTGTTGAGGGTGCAACAAGTCAGCACCTCAGGAGTAAATGTCAGTTGGCTTTTCATAGCCGATCATTAAGAGTATCTCTACCGCTCCTGCTGTCTTTAGAGAGTTGAAAACAGCAGGTCTGGGACAGGTAGCACGTCCGGTGAACAGGTCAGGGTTCCATAGCCGCAGGCAGAACAGTTGAAACTGGAGCAGCAGCACGGCCAGGTGGACTGAGGACAGCAAGGAGTCATCATGCCAGGTAGTCCTGAGGCATGGTCCTAGGGCTCAGGTCCTCCAAGAGAGAAAGAGAGAATTAGAGAGAGCGTACTTAAATTCACGCAGGACACCGGATAAGACAGGAGAAGTACTCCAGATATAACAAACTGACCCTAGCCCCCCGACACATAAACTACTGCAGCATAAATACTGGAGGCTGAGACAGGAGGGGTCAGGAGACACTGTGGCCCCGTCCGATGATACCCCCGGACAGGGCCAAACAGGAAGGATATAACAGGAAGGATATATAATGATGACTGCAGCGTGCAGTTATTGACATCATTGTGTTTTTGTTCAGTACCTCTATCAGATCAGATAAACCCAGACTGTTGGAGACAATGAAAGACACAGTCAGGTCCTATATCTACACACCAGAGAAAGGTACGTCTGGAGGGCTTTGACAATTTGTCTGCTAATCTTTTTAAAAACGAAATATCCTAATGATACCATTGTTTTATCATGATTTTTTTGTAGTATTCCGGTTTCCACTAAAGCTGGCGATCTCAGCATTTGTGTCCTCCATAGCAGTTTATCAGGTAAACAAATACTGCAGTTAATTAGGAATCAATCACATTTCAGCAAAACATTACAATAAACAAAGGAACATAACAACAATCCACATCAACGGTTGGTTGTGAACATGGCTGCTTTCAGATAACTTGACAAGATGCCTTGTTGTTTCAATAGAAATAACTCTAACAGCCATGTGGTCATCCATCCCCTAGGTGGCGCTGTTGCTGGTAGTACTGGTGATCCCCACCCTCCACATAGTCCGTGCTGGTATAGATGACAAGTTCCCCTTCCTTCTGGAGGGCTTTGGTATTGTCCTATCAGAGGACAGGATGGAGGTGGTCCAGATAGTCATTCACTATACCTGGTGTCTGGAAGGTGGGTGTCCTGTATCTACTGAGATGAGCTGCAGCATCGGGTGATAAGACAGTTACCTGTGTGGGTTGACCCTGGCCTGTTCTTTATGTTGTGTAGTGTGTTACCTGTGTGGGTTGACCCTGGCCTGTTCGTTATGTTGTGTAGTGTGTTACCTGTGTGGGTTGACCCTGGCCTGTTCGTTATGTTGTGTAGTGTGTTACCTGTGTGGGTTGACCCTGGCCTGTTCGTTATGTTGTGTAGTGTGTTACCTGTGTGGGTTGACCCTGGCCTGTTCGTTATGTTGTGTAGTGTGTTACCTGTGTGGGTTGACCCTGGCCTGTTCTTTATGTTGTGTAGTGTGTTACCTGTGTGGGTTGACCCTGGCCTGTTCGTTATGTTGTGTAGTGTGTTACCTGTGTGGGTTGACCCTGGCCTGTTCGTTATGTTGTGTAGTGTGTTACCTGTGTGGGTTGACCCTGGCCTGTTCGTTATGTTTTGTAGTGTGTTACCTGTGTGGGTTGACCCTGGCCTGTTCGTTATGTTGTGTAGTGTGTTACCTGTGTGGGTTGACCCTGGCCTGTTCGTTACGTTTTGTAGTGTGTTACCTGTGTGGGTTGACCCTGGCCTGTTCGTTATGTTGTGTAGTGTGTTACCTGTGTGGGTTGACCCTGGCCTGTTCGTTACGTTGTGTAGTGTCTTACCTGTGTGGGTTGACCCTGGCCTGTTCGTTATGTTGTGTAGTGTGTTACCTGTGTGGGTTGACCCTGGCCTGTTTGTTATGTTGTGTAGTGTGTTACCTGTGTGGGTTGACCCTGGCCTGTTTGTTATGTTGTGTAGTGTGTTACCTGTGTGGGTTGACCCTGGCCTGTTCGTTATGTTTTGTAGTGTGTTACCTGTGTGGGTTGACCCTGGCCTGTTTGTTATGTTGTGTAGTGTGTTACCTGTGTGGGTTGACCCTGGCCTGTTCGTTATGTTTTGTAGTGTGTTACCTGTGTGGGTTGACCTTGGCCTGTTCGCTCACCCTGATCATGCTCATGAGGTCCATGATCCTTCACAGGTAAATACTTCAGCCAACACAGTAACACACTAACACAGTATCACACTAACACAGTAACACAGTATCACAGTAACACAGTATCACACTAACACAGTATCCCAGTAACACAGTATCACAGTAACACAGTAACACACTGACACAGTATCACACTAACACAGTATCACACTAACACAGTAACACACTAACACACTAACACAGTATCACACTAACACACTAACACAGTAACACAGTATCACACTAACACAGTATCACAGCAACACAGTATCACACTAACACAGTATCACAGTAACACACTAACACAGTAACACAGTAACACAGTATAACACAGTATCACACTAACACAGTAACACAGTATCACATTATCACACTAACACAGTATCACAGTAACACACTAACACAGTAACACACTAACGCAGTATCACAGTAACACAGTATCACAGTATCACACTAACACACTAACACAGTATCACACTAACACAGTATCACACTAACACACTAACACAGTATCACACTAACACAGTATCACACTAACACAGTATCACAGTAAAACAGTAAAACAGTAACACACTGACACAGTATCACAGTAACACAGTATCACGGTAACACAGTAACACAGTAACACAGTAACACAGTAACACAGTAAAACAGTAACACAGTAACACAGTATCACAGTAAAACAGTAAAACAGTAACACAGAAACACAGTATCACACTAACACAGTATCACACTAACACAGTAACACACTAACACAGTATCACACTAACACAGTATCACACTAACACAGTATTACACTAACACAGAAACACAGTAACACAGTAAAACAGTAACACAGAAACACAGTAAAACAGTAACACACTAACACAGTAACACAGTAAAACACTAACACAGTATTACACTAACACAGAAACACACTAACACAGTAACACAGTAACACGTAACACGGTAACACAGTAAAACACTAACACAGTATTACACTAACACAGAAACACACTAACACGGTAACACAGTAAAACACTAACACAGTATTACACTAACACAGAAACACACTAACACAGTAACACAGTAACACAGTAAAACAGTAACACAGTAACTATATCAGTGCACCAAACATTGTGTTCTTTTGTACGTTCAAGAAACAATGGCAAAATACCAAATAACTGATATTTTCAAGTGTGTTCCTTTCATCCATAAGACATTCTATTTCTTCATGTTTCTACCATCAGATGGAACCTTCAGGGCTTGTACAGAGGAGATATTTACAACGTGTATAATTGCCAGAAGAGCATCCGTCCGTCTCAGACAGGCCTAGTGTGTTGGATGGGCTACATTGGATATCAGGCTGCTGTCATCTCTTTAGGTAGGCTGACCTGACACGGTGGTTTTAATTCCTAATTAAATCATGAATCAATTACCATTTTATCATAATAGTTCTTCAGTAAATACTTGGTCATTTCTGTGTGCTACCAACCTCAATTCCTTTTAAAACTTACTTAAAAAAAAAAAAAAATTATGAAAGATGGCAGTTATATTCTTATTCTAGATTCCTCTCTTACTATTGAATATGATTTGGTCAGGAATGGTCCTCCAGACTCTGGTCTTCTGCATCTGTTTTGTGTGGTTGGTGTTCCTCATCATCATCCCCATCTTGTATGGCCAGAACCTCATTCTCTTCCAGGTCGCTGCCAAGGCCTGGTGAGTGCATCTTAAATTTAACTACATTTGTTCCTGCCTGCTTATATGGAATCATACTCTGCCATGAAGCCTTTATCTGATGTTCAAGCACCATCTTACAGAAACAATTTTGACCAGCTAGCTCATCACCACAATACACTTTGAACTGATTGAGATACTCATCAGTGGATAAGAGCCTCGTATTTTCATATTGTGTGGATTATTTTCCCATTGTGGTATCTGATCTCACCAGGCCTGTGTGGGTGACGTTGATACTGACTATTGCTCTACAACACGTGACAGCCAGGTTCGCTTTCATCAAAAAGGATGCTGGGACAAGAGACTTGAACAACAGGTACTAAGATTCTAGAACTCTATAAATGATGAACTTTTTTTCTCAGAACTAGTGACATCATAGATGAATTACACCAGGGTTTCCCAAACTCAGACCTCGTGACCACAAGCGTTTTGATCATTTGAATCAGCTGTGTAGTGGTAGGGCAAAAACCAAAACGGGCACCCCTTGGGGTCCCGCAGACCGATTTTAGGGAAATGCTGGATTACACACTTCTTGAGTTGAAAGAGGGGTTTCTTTTCTTTTTTGGTATATTACACGTTAACATGAAAAAATGACAAAAAATTCGAATTCGTTTTTTTTTCTCAAGGGGGACATGCCCCCGGACCCCCTGTACTTTCTTTAACACCATTGATCCATCCAAAGTAGAACTAACTAGATGTTTATTGGCTGTGTTGTTCCAGAGGCAGTCTGTTCCTGCTTACCTACCTGCTCTTCCTGATCAACATTGTGGTGGGGTTGATAGCAGCCATCTGGAGGATGGTCATCACTGCCCTCTATAACATCATCCACCTGGGACGCATGGACATCAGCCTCCTCAACCGCGCCGCTGAAACCTACGACCCGGGTATGTCAACATACAGTTCAGGGAATTCTATAGTCACTTTTTTTTGAAAGGCCTGCCGCTGGTAGGTTTGTTACAAAACGGATATTGTCTAGGGGTCCTAGGCCTAGTTCCATCGTCTGTAACCTGAATGAATGTGTGCGTTTCTGTGAGAAATAAGGGTTTGAGGACCGTGTTGGCTGGACATGTGCCTAGGGAGACAGCAACCGTACCTTGGTCCAGTGCCAGTCAGCTCTGTCTCATCTTGACCTCTTGGTTGGTCAGTCCAAGCAGATTATTTGTTCAGATGGTGGCGAAACATAAATATGTAAAAAATGTAAAAATACCAAAGGCATGGCCAAACTAAAGACTCCCAAAAACAAACGAAAGGTGTCATGGCCACCAAACAAAACCAGCAGCCTCACGGCTTGCCATCTGGGACACTGACTGACCATCACCCTAATTAAAGTATTCTCATGTATGGTGACCACGTTCATTAGCAATCATCTAACAATAACCCATGTCATTGAAAAACATTGGCCTCCCGGGTGGCACAGTGGTCTAGGGCTGAGACTGGGTTCGCGCCCAGGCTCTGTCGCAGCCGACCGCGACAGGGAGGTCCGTGGGGCGACGCACAATTGGCCTAGCATCGTCCGGGTTAGGGAGGGTTTGGCCGGTAGGGATATCCTTGTCTCATCGCGCACTAGCGACTCCTGTGGCGGGCCGGGCGCAGTGCACGCTAACCAAGGGGGCCAGGTGCACGGTGTTTCCTCCGACACATTGGTGCGGCTGGCTTCCGGGTTGGATGCGCGCTGTGTTAAGAAGCAGTGCGGCTTGATTGGGTTGTGTTTCGGAGGACGCATGGCTTTCGACCTTCGTCTCTCCCGAGCCCGTACGGCAGTTGTAGCGATGAGACAAGATAGTAACTACTAACGATTGGATACCACGAAATTGGGGAGGAAAGGGGGTAAAATTCTAAAAATATATATAATAATAATTTTAAAAAAATTGAAAAACATTTCTGAAATATGTACCTGATGCAATTCCATCAATGTTTAACCTGCTCTGAAATACACAGGTGAACAGGTTAAACCTAACACATTGGTTTATGAATGAGCCCTCAATATGTCTGAATCCCTGACCTCTGACCTTCACACAGCTTATTGTTACTACACCCACTACCTGAAGGTAGAGGTCAGCCAATCCCACCCTGTGATGAAGGCCTTCTGTGGGCTGGCACTGCAGGCTGCCTCGGCTGGAGGCGCTGGGCAGAAGATGCGAGATGCAGAGGAAGGTTGTTGTAGACATACACACTCCTACACGGATTTGCACGAAGGGTGTGGCCTTTTCTGTCCCTCGCAGACACTTCCCAGACATGACATTGACTGAACCTACTACTATTACACAATGTGGAATTTATATCACCAAATAATTCCATGCATCCAGTGTCAGTCTCTTGCTCTGCCCTGCCGGCCTGCTCCTCCTCCTCACTCTCCATGCTTTCAGGGATCCAGCTGGTGAATCAGGAGAAGAGACGGGACAAGGTGGTTAACAGCAGGAGGGTGCGGGCACGCTGGCAGTTACTCTACACACTGGTCAACAACCCATCTCTACTGGGGTCCAGAAAACACTACCAGCTGCAGGTCGGTCGCCAAAATAAGAGTGTAGAAAAGAAGGCCAGCAACCTGTGTGTTTGTGTGTGTGACAATTTCCTGTACTCTACAAGACAAAGTATTTTTTCCTTCTCCAGCCCTCTGACAGCTTCGTGAATGGAACGAACCGTAGCGCCGCGGCAGGAAGCAAGAAAGACGCCAGCAGCAGAGACGCCAGCAGCAAACCCACCGCTGCCGAGGCAGGCGCTGCTACACCCCACGCTGCCGAGGCAGGCGCTGCTACACCCCACGCTGCCGAGGCAGGCGCTGCTACACCCTCTGCCGCTGCCACCGATGCTGCTGCTGCTGCTGCTGCCACCGACGCTGCTGCTGCTAACTGAGACCATGACACGCAGTCATGACTGATGTTATGTGGTTTATGGGGTACTGACACTCTGCTGCTCTCTATACAACCCAATGTTCCAACTGCTTGGTCTTCAGGGTAGCAGGTGACTGTAGAGACCTGTATTTCTGTGGGTTGCAGTCAAGTGCCGTGGCTTGTTCAGCTCCACATGAAGTGAATCTCTATGTAGGTTGCTTTCTGTGTCATATTGTTGTCTGCAATGTCGATTTCAAAATTTGCTGGTCTATTATTTAGTTTTTGTAAAGGTCGTTATGGTGAAATAGTACAAAATCTCAACGGTTGCATGTGTTTGGTTATGATGCACAGAATACATCCAGTTTTAGCATCCACTATCCACCCCTTAATTTAATGTATTGCCCTTTATCAGTTGTTTCGGTAAGTTTTCAGAAGTTGAAATATTTGCTTTCAAAATATATGCAAGAACAATGATACAACATTTAGACAAAAAATAAATGTAACTGACATCACAATCCAGTGTGAAAAAAATCTACTGTTTTTCTCCTAGGTGGGAGTATGTGATTAAGACTCTTATTTTGAAAGAGAGACTCCTTTTCAAACAAATAAAACAGTTTTAAAGTAAATACAGGGGAACAACAAACGTGTGAGCATGTTTTCAAGAACCATGATGACTGTGTATGGAAACCCATTTTACAGAAGCCAATATACAGACAGTTCATTCGTAGTACAACAACCCCCTTTTTGTCATTTCACTATAGATCGAATAACATGCCATGTCAGGAAGCTGCAAATCAATAATGAACAAGCATTCCTTGTCAATACTTTATTACTTCAGGCACATATAGCAGAGGATGAACACTGAGGAAATTTACACATCTTCAACACTTACATTTAATCCTACGCTATCAAAATGTAACACTTATCTTCCTGTCAAAATGTAAGAGTTGAGCAACAGTGAGGGTTTTAATGGATATGAGATAGAGACATGGATCATATATATTATTGACACAATACCAGGTTAAAGGTTACTGTGAAATGACTTACAACAATAGCGTGTGACACACAGCTATAGGGTTTGTTGGCAACAGTGAAGTGGAAATAGTGTGTGCAAAGCTGTCATCAAGGCAAAGGGGGGGGGGGGACTACTTTAAAGAATCTAAAATCTAAAATATATTTTAAATTGTTTAACACTTTTTTTTGGTTACTACATGATTCAATATGTGTTATTTCATAGTTTTGATGTCCTCACTATTATTCTACAATGTAGAAAATAGTAAAAATAAATAAAGACCTACTCATTCAAGGGTTTTTGTGTCCACACTTTTGTCTGGTACTGTTATATTATTGACACAATACCAGGTTAAAGGTTACTGTAAAATGACTTACAACAATAGCTTGTGACACACAGCTATAGGGTTTGTTGGCAACAGTAAAGCGGACATTCACTCTAGATTAAAAAACAGCATTGATAGCCTACAATAGATTAACATAGACATTCAGAAGTGCATATGTTACTTTAAGAAGAGACATTTTTAGATACAGTTAAAAGCTTCTTGCCTTCTTGCCTGTGACAGACTACACTGAATAAACTGAATAACAAGTCTCTGGAAACGTCACTGTTAAGACCATTACCGGAGGGGTCTATTTTTAGAATAGGCTTACATATTTTACTACAGAGACAGGTTTGTTTTTACTTAATCTTCACAGCATACATAAGAAACTACCTTCTTTACTTTTCCATTCAAAAGCGGAAGCACCTATGACTTTGTCTACACTGTATCCAGGTCATTGATACGGCAGCCATTTTGAAAAAAGGACAGGTCACAGGTTCTTCTCTCATGGATCGATAAACAGTTACTGTGAGACTTACGTTACATGTGACCATGACTGAAGATGACTAGAGCCTGTCTAGTCAAGACGATCTATCAAATACCAACAACAACAACAGGATCAGTGGTGTGGCTCTTTGTACTGCCCAGAGATATTAACAGCCTCCGCCCCTAGTGGTAACCTATCGCTGAACTCTGACCCCATCTCACACTCATCCAGATTCCCTCTGTACTGAGACAGAGTGAACGACTCGGTCACCACACTCCCCTCCACGTCCTTCTCTCTCTCTCCCCCGCTCTCCGACTCCCCGTCCTCTCCCTCCCCCATCTCGCTGGCTGTGATCTGCGTCTGTGACTCGGCGTACGAGTTCCTCAGGTTGAAGTTGACCACTAGGTTCCTCTCCATGTGATGCTGGTGGTCTTTAGCCTTCATGATGAGCTTGTAGGTCTTGTTCCTGTATTTGTAGACCAGGTGGAAGCAGGTGGCCCCCAGCAGGGGCACGGTGGAGACGGTGAGGAGACAGATACTGACGACTATAATGATCAGCAGGTTAGGAACTCTCTTCCTGGTGGCGAAGAGGACCTGCACCTCACAGTCCTCTCCTCTGTAGGTGAGACAGAGGGAGTAGTTGGCGCCGGGGCGTAGGTCCTGGAACAGATAGGTGTTGACGCCATCTTCCATCCTGGACCACTGGATGGCTGAGTGTCTGTGGTCTGAGGTGACACACAGATACAGCCCTGAGTCCACCTGGGCTCTCCTGGTTACCTCTGATTGGTTGGGAGGCTCTTTGTTGACGGAATGGAGCCCTTCTGAGGCGCTGAGACGGATGTCTGTGTTGTCTTTAGGAAGGAGGAGAGGATTGAGTCTAACTTTAGCCTCAGTCTCTGACACGTCTAAGGCTATGACTCCAAAGTCAAAGGTATACTGCCTGACATCTTCCAGGCTTATATTGAAGGCCTGGTTAGAGATGTACTGTGTCTCACTGGTCAAGGTACATTTGCTAGTTGCACGGGGCGGATATTTGGGCACTTGCTTTGTACGCTCAGTGTCAACTTCAATGGGAGGAAGGGTTGGGAAGATATTGTACTTTCCCTCCAAATGGGGAATATTGAATGGTTTAAAAGGGTTATTACTGGAGGTTTTGATCACAGGTTGAAGTACTGAGGGGATTTTCTCCCCGTTAATAATAACTGGTGGGTCAATGACTTTTCCAACAGGTTGAGGTGGTGGTGGTTTTGGTACTACCACTACTATTGATAGTGAATCGTCATCTTTACCAAACTCATTGGTGGCGGAACAGCTGTAGTTGCCATTGTCCTTTTTACTGAGGCGCGGTATGACTAGAGTGCCGTTATGGAACATTTCAAATGGTTTGTCTGCCGTTTTAGAATCCTCGTTAGATTCATTGGATTCGGCTAATTCTTTATCTTTGGTGGACAGAGGGTACTCTACACTTTGACGGTTTGTGTGGATTTTCCAGATAACATCTGGCTTTGGGTTCCCTTTGATCTCACAGTTCAGGATCAACACTGTGCCTTCATAGAGTGTTGTATTCTGAACGTTAGGCTCGGGCGTTATGCTAACATTAGGGGCCATGCACTTTGACTCAGACAGTTTCACGATCACCGCTCCTCTCAACTGCTCTGGACTGTCACAGACAATCGAGTTCTGTTCTGGGACCGATACGGTGGTATTTAGAATCCAGTCCCTCAGCCAGTCCATCCTACAGTGGCATGTGAATGGGTTGTTATAGAGCTGTAGATGAGACAGGGAGATCAGGCTGTCGAACGTCCCCTCCGCTATAGTGGTGAACCTGTTGTTGTTGAGGCGGAGAGACCTCAGGTCCTTGAGGTTAGAGAAGGAGTCTTTAGGCAGACTGACCATCTCATTGTGGTTCATCTTCAGCAGCTGCAGGGCTGTGAGGTTATGGAGATCCTCCCAAGGGAAGTCCACCATCTTGTTGTGACTGACATCAAAGTTCCTCAGCTGGACCAGGGGAGCCAGGGCGCCCACTTCGATGGTGACTATCTCGTTATGGGCCATCCATAAGGACGTGACTTGGGTCACGTTGTCGAAGCTGCCCGACTCCACCAAAGATATTTTGTTGGCAGAGAGACTCAGAGTGGTCACGTTGGGGGGCAACTTTTCAGGGATGTCAACCAAGTCTTTGTAGGAGCATTCAGCGAAGTGGCGTCCGTATTTGTCGGAGCAGTCGCATAGTTCAGGACAGCCGTGTCCGACTCCAATAACAGAGCTCCATAAGGACAGGAAGAACGCGTAGGAACGAGACATTTTCTCTTCCTGCAAAACAAATGTCACTGTGTCACTACATATCTGTTTTAGTTGTAAATGTCAAAGCTGTTTACAATTCACATTGCACACTCTCAGTCACCATTCATAAACAGTCCTTGGATAAAAAGGTACCTCAACGTTCTCTTGAGTGTAAATGCAACAATGAAAATATGAATATTGATGAATAGGCTAATAATGTTACGGCTGTCTAATTCCTCCTCCTCGGATGAGGAGAAGGAGTAAGGGTCGGACCAAAACGCAGCGTTGTACGATGACATAATAGATATTTATTAAAGACGAACACGAAAAACACTTGGAAAAATACAAAACAACGTAGACAGACCTGAACTTGAGAACTTACATAGACACGAAGAACAGGAAAGACTAGCCAAACGAACGAACAAACGAAACAGTCCCGTGTGGTGACACAGACACAGGAACAATCACCCACAAACAAACAGTGAGAACAGCCTACCTTAATATGGTTCTCAATCAGAGGAAACGTCAAACACCTGCCTCTAATTGAGAACCATATCAGGCAACACATTTAACCCAACATAGAAACACATAACATAGAATGCCCACCCCAACTCACGCCCTGACCAACTAAACACATACAAAAACAAGGAAAACAGGTCAGGAACTTGACAAATAAATATTACAACTGCCAACCCCTGACTTTGAAATCCACTTACAGGATTTAAATATTAACTGTAATACTTTATATCTGTCTGATAGCCTAGGAATTCTGCTTAAATTAGAACAAAAATATTGATGGTTACATTTCTTTACCAGAATTATTAGTTTCAATATACATTGATAATAATGTACTGTCATACAAATATAGAAAGATTGTTTTATTAAATTCGAAATTTCAACCAAGCTGATCAATTCAACTAAACCAGAGAGCTCGTGAAAAAGGTTGCCACCTTTTTGGAGCGCATGCAGTTTGTTTTTAAACTACGCCACAGCGACTGTGCTCGAGCCCTGTCCTTGGTGCTGAGAATGACAGCACCGGCACCGCGTATGATGTCGTTAACCGCGGGAATCAGTACATGCGTGCAGCTGGTGTAGAATGCTATGGTCATGCATCAATCAAGGCGACATTTCACTGCAAAAAAAACCCCACAACTAAATGTAAAACGTTTAGGAAGTAAATGTTATATTTCACGATGACTCAGGTGTCCTTAGAGGTCAAAACGCACATAAAAGAACAATGCTACATTCTACAAAATTCCCATTTCTAAGCAAACAGAAACGCATTCAACCTCGCCATCAAAAACAACATAACACGTCTTACCAGTGTGATGTTTTCCCCCAGCGCAATGGAAGCAATGAATATTCTTGCTATTGATAGGAGTGGTCTCTTATTTGAACCCCATAAAGCTGGCTACATGATGAGTTGGGAGCAAGTTTTTAAAAGGTGTGCACGTATGGCATTGCTCTTACATGGTTGCTGAAACATATGTGGGTCCTTTCGTGGTCGGATGCTGATAGGTCTGTGCGTTGCGATTGGATTTCGCAGAGAGTCACAGCACACTGCCGCCTCTGGAAAGTAGACGTTGCAAAAACATTAAAGTGATGCACCCTCCCTCTTCCATGGCTTCTGTTATCTTCCATGACAACAGTGTAGGAGACCCACGCAGCCAATTATTGATGGACTGTTAATAACTGGTATATAGGCCTAGATGTGACAAGCTGGAAAAGTGCCAGGTTTCTAGGGTCTGGATTGAGCAGGCAGAGTGATGCAGAGGCAGACAACAAAAATGACCGTTTTTTTAAACAATTATTTTAATAAGGCATGGGTTTCAATCGTCACCGTTTCAGTAATCAAGTTAACACATTGTCAATTCCTCTTCACAATTCAGTTAAAATGCTTTATGTCTGTATACCAATTGCTTCTTTATTTTTAACTTAAAAACCATGCAACTAAAAAAAATCGAACAAACATTACAAAGCAATGGAACAAAGGGGCGCAGGAAGCGAAGCAGGCCAACAGGCAGCTGTCCATATTTTCATATTGTCCATATTTTTAAGCGTTTATTGTCATGAATATTGTTCTGGAGGCAGCTCTGCAAAGTGGTCACTAGCTGGCACAGCCACAAAGTCATAAAATCACATTTTAAACGTAACCCTAACATTAACCACACTGCTAACCCGAATGCCTAACTATAAGCTTAAATTCATTAAATGTTTTACAATATAGCCAATTTTGACTTTGCAGCTGGCCCATCTAGCAGAAATCGCTCAGTCGCTCACAACTGTCCCCTGCTCCACAATTGTCCCCTGCTCCACAACTGCCCCCTGCTCCACAACTGTCTCCTGCTCCACAACGGTATCCTGCTCCACAACTGTCCCCTGCTCCACAACTGCCCCCTGCTCCACAACTGTCTCCTGCTCCACAACGGTCCCCTGCTCCACAACTGTCCCTGCTCCACAACTGTCCCCTGCTCCACAACTGTCCCCTGCTCTACAATTGTCCCCTGCTCCACAACTGTCCCCTGCTCCACAACTGTCCCCTGCTCCACAACTGCCCCCTGCTCCACAACTGTCCCCTGCTCCACAACTGTCCCTGCTCCACAACTGTCCCCTGCTCCACAACTGCCCCCTGCTCCACAATTGTCCCTGCCCTCTGTGGCCAAGAAACAGTGGGGTTATGACAAGCTAACCAGGGTAGGCCTAGCACCACAGAATACGCAGGAGAATCAATAAGGAAAAGACTAATGTTCTCCTTGTGCCCCTCCTGCGTTATCATACACAAAGGCGCGGTGACCTCCCTGATAAACCCTGACCCTAATGGTCTACTATCTAAGGCATGAATAGGGAAAGGCATATCCACAGAAACAATAGGGATCCCTAAACTATGAGCTAAACTTTTATTAATGAAATTCCCAGCCGCGCCTGAATCTACTAGCGCCTTATACTGGGAATGCAGGGAAAAATCAGGAAAAGTGACAGAGACAAACATTAGTGCAACAGAGGGCTCTGGATGAGAATGGTGCCTACTCACCTGGGGTGATGCCAGAGAAGTGTCAGGTTTAAGGGTGGAGCAGGCAGAATGAAGCAGAGACAGACAAGATGGAGAAGTGTCAGGTTTAAGGGTGGAGCAGGCAGAATGAAGCAGAGACAGACAAGCTGGAGAAGTGTCAGGTTTAAGGGTGGAGCAGGCAGAATGAAGCAGACAGACAAGATGGAGAAGTGTCAGGTTTAAGGGTGGAGCAGGCAGAATGAAGCAGACAGACAAGATGGAGAAGTGTCAGGTTTAAGGGTGGAGCAGGCAGAATGAAGCAGAGACAGACAAGCTGGAGAAGTGTCAGGTTTAAGGGTGGAGCAGGCAGAATGAAGCAGACAGACAAGATGGAGAAGTGTCAGGTTTAAGGGTGGAGCAGGCAGAATGAAGCAGACAGACAAGATGGAGAAGTGTCAGGTTTAAGGGTGGAGCAGGCAGAATGAAGCAGACAGACAAGATGGAGAAGTGTCAGGTTTAAGGGTGGAGCAGGCAGAATGAAGCAGAGACAGACAAGATGGAGAAGTGTCAGGTTTAAGGGTGGAGCAGGCAGAATGAAGCAGAGACAGACAAGATGGAGAAGTGTCAGGTTTAAGGGTGGAGCAGGCAGAATGAAGCAGAGACAGACAAGATGGAGAAGTGTCAGGTTTAAGGGTGGAGCAGGCAGAATGAAGCAGACAGACAAGATGGAGAAGTGTCAGGTTTAAGGGTGGAGCAGGCAGAATGAAGCAGAGACAGACAAGATGGAGAAGTGTCAGGTTTAAGGGTGGAGCAGGCAGAATGAAGCAGAGACAGACAAGATGGAGACGTGTCAGGTTTAAGGGTGGAGCAGGCAGAATGAAGCAGACAGACAAGATGGAGAAGTGTCAGGTTTAAGGGTGGAGCAGGCAGAATGAAGCAGAGACAGACAAGATGGAGAAGTGTCAGGTTTAAGGGTGGAGCAGGCAGAATGAAGCAGAGACAGACAAGATGGAGAAGTGTCAGGTTTAAGGGTGGAGCAGGCAGAATGAAGCAGAGACAGACAAGATGGAGAAGTGTCAGGTTTAAGGGTGGAGCAGGCAGAATGAAGCAGAGACAGACAAGATGGAGAAGTGTCAGGTTTAAGGGTGGAGCAGGCAGAATGAAGCAAAGACAGACAAGATGGAGAAGTGTCAGGTTTAAGGGTGGAGCAGGCAGAATGAAGCAAAGACAGACAAGATGGAGAAGTGTCAGGTTTAAGGGTGGAGCAGGCAGAATGAAGCAGAGACAGACAAGATGGAGAAGTGTCAGGTTTAAGGGTGGAGCAGGCAGAATGAAGCAGAGACAGACAAGATGGAGAAGTGTCAGGTTTAAGGGTGGAGCAGGCAGAATGAAGCAGAGACAGACAAGATGGAGAAGTGTCAGGTTTAAGGGTGGAGCAGGCAGAATGAAGCAGAGACAGACAAGATGGAGAAGTGTCAGGTTTAAGGGTGGAGCAGGCAGAATGAAGCAGAGACAGACAAGATGGAGAAGTGTCAGGTTTAAGGGTGGAGCAGGCAGAATGAAGCAGAGACAGACAAGATGGAGAAGTGTCAGGTTTAAGGGTGGAGCAGGCAGAATGAAGCAGACAGACAAGATGGAGAAGTGTCAGGTTTAAGGGTGGAGCAGGCAGAATGAAGCAGAGACAGACAAGATGGAGAAGTGTCAGGTTTAAGGGTGGAGCAGGCAGAATGAAGCAGAGACAGACAAGATGGAGAAGTGTCAGGTTTAAGGGTTGAGCAGGCAGAATGAAGCAGACAGACAAGATGGAGAAGTGTCAGGTTTAAGGGTGGAGCAGGCAGAATGAAGCAGACAGACAAGATGGAGAAGTGTCAGGTTTAGGGGTGGAGCAGGCAGAATGAAGCAGAGACAGACAAGATGGAGAAGTGTCAGGTTTAAGGGTGGAGCAGGCAGAATGAAGCAGAGACAGACAAGATGGAGAAGTGTCAGGTTTAAGGGTTGAGCAGGCAGAATGAAGCAGAGACAGACAAGATGGAGAAGTGTCAGGTTTAAGGGTGGAGCAGGCAGAATGAAGCAGAGACAGACAAGATGGAGAAGTGTCAGGTTTAAGGGTGGAGCAGGCAGAATGAAGCAGAGACAGACAAGATGGAGAAGTGTCAGGTTTAAGGGTGGAGCAGGCAGAATGAAGCAGAGACAGACAAGATGGAGAAGTGTCAGGTTTAAGGGTGGAGCAGGCAGAATGAAGCAGAGACAGACAAGATGGAGAAGTGTCAGGTTTAAGGGTGGAGCAGGCAGAATGAAGCAGAGACAGACAAGATGGAGAAGTGTCAGGTTTAAGGGTGGAGCAGGCAGAATGAAGCAGACAGACAAGATGGAGAAGTGTCAGGTTTAAGGGTGGAGCAGGCAGAATGAAGCAGAGACAGACAAGATGGAGAAGTGTCAGGTTTAAGGGTGGAGCAGGCAGAATGAAGCAGAGACAGACAAGATGGAGAAGTGTCAGGTTTAAGGGTTGAGCAGGCAGAATGAAGCAGACAGACAAGATGGAGAAGTGTCAGGTTTAAGGGTGGAGCAGGCAGAATGAAGCAGACAGACAAGATGGAGAAGTGTCAGGTTTAAGGGTGGAGCAGGCAGAATGAAGCAGAGACAGACAAGATGGAGAAGTGTCAGGTTTAAGGGTGGAGCAGGCAGAATGAAGCAGAGACAGACAAGATGGAGAAGTGTCAGGTTTAAGGGTGGAGCAGGCAGAATGAAGCAGAGACAGACAAGATGGAGAAGTGTCAGGTTTAAGGGTGGAGCAGGCAGAATGAAGCAGAGACAGACAAGATGGAGAAGTGTCAGGTTTAAGGGTGGAGCAGGCAGAATGAAGCAGAGACAGACAAGATGGAGAAGTGTCAGGTTTAAGGGTGGAGCAGGCAGAATGAAGCAGAGACAGACAAGATGGAGAAGTGTCAGGTTTAAGGGTGGAGCAGGCAGAATGAAGCAGAGACAGACAAGATGGAGAAGTGTCAGGTTTAAGGGTGGAGCAGGCAGAATGAAGCAGAGACAGACAAGATGGAGAAGTGTCAGGTTTAAGGGTGGAGCAGGCAGAATGAAGCAGACAGACAATATGGAGAAGTGTCAGGTTTAAGGGTTGAGCAGGCAGAATGAAGCAGACAGACAAGATGGAGAAGTGTCAGGTTTAAGGGTGGAGCAGGCAGAATGAAGCAGACAGACAAGATGGAGAAGTGTCAGGTTTAAGGGTGGAGCAGGCAGAATGAAGCAGAGACAGACAAGATGGAGAAGTGTCAGGTTTAAGGGTGGAGCAGGCAGAATGAAGCAGACAGACAAGATGGAGAAGTGTCAGGTTTAAGGGTGGAGCAGGCAGAATGAAGCAGAGACAGACAAGATGGAGAAGTGTCAGGTTTAAGGGTTGAGCAGACAGAATGAAGCAGAGACAGACAAGATGGAGAAGTGTCAGGTTTTTCGTTTTCACAATTCAGTTAGAGTAACTGTCCAGTGAAAATCTCCCTTTTAAAAGTTAATATTCTGTTAACTCATGGTGTTGACTTGTCCTATTCTCCTATTTGTGGCCAAAGCATTAATTGGAAGGAAAAAGCCCTGTCAAAAATCCCATCTCAAATCTCAAACAGGGGTACGCCCACACCATTCTGTTGTTGGGGTACGCCCACACCATTCTGTGGTTGGGGTTCGCCCACACCATTCTGTTGTTGGGGTACGCCCACACCATTCTGTTGTTGGGGTACGCCCACACCATTTTGTTGTTGGGGTACGCCCACACCATTCTGTGGTTGGGGTTCGCCCACACCATTCTGTTGTTGGGGTACGCCCACACCATTCTGTTGTTGGGGTACGCCCACACCATTTTGTTGTTGGGGTACGCCCACACCATTCTGTGGTTGGGGTTCGCCCACACCATTCTGTTGTTGGGGTACGCCCACACCATTCTGTTGTTGGGGTACGCCCACACCATTTTGTTGTTGGGGTACGCCCACACCATTCTGTTGTTGGGGTACGCCCACACCATTTTGTTGTTGGGGTACGCCCACACCATTTTGTTGTTGGGGTACGCCAGTGCTTAGTGGGCAAAATTAAACCTGTCATCTAACTGGAAAGGTTTGGATTTTTTATTAGGCTATTTTTATTTGGCTAACTCAAGCTAGAATAATTGTCTGAAATGTTTTCAAATTGGTGTAAATGGGGTCTCTCTCTCTCTCTCTCTCTCTATTCAAGAAAAGACTTTCCCAGGTGGAATAATTAATTAGCTGAGAGAGAGAGAGACATCAAAGAGAGAGAGACATCATATAGAGAGAGAGAGCTGCAAAAATATCCTCCGTGTACAACGTAGAACACCAAATAATGCATGCAGAGCAGAATTAGGCCGATACCCACTAATTATCAAAATCCAGAAAAGAGCCGTTAAATTCTACAACCACCTAAAAGGAAGCGATTCCCAAACCTTCAATAACAAAGCCATCACCTACAGAGAGATGAACCTGGAGAAGAGTCCCCTAAGCAAGCTGGTCCTGGGGCTCTGTTCACAAACACACCCCACAGAGCCCCAGGACAACAACACAATTAGACCCAACCAAATCATGAGAAAACAAAAAGATAATTACTTGACACATTGGAAAGAATTAACAAAAAAACTGAGCAAACTAGAATGCTATTTGGCCCTAAACAGAGAGAGGCCGCCGTAGGCAGACATGGCTCTCAAGAGAAGACAGGCTATGTGCTCACTGCCCACAAAATGAGGTGGAAACTGAGCTGCACTTCCTAACCTCCTGCCCAATGTATGACCATATTAGAGAGACATATTTCCCTCAGATTACACAGATCCACAAAGAATTCGAAAACAAATCCAATTTTGATAAACTCCCATATCTACTGGGTGAAATTCCACAGTGTGCCATCACAGCAGCAAGATTTGTGACCTGTTGCCACAAGAAAAGGGCAACCAGTGAAGAACAAACACCATTGTAAATACAACCCATATTTATGCTTATTTATTTTAACTTGTGTGCTTTAACCATTTGTACATTGTTACAACACTGTATATATATAATATGACATTTGTAATGTCTTTTTTGTTTTGAAACTTCTGTATGTGTAATGTTTACTGTTAATTTTTATTGTTTACTTCACTTTTGTATATTATCTACCTCACTTGCGTTGGCAATGTTAACACATGTTTCCCATGCCAATAAAGCCCCTTGAATTGAATTGAAAGAGAGAGAGAGAGAGAGAGAGAAATCAAAGAGAGAGAGAGAGACATCAAAGATGATAGGACTGTGCATGTCATAGAGATCATCTAATTCTATTTAATGATGTGGTGCATGTAGTCTGGGCTGATGTAACAGATATTAGAGATAGAAAACATGTATTAAAATGTCACTCCACAATGATATATTAGTTGAAAATACAAAAAACAGATTTAAAAGCTACATTGTGGAACCACTCAAATAGAGATGACACACTGCATTAAGTCATAGGCAAAGCATAGTACATGATGTCATTTGGAATCAGCAGACGGGATCTTATATATCTAGCTGATCTAGCCAGACACTGTGCGGTTTCTGTTACTCAGAGGTGGCTGTGACAGATGCACCATGACACATCCTCTTGGGTTTAATGAACGGGAATAATTTACAGAAACAGCAGCTGGTTGCTTCAGTCTTTATCTGGTAGAGAACAAACAGTGACCTCTGCTGTTAAATGTTGGTCAAACAGCCGTTCAAAAAAATTCATCAAATATTTGTATTTAAATACACACGATAAGCCTACAATTTGACAAAGAAACCCACCCAATCTGATAAAACTGCATTGTTGGTTAAGGGCTTGTAAGTAAGCATTTCTCCATGTTCTCTCTTGGTTTCTCATGCCTTTTTCAGTTTCTTGTTTTTCTTTGTGCCTTTTGTAAATGAGCAACGAGGTGTCACCATTAGATTATTTTTCTAGTCATGTTTTTCTCAAAAGAAAGTCAAGTGTATGTTACTGAAAGTGGGTGACTCACGTTCTCCCCTTGCATACTAAGTCAAGCAAAACAAACTTAAATTAGTGCCTACCTTGACAGACAAATCGCTGTACTTTACAGGATTCTGCGCATGTTGTTGTATTCTGCGCATGTGACAAAATGCAATTTGATTTGAGAGTGGATTGATAACATTGGTTAATACTATCTCAGAAAGTAATGCCTTATGAAGACTGTAGATGTCGCTGTTGGAAAATTAAGTTTTGAGTCAAAGATAGTGAGGAAACGAGAAAGCCGACCTATTTATTTCTCTAAATTCGATAGTGGCACAGACATAAATAATACTATTTTCATAAATCACACGTATACAACTAACGTATGAATAGCTATATTTTGAATGTAGGTGCATCGTCTTGTCTGAAATCATTTCTCATTGTCTGAAAGTAACCGCTGAATATTGGCTATGCGGGAACTTTTTTCGTTCGTCGAATATCTTTGCTCTTGCGGTCACGTGTCTGCAAACAATTAGAACAGGAAGCGATACTGTAGCATCAAGGAACCCACGATAAAATACACAACAATGAGATTATATAGATAGCGTCAGGCTTACTTCAGTTGTAAAGAAGCATCCAAGCTCTCGGAAAGATACACTCTTTCAGCCATTGAAGAGAAGAAGGGCCCTGCGGTGGAGGTTTTGTTAACAGGCTAACTTGAGTCGAAGTCGGACCAAGCCCCAAAATGACTGCATCTGTGTTCTTCGGGTGTACATTCATCGCTTTCGGCCCTGCCATTGCACTGTTCTTGTTTACTATTGCCAGGGACCCACTCCGAGTGATATTTCTTATCGCTGGGTAAGTAGCTAGCGTAACGTTAACGAAATAAATAGATAACAAGCAAACCATCGTGTAGCCTTCTAGCTAACAGAAGTTAGCCATATATGATAACCGATAACTAGCTAGCCCAAAGGCTAATGCTAAATCACAAACAAAACCTCTTGTTGGTCACATTTTCGGACATGTTCTTTTGCTGTATTAGAATTATTGACTCTGTTAAGTGTCTGCAAATGTTAAACACAAACCACTGTTAGTTGGAGAGCTACTGGTCGCGCAATGTTTTGTACCAGCCCAGCACTAAACCTAAATAGTCGCACATGCCCTGCTTTTCTTTAACATCTTGTGGAGCACCCGTAGAATGTTTTATTGTACAGTAATTAATGTATGTGCTAATGAGCCCAGACCAGATAGTAAGCCAAATGAGAAGTGTACAATGTGTATGACAGGGGTACCTTGCTACGTATGTATTATGTTGAGTGTGTATTGACCAGTGTCTATTTTGTACACAGCAGTACTATGTGTCTAGGACATCCTATTTGGAGACAAGTTCATCCAATCCTAAACTCTGGCCATTTCAGTGTGTGTGTGTGTGTGACGAACCTGGTTTTGTTTGTGTTTTTATACCTTGTGTTAAACTCGTGTTTTTTTTCTCTCTCCCCCAGGGCGTTCTTCTGGTTGTGTTCTCTGCTGCTGTCTTCACTTGTGTGGTTCATCACAGTTCAGATCAGCAACAAAGAGAGTTCCTCCCAGCAGAAAGGACTGCTCATATTCGGGGTGGTGCTCTCCGTGCTGCTGCAGGAGACTTTCCGCTTTGGCTACTACAAGCTGCTGAAGTAAGTAACAGACCTGGGCTCAAAAACTAGTAGACGTTTGCTTTAGCCTGTGTGGAGTGCTTACATAGTCAGCGATGGCAGTTTTTAAGGTCATCTATTGGTCAATTTAAGCCCGACAAGCTCAATTAAACCCAGATAAAGTATTTGAAATGATTTCAAATAGTATTTGAACCCAGGTGTGGTGAGTAGTAAGCCTATCCCATGACCTGCTCAGCACTGCTGCTGCTCTACATTCTGGTCTTGTATCCCTCCGGGGGTTTTCCAGACTGTAACAGAGAAGAAGTACATTGTTGAGAGGAATATCAGTGCTTTCAGAAAGTATTCACACCCTTTTTGTATTATTCCACATTTTGTTTTAAAATGGATAACATTTATATTATTTGTCACTGGCATTGTGGAGATGTGGATTTATGCCCACTCGTCCCGAATGCGCACACTAAACTTATGTTAGGCCCTATATTAAAATAGCGCGTTCTATTTCCCTTATGCATTCTGCCATTTCTTCCTAGAAGCATTATACTGCAGCACTATATTATTCTATAGCTCCTGTGTTAGCAGTTAGCATTATACTGCAGCACTATATTATTCTATAGCTCCTGTGTTAGCAGTTAGCATTATACTGCAGCACTATATTATTCTATAGCTCCTGTGTCAGCAGTTAGCATTATACTGCAGCACTATATTATACTGCAGCACTATATTATTCTATAGCTCCTGTGTTAGCAGTTAGCATTATACTGCAGCACTATATTATTCTATAGCTCCTGTGTTAGCAGTTAGCATTATACTGCAGCACTATATTATTCTATAGCTCCTGTGTTAGCAGTTAGCATTATACTGCAGCACTATATTATTCTATAGCTCCTGTGTTAGCAGTTAGCATTATACTGCAGCACTATATTATTCTATAGCTCCTGTGTTAGCAGTTAGCATTATACTGCAGCACTATATTATTCTATAGCTCCTGTGTTAGCAGTTAGCATTATACTGCAGCACTATATTATTCTATAGCTCCTGTGTTAGCAGTTAGCATTATACTGCAGCACTATATTATTCTATAGCTCCTGTGTTAGCAGTTAGCATTATACTGCAGCACTATATTATTCTATAGCTCCTGTGTTAGCAGTTAGCATTATACTGCAGCACTATATTATTCTATAGCTCCTGTGTTAGCAGTAAACTACTCTTAATCCATCATACCCAGTTCGGTAAGAAAAGGTTTGAAAGGTATTTTGGGTAATTCGTTTCCACACATAAAGGCGGTTATTTTCCTGCCTCTAGCCGGCCAGAGTGAAACGTTGTTTCGGTGCACAGAATCATCGTAACACTCACGAGTTAGAGACTCTGTGTTTGTTTCATTCTGTTAATGCTTGCCTTTATTCAGACTTCCCACATTGTGTCGGAGCTCCGTGTGTCCTGTCTTGTCTGTGTCATTTGATTTGTGGAGCAGGAGTGCCAAGGTGAGCTCGCACCACTATATGTTTACTGGGTTGCCGTCATTCGTTCATGTAAGAATTCATGATTGATGTTTAGCGTGTGCCCACTGTTTAAAGTGTACATGGAAGTGGTCATGTCTGTTTTAGACGGGATGTAGTAATTGGGTAGATTTACATTTTGTTTGCCAGTTATGTGCTTACTTGTCATTGGATGGGTATGGCCCAGGGAGGGGCTAGAGGATATAAGCACCAGTTTTGGGGTTTCTGGGTAGATTAGGGAGGCTGCTTGAGCCAGATCCACCCTCTACCGATAAGAGCTATGGAAGCTACAGGGTAAGCCCGTTTATTTAGTTGGAGAAGTCTCTATCTCTACTTGCACATGATCATCTGATGATTTATCACTCCAGTGTTAATCTGCTAAATTGTAATTATTCGATTTATTGCCTACCTCATGCCTTTTGCACACATTGTATATAGATTCTCTTTTTTTCTACCATGTTATTGACTTGTTTATTGTTTACTCCATGTGTAACTCTGTGTTGTTGTCTGTTCACACTGCTATGCTTTATCTTGGCCAGGTCGCAGTTGCAAATGAGAACTTGTTCTCAAATAGCCTACCTGGTTAAATAAAGGTGAAATAAAAATAAATAAAAATAAAATATTGTCTACCTGTTTGTTGTAAATATGAATTCCTGGCTATCACACCTTTGCACCACAACCTTCTGCATCCTTCTGAATATTTGCCCTTAAGACCGCATCTCTACGTTACCCATGTCCGCAGGTCTACACACAATACCTCATTTCAAAATGGAATTATGTTTTTCAAATTTTTACCAAATTAAAAATGAAAGGCTAAAATGTCTTGAGTCAATAAGTATTCAACCCCTTTTGTTATGGCAAACCTAAATAGGTTTAGGAGTAAAAATGGGTTTAAATAAGTTGCTTTGACTCACTCTGTGTGCAATAATAGTGTTTAAGAAGATTTTTGAATGACTACCTCATCTCTGTACCCCACACATACAATTATCTGTAAGGTCCCTCAGTCGAGCAGTGCATTTCAGACACAGATTTAACCACAAAGACCAGGAAGGTTTTCCAACGCCTCACAAAAAAGGGCACCTATTGGTAGATGGGTAAAAAAAAAAAAGAAACAGACGTTGAATATCCCTTTGAGCATGGTGAGGTTATTAATTCACTTTGGTTGTGCACCCGGTCACTACAAAGATACAGGTGTCCTTCCTAACTCAGTTGCCGGAGAGGAAAGAAACCACTCAGGGATTCTACCATGAGGCCAATGGTGACTTTTAAACCGTTACAGAGTTTAATGGCTGTAATAGGAGATAACTGAGGATGGATCAACAACATTGTAGTTATTCCACAATACTAACCTAAATGACAATACTAACCTAAATGACAGAGTGAAAAGAAGGAAGCTTGTACAGAATAAAAAATATTCCAAAACATGCATCCTGTTTGCAACAAGGCACTTAAGTAATACTGGGAAAAAATGTGGCAAAACGCTCAACTTTTTGTCCTGAAAACAAAGTGTTATGTTTGGGGCAAATACAACACATTACTGAGTACCACTCTCCATGTTTTCAAGCATAGTGGTGGCTGCATCATGTAATGGGTATGGCTTGTAAATGTTAAGGACGAGTTTTTCAGGATAAAAAATAAATGGAATGGCGCTAAGCATAGGCAAAATCATAGAGGGAAAACCTGGTTCAGTCTGCTTTTCACCAGACACTGGGAGATGAATTCACCTTTCAGCAGGACAATAACCTAAAACACAAGGCCAATTTGACAGAGCTTGAAGAATTTTGAAAATAATAATGGGAGAATGTTGCACAGGTGTGGAAAGCTCTCAAATCACTAAAGCTGGAGACTCGTATCTCCCTCACTAGCTTTAAGCACCAGCTGTCAGAGCAGCTCACAGATCACTGCACCTGTACATAGCTCATCTGTAAATTATCCCATTCACTCTACCTCATCCCCATACTGTGTTTATTTATTTATCTTGCTCCTTTGTACCCCAGTATCTCTACTTGCACATTCTACCATTCCAGTGTTTAATTGCTATATTGTAATTACTTCTCCACCATGGCCTATTTATTGCCTTACCTCACTCATCCGACCTCATTTGCACATGCTGGATATTGATTTTTCTACTGTATTATTGATTGTATGTTTGTTTATTCCATGTGTAACTCTGTGTTGTTGTATGTGTCGCACTGCTTTGCTTTATCTTGGCCAGGTCGCAGTTGTAAATGAGAACTTGTTCTCAACTGGCCTACCTGGTTAAATAAAGGTGAAATAAATAAGCGACTCACCCAGAAAGACTCACAGCTGTAAATCACTGCCAAAGGTGCTTCTACAAACTATTGACTTTGTAAAAGTTTTGACAAAGTATTGACAAAGTATTGACTTCTACAAAGTATTGGGGTGTGAATACTTATGTAAATGAGATATTTCTGCATTTTAATTTTCTATACATTTGCAAATATTTCTAGAAACATATTTTTCACTTTGTCATTTTGGGGTATTGTGTGTAGATGGGTGAGAATCTATTTAATCAATTTTGAATTCAGGCTGTAACACAACCAAATGTGGAATGAGTCAAGGGGTATGAAGACTTTCTGAAGGCACTGTATATTCCAGTAGCTGACAGATTCTGGCTGTTTTCATAGCTTTTGTTGTAAGAGAAACTTGGACACTTAATGATAGATGGATGGACACTCTGGGATTTGACGATAGTTTGACTTTTCTTTGTTTTTAGTGTTAAAGAAACGTGGAAACTGTAGTATAATTAAGGGTTGGGTTTGGCGCTACTATATTTGATGATACTGTAGTTTGATTGTTGTGCTATTTCTTTGTTTTACAGGAAGGCAAACGAAGGCTTGCTCATGTTGAGTGCAGAGGAAACCATGCCGATCTCCATACGACAACTAGCCTATGGTATGTGGAGGAAGACCTTACCTCATAACATTATGAATAGCAACTAGCCTATGGTATGTGGAGGAAGACCTTACCTCATAACATTATGAATAGCAACTAGCCTATGGTATGTGGAGGAAGACCTTACCTCATAACATTATGAATAGCAACTAGCCTATGGTATGTGGAGGAAGACCTTACCTCATGACATTATGAATAGCAACTAGCCTATGGTATGTGGAGGAAGACCTTACCTCATAACATTATGAATAGCAACTAGCCTATGGTATGTGGAGGAAGACCTTACCTCATAACATTATGAATAGCAACTAGCCTATGGTATGTGGAGGAAGACCTTACCTCATAAAATTATGAATAGCAACTAGCCTATGGTATGTGGAGGAAGACCTTACCTCATAACATTATGAATAGCAACTAGCCTATGGTATGTGGAGGAAGACCTTACCTCATAAAATTATGAATAGCAACTAGCCTATGGTATGTGGAGGAAGACCTTACCTCATAAAATTATGAATAGCAACTAGCCTATGGTATGTGGAGGAAGACCTTACCTCATGACATTATGAATAGCAACTAGCCTATGGTATGTGGAGGAAGACCTTACCTCATGACATTATGAATAGCAACTAGCCTATGGTATGTGGAGGAAGACCTTACCTCATAACATTATGAATAGCAACTAGCCTATGGTATGTGGAGGAAGACCTTACCTCATGACATTATGAATAGCAACTAGCCTATGGTATGTGGAGGAAGACCTTACCTCATAACATTATGAATAGCAACTAGCCTATGGTATGTGGAGGAAGACCTTACCTCATAACATTATGAATAGCAACTAGCCTATGGTATGTGGAGGAAGACCTTACCTCATAAAATTATGAATAGCAACTAGCCTATGGTATGTGGAGGAAGACCTTACCTCATAACATTATGAATAGCAACTAGCCTATGGTATGTGGAGGAAGACCTTACCTCATAAAATTATGAATAGCAACTAGCCTATGGTATGTGGAGGAAGACCTTACCTCATAAAATTATGAATAGCAACTAGCCTATGGTATGTGGAGGAAGACCTTGCCTCATAACATTATGAATAGCAACTAGCCTATGGTATGTGGAGGAAGACCTTACCTCATAACATTATGAATAGCAACTAGCCTATGGTATGTGGAGGAAGACCTTACCTCATAACATTATGAATAGCAACTAGCCTATGGTATGTGGAGGAAGACCTTACCTCATAACATTATGAATAGCAACTAGCCTATGGTATGTGGAGGAAGACCTTACCTCATAACATTATGAATAGCAACTAGCCTATGGTATGTGGAGGAAGACCTTACCTCATAACATTATGAATAGCAACTAGCCTATGGTATGTGGAGGAAGACCTTACCTCATAACATTATGAATAGCAACTAGCCTATGGTATGTGGAGGAAGACCTTACCTCATAACATTATGAATAGCAACTAGCCTATGGTATGTGGAGGAAGACCTTACCTCATAACATTATGAATAGAGGCAGATGGAAGATATTAGAGATTATGAATAGAAGCAGATGGAAGATATTAGAGATTATGAATAGAAGCAGATGGAAGATATTAGCTTTGAGGCAGAGTTTTGTAGGCTCTTACCTTTCCCTCTGTGGTAGCAGTTATCATGGTTCATATTACATTACAATAAAACCCTCATAGCTGTTATTTTAGACCATAGAGCCATTACATCTTTCTCTGTTGTCTGTCTCCCCAGTGTCTGATAGTATCTCTGTTGTCTGTTCTCCCCAGTGTCTGATAGTGTCTCTGTTGTCTGTTCTCCCCAGTGTCTCTGTCTGTTCTCCCCAGTGTCTGATAGTCTCTCTGTTGTCTGTTTTCCCCAGTGTCTGATAGTATCTCTGTTGTCTGTTCTCCCCAGTGTCTCTGTCTGTTCTCCCCAGTGTCTCTGTTGTCTGTTCTCCCCAGTGTCTGATAGTATCTCTGTTGTCTGTTCTCCCCAGTGTCTGATAGTGTCTCTGTTGTCTGTTCTCCCCAGTGTCTCTGTCTGTTCTCCCCAGTGTCTGATAGTATCTCTGTTGTCTGTTCTCCCCAGTGTCTGATAGTGTCTCTGTTGTCTGTTCTCCCCAGTGTCTCTGTCTGTTCTCCCCAGTGTCTGATAGTGTCTCTGTTGTCTGTTTTCCCCAGTGTCTGATAGTATCTCTGTTGTCTGTTCTCCCCAGTGTCTGATAGTGTCTCTGTTGTCTGTTCTCCCCAGTGTCTGATAGTGTCTCTGTTGTCTGTTCTCCCCAGTGTCTGATAGTGTCTCTGTTGTCTGTTCTCCCCAGTGTCTGATAGTGTCTCTGTTGTCTGTTCTCCCCAGTGTCTGATAGTCTCTCTGTTGTCTGTTCTCCCCAGTGTCTGATAGTCTCTCTGTTGTCTGTTCTCCCCAGTGTCTGATAGTCTCTCTGTTGTCTGTTCTCCCCAGTGTCTGATAGTCTCTCTGTTGTCTGTTCTCCCCAGTGTCTGATAGTCTCTCTGTTGTCTGTTCTCCCCAGTGTCTGATAGTCTCTCTGTTGTCTGTTCTCCCCAGTGTCTGATAGTCTCTCTGTTGTCTGTTCTCCCCAGTGTCTGATAGTCTCTCTGTTGTCTGTTCTCCCCAGTGTCTGATAGTCTCTCTGTTGTCTGTTCTCCCCAGTGTCTGATAGTCTCTCTGTTGTCTGTTCTCCCCAGTGTCTGATAGTCTCTCTGTTGTCTGTTCTCCCCAGTGTCTGATAGTCTCTCTGTTGTCTGTTCTCCCCAGTGTCTGATAGTCTCTCTGTTGTCTGTTCTCCCCAGTGTCTGATAGTCTCTCTGTTGTCTGTTCTCCCCAGTGTCTGGACTGGGGTTCGGCTTCATGAGTGGAGCGTTCTCAATGATCAATATCCTGGCCGATTCTGTGGGCCCCGGCACCATTGGTATCCATGGAGACTCCCAACACTTCTTCCTGTCCTCAGGTACTGTATGAGGCGGCCATGTTTTAAAATGTACTTAATAACCTGAAACCACACGGCAAGACATGTTTTATTTCACTAACTTTCCTGACAGTAGTCTTTTATTTTTATTTTTAGACTTTTTCTCCCCAATTTCGTGAGATCCAATTTTGATTTTGTGTCATCGCTGCAACTCCCCAACGGGCTCGGGAGAGGTGAAGGTCGAGTCATGTGTCCTCCGAAACATGACCCACCAAACCATGCTTCTTAATACACGCCCACTTAACTCGGAAGCCAGCCGCACCAATGTGTCGGAGGAAACGCAGTTCAACTGACGACCGAAGTAAGCCTGTAGGCGCCCAGCTCGCCACAAGGAGTCGCTAGAGCGCGATGAGCAAAGTAAAGCCCCCTGGCTAAACCCTCCCATAACCCGGACGACGCTGGGCCAATTGTGCGCCGCCCTATGGGACTCCTGGTCATGGCCGGTTGTGACACAGCCTGGGATCAAACTCGGGTCTGTAGTGACGTCTCAATTAGTGCCTTATACCCTGACTACACCACTCTCGCGGACGAGTGTATATTATTCAATTATTGCACCCACACTGCTCGCGCGTGCCAACGAGCGTCTGCATCATCCTGAGGCTAACTCTGTCTATGTCTCCCTATAGCCTTCAGTACCATCATCCTGAGGCTAACTCTGTCTCTGTCTCCCTATAGCCTTCATTACCATGGCCATCATCCTGAGGCTGTCTCTGTCTCCCTATAGCCTTCATGGCCATCATCCTGAGGCTAACTCTGTGTCTGTCTCCCTATAGCCTTCATGACCATGGCCATCGTCCTGCTCCACATGTTCTGGGGGGTGGTGTTCTTTGATTCCTGTGAGAAACAACACTGGTGGTCTCTGGCTGTGGTCGTCATCAGCCACCTCCTCGTCTCCTGTCTGGTAAGTCAGAAAAGAGACAGAAAGGATGGATAGACAGATACAGTAGATCAATGTGTTCATGCAGTAGGCGGACTTGACTGATGGGTTGATGAATAAATACTCAAGAGGTAAATCCTTCACGACAGCACTTCAAATGGGACAAAACATGTCCCCAAAGGTCCTTAACTCAGCCTTTGTTGTCATGGTTCTCCCCAGACGTTCTAGAACCCTCCGTATGAATGACCCCAAAGATCCATAATAACTCCGCCTTTGTTGTCATGTTTCTCCCCAGACGTTCTAGAACCCTCCGTATTTTTTTCTCCCAGAGTTTCCTGAACCAGAACCTTCTGTAGGAATTTCCCCAGAGATCCATAACTCATCAGTCCTTGTTATTTCTCTCCTAGACATTCCAGAACCCTCAGTACGTGGGCAGCCTGGTTCCCACCTACATCATCGTGTTCCTCGTGGGTCTCTGGGCGTTCTTCTGCGCCGGGGGATCCCTCCGGAACCTTAAACTCTGCCTCACCTGCAAAGACAAGGACTTCCTGTTGGCCAACCACCGGCCCAGATAACAGAACACCACTAACACACACACACACACACACACACACTGTATGGGGACGCTATCCAACAGGACACACACCACACAAACAAATAAATAAGTTAAAGACAAACTGGGTCAATGATATGTCTCTCCCCTCCCCCCACCGTGTGTTCTGTGTATCATTGTTTCAGTGGTGCTGGGGACTGGAAATAGGCTCCAGGGATGTAGTCCAGAGAGGAAATATTGTTTAAACACCTTTTTATTTTGTGAAGGGAAGATGTATTACACTGCATTAGTAATAGAATCATCTAGAATAATATTTTGTTACCACTACATCCTTGGCAGACGCTGCTCAGAACGGTTGATCAACTGTTTACAGATGGGGGGGGGGGGGGACGGTGACAAACACATTGTATCTGTGTGTAGTTTTAAAATGTAGGGTATGTAGTTCCTTAACGAGACGGTTCCTATTTGACACCAGACGGGTCTCTCTCTGGATCTGTGCCTTCTACAGTAATGAGGTAGCTAGTGTTTTGGCCCTGTATTCATAAAGCATCTGAGTAGATGCGCTGATCTGGGATCAGACCCCCCATGTCCATGTAATCATATTCATTATAATCTAGGATCAGACCCCCCCCCCATGTCCATGTAATCTTATTCATTATAATCTAGGATCAGATCCCCCATGTCATTTTATTCATTATAATCTAGGATCAGACCCCCCCCATGTCCATGTAATCTTATTCATTATGATCTAGGATCAGATCCCCCATGTAATCTTATTCATTATGATCTAGGATCAGATCCCCCATGTAATCTTATTCATTATGATCTAGGATCAGATCCCCCATGTAATCTTATTCATTATGATCTAGGATCAGATCCCCCATGTAATCTTATTCATTATGATCTAGGATCAGATCCCCCATGTAATCTTATTCATTCTAATCTAGGATCAGATCCCCCCCATGTCATCTTATTGGTTCTGATCTGAAAGGCTGAACTGATCCTACAGTAGATCAGCAGGTCCACTATGAGATGCTTTATAAATATACGGCCCTGGATTGTCTTTGTAAATGGACCTTTAGTGTTTAATCTATATCAGACCTGTGATGTTTTGTATCAAGTTCATGATTCTGTCTCCTGCTGTGTTAGTTGTCAGTCTGGCAGGGCAGCTGTATTGTTCTCCTGTTTTAGAAGGGGCGTTTAGTACAATACAACAGTGTTTGCATATCAACAACTTACTTTTCATAAACTCCCAAACAAAAGCTAATCCCTCTGGAGAACGAAAGCAGCATGTTAGGATAACATTGAGTTAGTTTTTTTTAATCCTAAATCATGAGCTGTTTCAAAATGAAGTTCTGATTCAAACTGAGAATATGTCAAATGTGGTGTGTTTGTTTTGAATATATTTGTCCTAAACCTGAGGAATATAAATATTGACCTGATGATGATACTGTTTTTATATGAATGATGTGCTTTACATACTGATTAGTGCTGCTAAGCTTTGCTTCAGCTAAATGTTTTTATTTATAATCATCACACTGACCTCAAGGGTTGGTCTGATCTATTTGGCTTTAGGACAGGTTTTTATGGATTGGACAGACGGGGCGGTTTCCCAGACCCAGATTAACTTTATTCCTGGACTGAAAAGCACTTTTAACTTTAAGAATTCTCAACTGAGAATGCTTTTTAGAAGTGGCTTAACCTTTTGTCTGAGTAAACAGACCCAAAGTCTAGCCCCCTTTTTAGTCCCGACTTCCATTTTAGTCAAATATTCCCCGAGTCATCAGTTTGCATTGATGTCAAAGTGAAAATGTTAAAATGCAGATCCTCCCTTTAAAAGAAGATATGCCCTTGAGGAACAAATGTACCACGTTGTTGTTGATGAATTAGCAGATTTTTCTAGGCCGTGAATAAGACCTGTGGAAACCAAATCCTTTAGAGATCTCAACGGAAGTTAGTTTAAACTAGGCTGCAATAATTTAGTGTCAAAATGAAATTAATCACCTCACTTGTCATGGTTTAAAAATATAAAAAAATCTGGCCTGTGTCGTATACGGAGCTGTACAGCTTTAACGTAATAGTCGAGAACTCCCAGCCAATAGTATCAGCCTCTCAGGGTTGAAGGTCACTGATATGCAAATGAGCTGTATGTTGCTGTTTTGAGGTGTGCCTGCGTGCACCCTGTTGTGTCCCCATGCTTCTGTATTAATATAAAGTTAAACGTAGTAGCAGGTCATTCTCCATTGTCAAGTTAATTCTACCGTGCCACCAAGAGCACAACAACCTGTATGTACATAGACGATGACACACTGTTCCCTCTGATTTTTAAAAATGTGTATATAATATTGTTTCTAAATGACTATTTAACCCTCTATGATGTTACATCTCCTAGTTTCCATTGTACATAGGAAAATAAAAGTGTTAAACAAAAATTTGAGGTCCTATAACTTCTGATGGAGTTGGGTCTTGTGTTGGGGCGTTGAGGTCCTTTAACTTCTGATGGAGTTGGGTCTTGTGTTGGGGTGATGAGGTCCTTTAACTTCTGATTGAGTTGGGTCTTGTGTTGGGGTGATGAGGTCCTTTAACTTCTGATTGAGTTGGGTCTTGTGTTGGGGTGATGAGGTCCTTTAACTTCTGATTGAGTTGGGTCTTGTGTTGGGCCGATGAGGTCCTATAACCAACCTGAGTGAACTCTCTCTACTCTCACCGCTGTAGAGTCAGGTTCATCATAACCATCCTGAGTGAACTACTCTGCCCATTGCATCGTGGGTACAAAGCGGGCGCCAGGCTTTCAGCAGGGCCAGGGGAGATAACAGAAGCCTGTAGCACACAGGGAGGGAAGAAACCACACCCACTACAGGGGGGATGCCTTCAGCCCCCTTATATGAGAGAGACAGATGGATGGAGAGGGAAGGGAGTGATAGATAGAGAGAGTGGGCTAGCTAGAGAGGGAAGGGAGTGAGTGAGAGAGTGAGTGAGGGAGGGAGGGAGGGAGAGAGAGAGAGAGAGAGAGAGAGAGAAGGGAGTGAGAGAGAGAGAGAGAAGGAGAGAGAGAGAGAAAGAAGGGCATCTGGTTTGTGTGTGTTGATGTTCAATTCCATCATAGAGTGGATGGAGAGGGAAGGGAGTGATGGAGAGAGAGAGAGAGGGCTAGAGAGGGAAGGGAGTGAGTAAGAGAGAGAGAGAGAGAGAAGGGAGTGAGAGAGAGAAGAGCATCTGGTTTGTGTGTGTTGATGTTCAATTCCATCATAGAGTGGATGGAGAGGGAAGGGAGTGATGGAGAGAGAGAGGGCTAGAGAGGGAAGGGAGTGATAGAGAGAGAGAGAAGGCTAGAGAGGGAAGGGAGTGAGAGAGGGAGGGAGAGAGAGAGAGAGAGAGAAGAGCATCTGGTTTGTGTGTGTTGATGTTCAATTCCATCATAGAGTGGATGGAGAGGGAAGGGAGTGATGGAGAGAGAGAGAGAGAGAGAGAGAGAGAGAGAGAGCGAAGGAGGGCTAGAGAGGGAAGGGAGTGAGTGTGAGAGAGAGAGAGAGAGAGAGAGAGAGAGAGAAGAGCATCTGGTTTGTGTGTGTTGATGTTCAATTCCATCATAGAGTGGATGGAGAGGGAAGGGAGTGATGGAGAGAGAGTGGGCTAGAGAGGGAAGGGAGTGATGGAGAGAGATAGAGAGGGAAGGGAGTGAGTGAGAGAGAGAGAGAAGGGCATCTGGTTTGTGTATGTTGATGTTCATCTCCATCATAGAGTTTCTAATCTGACGTAACAAAGCCTCTGTCCCCTCCACCTGTCTGTCCCCCTGCTCTCCCTGTCCACAGTTTCCTCCCGCCATGTCCCCCCCCATGAAACTAGACACACAATGGTGGAGCGGCACAAAGCGGCCGTGGGACATGGGAGCGCCCCAGGAACTCTAAAGGGAATTTGGTCAATGCCCTCTTCTCTCTGTGAGAGTCAGTCACACATAGACCCACTTCCTCTCTCTGTAACCAGAGCCCTCTGTGTGAGAAGCATCCGATTCACATTCAAATCCTACACTTGAGATCATGACTACCAGACCGCCATTACTCCACATTTTATCAAGTTTTACTCGTTGGGTATTGAGTTTCATTTGAACAATTGCCCGACCTTGGCGGGCTTACAACCTCTGAACTTGCCTGGCTAGCCAGAGAGAGAAGAGGATTGGTTCCTTCCCTAGGGTCTAGTTCCTCTCAAGGTTTCTATCTTCCTATAGGTTTTTTCTCCACTGTTACCCTAGACTGGCTCTTTAGGGTGGTCAGGTCTATGTTGAGGCTGGCTCTTTAGGGTGGTCAGGTACATGTTGAGGCTGGCTATTTAGTGTGTTCAGGTCCATGTTGAGGCTGGCTCTTTAGGGTGGTCAGGTCCATGTTGAGGCTGGCTCTTTAGTGTGTTCAGGTCCATGTTGAGGCTGGCTCTTTAGGGTGGTCAGGTCCATGTTGAGGCTGGCTCTTTAGGGTGTTCAGGTCCGTGTTGAGGCTGGCTCTTTAGGGTGGTCAGGTCCATGTTGAGGCTGGCTCTTTAGGGTGTTCAGGTCCGTGTTGAGGCTGGCTCTTTAGTGTGTTCAGGTCCATGTTGAGGCTGGCTCTTTAGGGTGTTCAGGTCCGTGTTGAGGCTGGCTCTTTAGGGTGTACCGGTCCGCGTTTTGCTAAAGCTTTGTAAAAACGTATGTTCAAATGAAATCTGATTGATGGAATTTATTTTGCAATGTACAATTCAATTTCTCTCCCTCTCCCTCTTCTCTTCCACTCTCTCCCCACTCTCCCTCTCTCTCCCCCCCCCCTCTCTACCCCCCTCTACCCCCCTTCCCCTGCCCTCTCTCCCTCTTTCTCCGTCTATCTCTAACTCTCTTTCTCTCCCTCTGCATGTTGACATATGGAACACACGAGGGCGCTGTCGAGGCAGTAGATGAGTTGTTACCGGTAGGAATAGCTGTAGACGTTTCAGATGTGCAACACTATCAGGTGTAAAATAAAATGTCAAGTGCCTTAATAAATGTAACATTTAGAAACACATTTAGCCTAGATTTAAAACAAAAACATGTTCCTATGGCTTGTGGTACAAATTATATTTGATTTGGTGAATGTTTACTTTTCCAAAATTCAGCATACTGGATTTATAGCCTGGGCCCTATAGGCGATCTCTCACAAATCACAAATTAGAAGCACATTTAACCATACTTTCCCACTGGATGTTAAAGTGGTTTACAAAACATGTCCACCTAAGTGGAAATATTGCACCACTTCAGAACCCGGGCCATCTCTGTCCTCGCGCCTCTAGTTTACCTGCCATCCTTGCATATATTATGCAAATAGGCAGGAGCGGCTGGTGCCTATCCAAGGAGCGAGGATGTTCCTCCGGAATAACCCGAATGGAAAAAGTGAGAGAAGGAGAGGAAATCTGTGAGGAGGAAATTATCCACATGGTATCAGAAAAAATGTATCAATGGTGCAGCTAAATTACATTTTACCTGGCGGGGGAGAAAGTGATTCCACTGACCGTGGGTTGTATGAATCACGAATGGATCCTAATTTAATTTTGAGTAGGAAAAGATTTTTGCATTTTTTATCGTTATATTTTATTCTAATTTATCAAGGTAAGTCCCGTGTTCATTATTGAATTGGCTTAACCTCCTGTCCTACTCTTTGAATAAACTACATAGACTATTCATGTTTATACATTTTGTTTTATTTGTGAAGTCATTTTTTTCCTCCGTTTCTTACCATTTAATCATTAATTTGCATGACAAGTTTTTTGCAGGAATACAGCTAGCCAAATGTTTTCTATATCATAGATGCAGAATATTGTAATGCACTATTATGGACGCCGTATTTGCGCACCTGTTATATGTGTAGAACTGTACTTACTTTGTCGGTGATTGTTCTGATATTCTGATGTCGTATTATTGATTTATTCAGAAATGTTTTATTTGACCTTTTAATAATTTCGATCACTCATCACTTCCATTTATTGTTTTACTCATTTATTTCAGCGCATATTTCGTGGGGCATAGACGCAGTGAATATAACAAACTGGCATGATAAGTGAGTTTCATAAATCATGTATAATTAATTTGTAAAATTATGTATTGTTATTATGTTATATGAAGACGTTATTACACAGTCATTTTAAGATGCTTTTCATTGCGAATGTATTGAGAGGTGTGTTTATTGTCTGAGTTGTAGTCACACAGTAGTGATTTTCAGCCTCGTATTCTGTTGATGTCAGAGAAAAGGTCCTAGTCTTTTTGCGCCGCGGTTCTTTTTCCTGACCAACACAAGTGCTGATTACCTGCTAGGAACAAACCTTTCCTTGTTCTCTCTTTCTCCCCACAGCAAAAGCAGCAGTATAATGCTGGCGAAATGGGATACCGCTTCCCCAAGAGGACAGGTAGGAGAGCGGAGCCGCTGTTTTGAAACGCAGCATTGATAGAGCACGTTAAATATGTCAGGCACAGACACCAGAAATCACAACTAATGACCCTGAGCTTTTCATTCCCAGTAAAATACAGAAATTATACCTGGATTTCTTTCAGTACATAAAGACCCCAAGCTCGATTTGTAGTGTCTGTGCATTAGATTAAATTGGAGGAAATATGTAAAAATATTTTTCTATGTGTATTAATTACCGTTAAAAAAAATATATATAATATATTTAATTTATGCTGTAGCATCATTAGTGTACTTATGGTCAAGTAGAACAAAATGGATGCAACTTGTACATGATCTGTACACTTCATTAGAGTCACAAGATGTCTTACCCATATCTCCAAACTACTCCCATTAGAAAACACGTTCCATAACAGTGTTTCTCTGTGAGAAACCATAGTTTAGGCTTCTATATAGGTTAGTACACATAGTTTAGGCTTCTATATAGGTTAGTACACAATGTAGAGAACTCACACTAGCTGGGGTCACACCGTTTAGTTCTCATACTGTCCCTTGGTCCTAATGACCATTTACGTTCAATCCAAACTCAGCTACATCCCAAGAGCCTAACGTGCAATAGTTATATATGTTCTATAATCTGTACTTCCTGTCCTAATACGCAACGTCTCAGTTTGCTGACATTACGTGTTCCATAATTGAGTTGCAACATGATAACTGCATGTTGTTGAGAGTCATTACAAGGAGACAGATACATCTGCTGTTGTACGAGCAGTAATTCTCACTCTGCTCTCTGTTCACAATGACGCTCCTAATAATCACTGGTTAACAATGCAAACACAGCTCAGCCCCTCCTCTCTCTCTCTCTCTCTCTCTCTCTCTCTCTCTCTCTCTCTCTCTCTCTCTCTCTCTCTCTCTCTCTCTCTCTCTCTCTCTCGCTGTCTCTCTCGCTGTCTCTCTCTGTCTCTCTCTCTCTCTCTCTCTCTCTCTCTCTCTCTCTCTCTCTCTCTCTCTCTCTCTCTCTCTCTCTCTCTCTCTCTCTCTCTCTCTCTCTCTCTCTCTCTCTCTCTCTCTCGCTGTCTCTCTCTCTCTCTCTGTCTCTCTCTCTCTCTCTCTCTCTCTCTCTCTCTCTCTCTCTCTCTCTCTCAATTCAATTCAATTCAAGGGGCTTTATTGGCATGGGAAACATGTGTTAACATTGCCAAAGCAAGTGAGGTAGGTAATATACAAAAGTCAAATAAACAATAAAAATGAACAGTAAACATTACACATACAGAAGTTTCAAAACAATAAAGACATTACAAATGTCATATTATATATATGCAGTGTTGTAACAATGTACAAATGGTTAAAGCACACAAGTTAAAATAAATAAACATAAATATGGGTTGTATTTACAGTGGTGTTTGTTCTTCACTGGTTGCCCTTTTCTTGTGGCAACAGGTCACAAATCTTGCTGCTGTGATGGCACACTGTGGAATTTCACCCAGTAGATATGGGAGTTTATCAAAATTGGATTTGTTTTCGAATTCTTTGTGGATCTGTGTAATCTGAGGGAAATATGTCTCTCTAATATGGTCATACATTGGGCAGGAGGTTAGGAAGTGCAGCTCAGTTTCCACCTCATTTTGTGGGCAGTGTGCACATAGCCTGTCTTCTCTTGAGAGCCATGTCTGCCTACGGCGGCCTTTCTCAATAGCAAGGCTATGCTCACTGAGTCTGTACATAGTCAAAGCTTTCCTTAAGTTTGGGTCAGTCACAGTGGTCAGGTATTCTGCCACTGTGTACTCTCTGTTTAGGGCCAAATAGCATTCTAGTTTGCTCTGTTTTTTTGTTAATTCTTTCCAATGTGTCAAGTAATTATCTTTTTGTTTTCTCATGATTTGGTTGGGTCTAATTGTGCTGTTGTCCTGGGGCTCTGTGGGGTGTGTTTGTGTTTGTGAACAGAGCCCTAGGACCAGCTTGCTTAGGGGACTCTTCTCCAGGTTCATCTCTCTGTAGGTGATGGCTTTGTTATGGAAGGTTTGGGAATCGCTTCCTTTTAGGTGGTTGTAGAATTTAACGGCTCTTTTCTGGATTTTGATAATTAGTGGGTATCGGCCTAATTCTGCTCTGCATGCATTATTTGGTGTTCTACGTTGTACACGGAGGATATTTTTGCAGAATTCTGCATGCAGAGTCTCAATTTGGTGTTTGTCCCATTTTGTGAAATCTTGGTTGGTGAGCGGACCCCAGACCTCACAACCATAAAGGGCAATGGGCTCTATGACTGATTCAAGTATTTTTAGCCAGATCCTAATTGGTATGTTGAAATTTATGTTCCTTTTGATGGCATAGAAGGCCCTTCTTGCCTTGTCTCTCAGATCGTTCACAGCTTTGTGGAAGTTACCTGTGGTGCTGATGTTTAGGCCGAGGTATGTATAGTTTTTTGTGTGCTCTAGGGCAACGGTGTCTAGATGGAATTTGTGGTCCTGGTGACTGGACCTTTTTTGGAACACCATTATTTTGGTCTTACTGAGATTTACTGTCAGGGCCCAGGTCTGACAGAATCTGTGCAGAAGATCTAGGTGCTGCTGTAGGCCCTCCTTGGTTGGTGACAGAAGCACCAGATCATCAGCAAACAGTAGACATTTGACTTCGGATTCTAGTAGGGTGAGACCGGGTGCTGCAGACTGTTCTAGTGCCCGCGCCAATTCGTTGATATATATGTTGAAGAGGGTGGGGCTTAAGCTGCATCCCTGTCTCACCCCACGACCCTGTGTGAAGAAATGTGTGTGTTTTTTGCCAATTTTAACCGCACACTTGTTGTTTGTGTACATGGATCTCTCTCTCTCTCTCTCTCTCTCGCTGTCTCTCTCTCTCTCGCTGTCTCTCTCTCTCTCTCTGTCTCTCTCTCTCTCTGTGCGTCTCTCTCTCTCTCTCTCTCTCTGTCTCTCTCTCTCTCTGTGCGTCTCTCTCTCTGTGCGTCTCTCTCTCTGTGCGTCTCTCTCTCTCTCTCTCTCTCTCTCTCTCTCTCTCTCTCTCTCTCTCTCTCGCTGTCTCTCTCTCTCTCTCTGTCTCTCTCTCTCTCTGTGCGTCTCTCTCTCTCTCTCTCTCTCTCTGTCTCTCTCTCTCTCTGTGCGTCTCTCTCTCTGTGCGTCTCTCTCTCTATCTCTCTCTCTCTCTCTGTGCGTCTCTCTCTCTCTCTCTCTCTCTCTCTCTCTCTCTCTCTCTCTCTCTCTCTCTCTCTCTCTCGGTGCCTTTGTCCCTGGTCTGGTCTGGTCTGGGAGATGAAAGCAGAGGTTGGAGGGCTCAGGTGTCTGGGCTGGGGCTGAGGCTGGGTAGAAGCTGGGGATGGGGTAGAGGTGGAGGCTGGGGATAGGGATGGGTGGAGGCTGAGGCTGGGTAGAAGCTGGGGCTGGGGACGACGGGGTAGAGGTGGATGCTGTGGCTGTGGCTGGGTAGAAGCTGGGGCTGGGGTTGGAGATGGGATGGAGGCTGGGGCTGGGTAGAAGCTGAGGCTGGGGTTGGAGATGGGATGGAGGCTGGGGCTGGGTAGAAGCTGAGGCTGGACACGGGGTAGAGGTGGAGGATTGGTAACACAGGTGGTGGAGTCCTGAGTTCCAGGGTGGAATAATAAGCCTATGTGCTGCATCTACAGGGACTGGCTTAGAACTTATAGGAGGGAACGCCACATTCTGGGGCAGAAGGGACAGACTGACTCCTTCCATGACTAACTTTGATCATTGTTAAACTGTTAAAACCTCTTAAGGATCGGACTCTTTTTTTCTCTCAAATTTTCATCTAAAATGACATACCCCAACCTAACTGCCTTCCAGCCCAGGCGCAAACCTGTCTAGATCAACCAAACTCTGTCATATTGTGTTCTAACTCAAGCGGGAGAACAACACTTAGAGAGCCTGGTTAGGGAGTCTCAACGTCACGGCAACATCCACAACCCCTTTAGCAAGAACGTTCTTTACAACCATTCAGACAGCATAATACCTAAAGAAAACTATCTCCAAGACAACGGCTCTTTGAGTAGAAACAGTGCTACACAGATTCAGTGGTGTAAAGTACTTAAGTGAAAATACTTTAAAGTACTACTTAACTCGTTTTTTGGAGTATCTGTACTTTTTACTATATATACAGTATATATTTTTTACAACTTTTACTTTTACTTCACTACATTCCTAAAAAAGATTATGTACTTTAACTCCATACATTTTCCCTGACACCCAGAAGTTCTCTTTACATTTTGAATGGCTAGCAGAACAGGAAAATTGTCAAGTTCACTCAACACAAATGCTTCATTCGTAAATTATGTCTGAGTGTTGGAGTGTGCCCCTGGCTATCGGTATAAAAAAATGAAAATTATGCCGTCTGGTTTGCTTAATATAAGACATTTGAAATTGTTTATACTTTTACTTTTGATACTTAAGTATATTTTAGCAATTACATTTACTTTTGATACTTATTAAGTATACTTAAAACCAAATACTATCTTTGCTTTTTCTCAAGTATTACAATTGTGTACTTATTCCACCACTGCATAGATTTTACCATTGCTCACTTCAAATAACCTCTCAATAACCCTTTTTTCCCCTATAAGAGTGTAGTGCTCTGTAGTTGTATTGGGGGTGGATGACAGTTCTCTTCTCTCACCTCTAGTCATGAGGATTCTGCTTGCCTGGAATTCTGTATCGCTTTATCATATCATTGTAGATGATTGATTTGAAGCCAACATTCTCCCAGCCCTTCTACTCATTCTAGAATTCTGTATCTCTTTATCATATCATTGTAGATGATTCATTTGAAGCCAACATTCTCCCAGCCCTTCTACTCATTCTAGAATTCTGTATCTCTTTATCATATCATTGTAGATGATTCATTTGAAGCCAACATTCTCTCAGCCCTTCTACTCATTCTAGAATTCTCAGCCCTTCTACTCGTTCTAGAATTATTCTACCTGGAATTCTGTATCTCTTTATCATCTCACTCCAGACTCTGATTTGGCACCAATGTAGCCTACTGTAAATCTTAGAGGAATTTTGTGAAACCAAAACGTACAATTGTACTATAAAACGTTTCGATGTCAAACATTTAATCAACTCAGTCTTAAATCTGTCACCTGAGAGCATGGCTAGCTTCTCCAGGTGATCGAGGCTTCACTGTATTCGTTATTAAACTCAGGAAACTTTAACACTGTTAATTAAAGCGAATCAGTTTCTGTTACAAAGAGCTTAGTTTTGGTTTGCTGGGAATTACCCATTCTTCACTCTCTCAAACACTGTCTAGACTCTCCATATGTAAATGATAACATTTAATATATTTGGTCAGGACTAGACTCTTTCAAACAGCTGCTGAGTCTAGCAAGCAGGAGTCTGGTCAAGTCAGGACAGGCTCATACGACTAGGATTAAATAATGGTCTCTTCTGAGTTCATGTTGAACATAATTCTATTGTATTTACTTGTTCTTTCTTTTCAATCTTCCCCCAAAGGAACTTCATAGAACTGCAGATACATTAGCAACCAATGTATCATCAGCCAATGCATCACTAGCCAACACGTCGACCAATGTCTCCTCAGTTCACTCATCTTCATCCAACTCTTCATCCGTCAACCTATCATCCATCCAGCCATCTTCAGTTGGAAGATCTTCAGTCCACTACTTCAACACAACTGTAGTCGATTCATCTTCAGACTCACAGGAAGCACTGAGGTCATCAGTAGGCCTGCGTAGGCCAACAGGTAGGCTACCGTATGTTTGGTGGGAAAAGACATTTATGTACAGAAGAGATTGTGTGAACACCCGTAGGATGTTTGAGTCTAACTGTGCAAGGTTAACATCCCTCTCCCAAACTTCCCATCCTTTCCAAGAACAATTACCCCCTCTGTCTGGCCTGAGTCACCTCTCTACAACAGACACTAAGAGAGGTGAGGCGGAGCCCCTTTCGTCCAGCCCAGCTTAGTCTAAGTGGGTCTCTAATGTGTACGTCTTTAATACGGCTGGGTTAACAGGTTAACAGGGTCAGGTCCTACCACCACTCTCCATCTGTCCCTCTTTCCCTCCCTCCTCAGACCACTGGCCATATGTTGCCAGGGCAACATGAGGAGCTGCAGCTATAGGTGCTAGCCACTCAGGCTTAGCTCTGACATAAACGTCAGGTGGAGGAATAACTGACATAAAGGTCAGGTAGAAGAAGAACTGACATAAAGGTCAGGTAGAAGAAGAACTGACATAAAAGTCAGGTAGAAGAAGAACTGACATAAAGGTCAGGTAGAAGAAGAACTGACGTAAAGGTCAGGTAGAGGAAGAACTGACATAAAGCTCAGGTAGAAGAAGAACTGACATAAAGCTCAGGTAGAAGAAGAACTGACATAAAGCTCAGGTAGAAGAAGAACTGACATAAAGGTCAGGTAGAAGAAGAACTGACAAAGGTCAGGTAGAAGAAGAACTGACATAAAGGTCAGGTAGAAGAAGAACTGACATAAAGGTCAGTTAGAAGAAGAACTGACATAAAGGTCAGGTAGAAGAAGAACTGACATAAAGGTCAGGTAGAAGAAGAACTGACATAAAGGTCAGGTAGAAGAAGAACTGACATAAAGGTCAGGTAGAAGAAGAACTGACATAAAGGTCAGGTAGAAGAAGAACTGACATAAAGGTCAGGTAGAAGAAGGAGAAGAAGAGAAGGAGAAAGGGATGAACGGAGGGGGAGGGAGGAAGGTGGAGGTGGGGACTTTCTCCAAAACTGCCGTCATGGAAAGTTGTGACTTCCCAGGTATTTCATCTTGAACAGGCAACTCAGCCTGTGGGACAGCACAACGCTGGTTTCAGTCTACTGTGGGATCGTTTATATATTTGGTTAAGAAGGGATTTATATTGTTATCATTAGAGAATTCATCAAATAACCTTCAATATCTTCATGGAAAGGAAACTGTCTGTAGAGTTAGTGTATTTGGTATGAAGGTGCATAACATCTGTTTGATACTGAATGTGACTGTGTTTCAGATCCCTGTTCGTTTCCTTGTCTGAATGGAGGTCAGTGTGTCCATCCTGAGTCATGTGACTGCAGTTTATACCAAGCTACTGGAACACGATGCCAAACAGGTTAATAGCTTCTATCAAGAGCTTTATCTGGAGTGGGGGTACAGATGGTTGAAGTGGGGGGGGGGGGATGACAGACAGTATCTAACAGGTTAACTGTCTTCTATCCAGAGCTTCATCTGGAGTGGGGGTACAGATGGTTGAAGTGGGGGGGGGGGGGGATGACAGACAGTATCTAACAGGTTAACTGTCTTCTATCCAGAGCTTCATCTGGAGTGGTGGGTACAGATGGGTGAAGTGGGGGGGGGATGACAGACAGTATCTAACAGGTTAACTGTCTTCTATCCAGAGCTTCATCTGGAGTGGGGGTACAGATGGTTGAAGTGGGGGGGGGATGACAGACAGTATCTAACAGGTTAACTGTCTTCTATCCAGAGCTTCATCTGGAGTGGGGGTACAGATGGTTGAAGTGGGGGGGGATGACAGACAGTATCTAACAGGTTAACTGTCTTCTATCCAGAGCTTTATCTGGAGTGGGGGTACAGATGGTTGAAGTGGGGGGGATGACAGACAGCATAAATTGGGAATTGTATGGACTGTTCTACCAACACATTCCCCATTCACCTTCCAACTGTCTCTGTCTGCCTGTCTGCCTGTCTGCCTGTCTGCCTGTCTGTCTGTCTGTCTGTCTGTCTGTCTGTCTGTCTGTCTGTCTGTCTGTCTGTCTGTCTGTCTGTCTGTCTGTCTGTCTGTCTGCCTGCCTGTCTGTCTATATGCCTGTCTGTCTATATGCCTGTCTGTCTGTCTGTCTGTCTGCCTGTCTGCCTGCCTGCCTGTCTGTCTGTCTGCCTGTCTGTCTGTCTGTCTGTCTGTCTGTCTGTCTGTCTGTCTGTCTGTATGCCTGTCTGTCTCTGCCTGTCTGTCTCTGCCTGTATGTCTGTATGCTTGTATGTCTGTATGCTTGCCTGTCTGTATGCTTGTCTGTCTGTCTGTCTGTCTGTCTGCCTGCCTGTCTGTCTGCCTGTCTGTCTGTCTGCCTGTATGTATGCCTGTCTGTCTATATGCCTGTCTGTCTCTGCCTGTCTGTCTGTCTGCCTGCCTGTCTGTATGTCTGTATGCCTGTCTGTCTGTATGCCTGTCTGTCTCTGCCTGTCTGTCTGCCTGTCTGTCTGTCTGTATGTCTGTATGCTTATATGTCTGTATGCTTGCCTGTCTGTATGCTTGTCTGTGTCTGTCTGTCTGTCTGTCTGTCTGTCTGTCTGTCTGTCTGTCTGTCTGTCTGTCTGCCTGTCTGTCTGTCTGTCTGTCTGTCTGTCTGTCTGTCTGTCTGTCTGTCTGTCTGTCTGTCTGTCTGTCTGTCTGTCTGTCTGTCTGTCTGTCTGTCTGTCTGTATGCCTGCCTGTCTGTCTGTCTGTCTGTCTGTCTGTATGCCTGTATGCCTGTATGCCTGTCTGTCTGTCTGTCTGTCTGTCTGTCTGTCTGTCTGTCTGTCTGTCCAGTTCCTAACCCAGGATTTGAGAGGGAGATGACGTGTCGGTCGTGGGGCCAGTATAACTACGAGACGTTTGATGGGCTGTACTATCACCTTCCTGGGAGATGTACCTACACTCTGCTGAGAGACTGTGAAGACACCAGCCAGGCCAGCATTCTCATACAGGTAATGCTGCTGCATGTTCATCAGCAGAGAGCATGACTCTCAGTAGCATATCACAGATCCATATCTGGTCTAGTAGGTGTAGAAAGAATACAGGGTTGGAAAGGAAAGTGGGGACTATGACTTGATATGGAAGACTCAACTTGGTTTTAAAGGAAAGTGGGGACTATGGCTTGATATGGAAGACTGAACTTGGTTTTAAAGGAAAGTGGGGACTATGACTTGATATGGAAGGCTCAACTTGGCTTTAAAGGAAAGTGGGGACTATGACTTGATATGGAAGACTCAACTTGGCTTTAAAGGAAAGTGGGGACTATGGCTTGATATGGAAGACTCAACTTGGCTTTAAAGGAAAGTGGGGACTATGACTTGATATGGAAGACTCAACTTGGCTTTAAAGGAAAGTGGGGACTATGGCTTGATATGGAAGACTCAACTTGGTTTTAAAGGAAAGTGGGGACTATGACTTGATATGGAAGACTCAACTTGGTTTTAAAGGAAAGTGGGGACTATGGCTTGATATGGAAGACTCAACTTGGCACCAAAATTCTATTTTCAATTCTTATAAACTGAAATGCTGAATATCAGTGATGTTATTCATCATCGGCTAGCTAGGATTTCCACTCCCCGTGAGTACCATTTCCCTGAGCTGCTCTTCATCTCCCAGTGTTTCTCAGGGTTGTCGGTTCTCAGTACAGTCTCAGAGTAGAAGAGTACAGTCTTGGCCTCGGGGTAATATTTGCTCTGAAGATTAACTGAAATCCGTCTCATTACTGGACTAATTTATGTCAATTACCGTTAGGCTACTGCAATTACCCACAATGCATCTCAACCGTCCGCAACAAACCTTGACTTTGTTCCTGAAACAAAGCTGAGTAACCGAGAGGAAGTCGCTCCAGGAGAAAACTAGAATAAGAAACAACTTTACCTGGAACTTCCCTTTTCCTTTGACTTCTAGCTGCGTTCTGTTTTGTGTGTATATGGAGTCCCCTGGGGGGGCACAACGGTCTATCCATCCAATCCACTCATTATTTACGTTCTGTTTTGTGTGTATATGGAGTCCCCTGGGGGGGCACAACGGTCTATCCATCCAATACACTCATTATTTACGTTCTGTTTTGTGTGTATATGGAGTCCCCTGGGGGGCCACAACGGTCTATCCATCCAATCCACTCATTATTTATTCATAGTAGTAAACAGGGACCGGTCTCGAAATTCAATTATCTGCTGCTTAATTAAAATGACTAATAAACCAATCCCTTCCCAGTGCCTCATGGAAGAGAGACCTCTCCGTGTGTAGTGACCTGTTGGACCAGAGTTTGGTCCAACATATGAACTCAATCGAGCAACCCCGGAGAATCTAACTGCACCCCACACTAACCATTCAAGATGAAAGCTAGACAATCCCCAAATTGCTCACTGTGCCCTCAGGGGGGCTCCTGGCACATTTTGTTCATTAGATTTGGGAACGTCCTGGGGGTTTCTGGAGTTGTGCTGTCACCCTGTCTCACTGACATCAAGGGTAGGAATGTACCATGTTCACCGTCTGTTTTCTAGTTAACTTATGACACTACTTTAGACCTGTCTGTCACACAACGAGTGGGGAGTCCTGTGGGTGGGGTGGGGGGGAATCGGGTGGGGGGGAGTTCTGTGCGTGGGGGGGTGTTGTGGGGGGATCGGCTGGGGGGGGGGGGACTGTTGGTCTTGTTTGCTCTGGTCACTTGTTTCTCGGTTCATGTTTTGTGTACGGTAGCAATGTCATTGATCTAAATGTCTCTGTATTTATTTATTGTATTTACTTATTTGTTATTATTAACTAACTAACTAAAATGTTTTATAAATGAACAAATAGTGTATTCTGTTGATTTTCCAGGTCCACAATGACCCAGACTGCCGCTCGTCTCCCTACTCCTGCACGCGCTCAGTCAGTCTCTTCCTGCCCTGGGAAGGAGAGATCAGGTTGCACAGGTCCAAAGTCACCTTCAAGGGACAGAGGTAATCCATTGATTTGATCGACTGATTGATTGGTTGATTGATTGATTACAGGTCTGTTTAATAAATATTTTATAAGCAGATGTAAAATAAGAGCTGAGAAAGGTGTTAAAATGAAGTGCTCCCCGTTGTGTCTATATAACTCAGTGTTGTAGTGAGTCTGGTCTCCAGACAACATATTGAGGTCTGGTCCCGTTGTGTCTCTATAACTCAGTGTTGTAGTGAGTCTGGTCTCCAGACAACATATTGAGGTCTGGTCCTGTTGTGTCTCTATAACTCAGTGTTGTAGTGAGTCTGGTCTCCAGACAACATATTGAGGTCTGGTCCCGTTGTGTCTCTATAACTCAGTGTTGTAGTGAGTCTGGTCTCCAGACAACATATTGAGGTCTGGTCCCGTTGTGTCTCTATAACTCAGTGTTGTAGTGAGTCTGGTCTCCAGACAACATATTGAGGTCTGGTCCCATTGTGTCTCTATAACTCAGTGTTGTAGTGAGTCTGGTCTCCAGACAACATATTGAGGTCTGGTCCCATTGTGTCTCTATAACTCAGTGTTGTAGTGAGTCTGGTCTCCAGACAACATATTGAGGTCTGGTCCCATTGTGTCTCTATAACTCAGTGTTGTAGTGAGTCTGGTCTCCAGACAACATATTGAGGTCTGGTCCCGTTGTGTCTCTATAACTCAGTGTTGTAGTGAGTCTGGTCTCCAGACAACATATTGATGTCTGGTCCCGTTGTGTCTCTATAACTCAGTGTTGTAGTGAGTCTGGTCTCCAGACAACATATTGAGGTCTGGTCCCATTGTGTCTCTATAACTCAGTGTTGTAGTGAGTCTGGTCTCCAGACAACATATTGAGGTCTGGTCCCGTTGTGTCTCTATAACTCAGTGTTGTAGTGAGTCTGGTCTCCAGACAACATATTGATGTCTGGTCCCGTTGTGTCTCTATAACTCAGTGTTGTAGTGAGTCTGGTCTCCAGACAACATATTGAGGTCTGGTCCCATTGTGTCTCTATAACTCAGTGTTGTAGTGAGTCTGGTCTCCAGACAACATATTGAGGTCTGGTCCCGTTGTGTCTCTATAACTGAGTGTTGTAGTGAGTCTGGTCTCCAGACAACATATTGATGTCTGGTCCCGTTGTGTCTCTATAACTCAGTGTTGTAGTGAGTCTGGTCTCCATACAACATATTGAGGTCTGGTCCCATTGTGTCTCTATAACTCAGTGTTGTAGTGAGTCTGGTCTCCAGACAACATATTGAGGTCTGGTCCCGTTGTGTCTCTATAACTCAGTGTTGTAGTGAGTCTGGTCTCCAGACAACATATTGAGGTCTGGTCCCATTGTGTCTCTATAACTCAGTGTTGTAGTGAGTCTGGTCTCCAGACAACATATTGAGGTCTGGTCCCGTTGTGTCTCTATAACTCAGTGTTGTAGTGAGTCTGGTCTCCAGACAACATATTGAGGTCTGGTCCCGTTGTGTCTCTATAACTCAGGCAGTGTTATAGTGAGTCTGGTCTCCAGACAACATATTGAGGTCTGGTCCCGTTGTGTCTCTATAACTCAGTGTTGTAGTGAGTCTGGTCTCCAGACAACATATTGATGTCTGGTCCCGTTGTGTCTCTATAACTCAGTGTTGTAGTGAGTCTGGTCTCCAGACAACATATTGATGTCTGGTCCCGTTGTGTCTCTATAACTCAGTGTTGTAGTGAGTCTGGTCTCCAGACAACATATTGAGGTCTGGTCTCCAGACAACATATTGAGGTCTGGTCCCGTTGTGTCTCTATAACTCAGTGTTGTAGTGAGTCTGGTCTCCAGACAACATATTGAGGTCTGGTCCCGTTGTGTCTATATAACTCAGTGTTGTAGTGAGTCTGGTCTCCAGACAACATATTGAGGTCTGGTCCCGTTGTGTCTCTATAACTCAGTATTGTAGTGAGTCTGGTCTCCAGACAACATATTGAGGTCTGGTCTCCAGACAACATATTGAGGTCTGGTCCCGTTGTGTCTCTATAACTCAGTGTTGTAGTGAGTCTGGTCTCCAGACAACATATTGAGGTCTGGTCCCGTTGTGTCTATATAACTCAGTGTTGTAGTGAGTCTGGTCTCCAGACAACATATTGATGTCTGGTCCCATTGTGTCTCTATAACTCAGTGTTGTAGTGAGTCTGGTCTCCAGACAACATATTGAGGTCTGGTCCCGTTGTGTCTCTATAACTCAGTGTTGTAGTGAGTCTGGTCTCCAGACAACATATTGAGGTCTGGTCCCGTTGTGTCTATATAACTCAGTGTTGTAGTGAGTCTGGTCTCCAGACAACATATTGATGTCTGGTCCCATTGTGTCTCTATAACTCAGTGTTGTAGTGAGTCTGGTCTCCAGACAACATATTGAGGTCTGGTCCCGTTGTGTCTCTATAACTCAGTGTTGTAGTGAGTCTGGTCTCCAGACAACATATTGAGGTCTGGTCCCATTGTGTCTCTATAACTCAGTGTTGTAGTGAGTCTGGTCTCCAGACAACATATTGAGGTCTGGTCCCGTTGTGTCTATATAACTCAGTGTTGTAGTGAGTCTGGTCTCCAGACAACATATTGAGGTCTGGTCCCGTTGTGTCTCTATAACTCAGTGTTGTAGTGAGTCTGGTCTCCAGACAACATATTGATGTCTGGTCCCGTTGTGTCTCTATAACTCAGTGTTATAGTGAGTCTGGTCTCCAGACAACATATTGAGGTCTGGTCCCGTTGTGTCTCTATAACTCAGTGTTATAGTGAGTCTGGTCTCCAGACAACATATTGAGGTCTGGTCCCATTGTGTCTCTATAACTCAGTGTTGTAGTGAGTCTGGTCTCCAGACAACATATTGATGTCTGGTCCCATTGTGTCTCTATAACTCAGTGTTGTAGTGAGTCTGGTCTCCAGACAACATATTGAGGTCTGGTCCCGTTGTGTCTCTATAACTCAGTGTTGTAGTGAGTCTGGTCTCCAGACAACATATTGATGTCTGGTCCCGTTGTGTCTCTATAACTCAGTGTTGTAGTGAGTCTGGTCTCCAGACAACATATTGAGGTCTGGTCCCGTTGTGTCTCTATAACTCAGTGTTGTAGTGAGTCTGGTCTCCAGACAACATATTGAGGTCTGGTCCCGTTGTGTCTATATAACTCAGTGTTGTAGTGAGTCTGGTCTCCAGACAACATATTGATGTCTGGTCCCATTGTGTCTCTATAACTCAGTGTTGTAGTGAGTCTGGTCTCCAGACAACATATTGAGGTCTGGTCCCGTTGTGTCTCTATAACTCAGTGTTGTAGTGAGTCTGGTCTCCAGACAACATATTGAGGTCTGGTCCCATTGTGTCTCTATAACTCAGTGTTGTAGTGAGTCTGGTCTCCAGACAACATATTGAGGTCTGGTCCCGTTGTGTCTCTATAACTCAGTGTTGTAGTGAGTCTGGTCTCCAGACAACATATTGATGTCTGGTCCCGTTGTGTCTCTATAACTCAGTGTTGTAGTGAGTCTGGTCTCCAGACAACATATTGAGGTCTGGTCCCGTTGTGTCTCTATAACTCAGTGTTGTAGTGAGTCTGGTCTCCAGACAACATATTGAGGTTTGGTCCCGTTGTGTCTATATAACTCAGTGTTGTAGTGAGTCTGGTCTCCAGACAACATATTGATGTCTGGTCCCATTGTGTCTCTATAACTCAGTGTTGTAGTGAGTCTGGTCTCCAGACAACATATTGAGGTCTGGTCCCGTTGTGTCTCTATAACTCAGTGTTGTAGTGAGTCTGGTCTCCAGACAACATATTGAGGTCTGGTCCCATTGTGTCTCTATAACTCAGTGTTGTAGTGAGTCTGGTCTCCAGACAACATATTGAGGTCTGGTCCCGTTGTGTCTATATAACTCAGTGTTGTAGTGAGTCTGGTCTCCAGACAACATATTGAGGTCTGGTCCCGTTGTGTCTCTATAACTCAGTGTTGTAGTGAGTCTGGTCTCCAGACAACATATTGATGTCTGGTCCCGTTGTGTCTCTATAACTCAGTGTTATAGTGAGTCTGGTCTCCAGACAACATATTGAGGTCTGGTCCCGTTGTGTCTCTATAACTCAGTGTTATAGTGAGTCTGGTCTCCAGACAACATATTGAGGTCTGGTCCCATTGTGTCTCTATAACTCAGTGTTGTAGTGAGTCTGGTCTCCAGACAACATATTGATGTCTGGTCCCATTGTGTCTCTATAACTCAGTGTTGTAGTGAGTCTGGTCTCCAGACAACATATTGAGGTCTGGTCCCGTTGTGTCTCTATAACTCAGTGTTGTAGTGAGTCTGTTCTCCAGACAACATATTGATGTCTGGTCCCGTTGTGTCTCTATAACTCAGTGTTGTAGTGAGTCTGGTCTCCAGACAACATATTGAGGTCTGGTCCCGTTGTGTCTCTATAACTCAGTGTTGTAGTGAGTCTGGTCTCCAGACAACATATTGAGGTCTGGTCCCGTTGTGTCTATATAACTCAGTGTTGTAGTGAGTCTGGTCTCCAGACAACATATTGATGTCTGGTCCCATTGTGTCTCTATAACTCAGTGTTGTAGTGAGTCTGGTCTCCAGACAACATATTGAGGTCTGGTCCCGTTGTGTCTCTATAACTCAGTGTTGTAGTGAGTCTGGTCTCCAGACAACATATTGAGGTCTGGTCCCATTGTGTCTCTATAACTCAGTGTTGTAGTGAGTCTGGTCTCCAGACAACATATTGAGGTCTGGTCCCGTTGTGTCTCTATAACTCAGTGTTGTAGTGAGTCTGGTCTCCAGACAACATATTGATGTCTGGTCCCGTTGTGTCTCTATAACTCAGTGTTGTAGTGAGTCTGGTCTCCAGACAACATATTGAGGTCTGGTCCCGTTGTGTCTCTATAACTCAGTGTTGTAGTGAGTCTGGTCTCCAGACAACATATTGAGGTTTGGTCCCGTTGTGTCTATATAACTCAGTGTTGTAGTGAGTCTGGTCTCCAGACAACATATTGATGTCTGGTCCCATTGTGTCTCTATAACTCAGTGTTGTAGTGAGTCTGGTCTCCAGACAACATATTGAGGTCTGGTCCCGTTGTGTCTCTATAACTCAGTGTTGTAGTGAGTCTGGTCTCCAGACAACATATTGAGGTCTGGTCCCATTGTGTCTCTATAACTCAGTGTTGTAGTGAGTCTGGTCTCCAGACAACATATTGAGGTCTGGTCCCGTTGTGTCTCTATAACTCAGTGTTGTAGTGAGTCTGGTCTCCAGACAACATATTGATGTCTGGTCCCGTTGTGTCTCTATAACTCAGTGTTGTAGTGAGTCTGGTCTCCAGACAACATATTGAGGTCTGGTCCCATTGTGTCTCTATAACTCAGTGTTGTAGTGAGTCTGGTCTCCAGACAACATATTGAGGTCTGGTCCCGTTGTGTCTCTATAACTCAGTGTTGTAGTGAGTCTGGTCTCCAGACAACATATTGATGTCTGGTCCCGTTGTGTCTCTATAACTCAGTGTTGTAGTGAGTCTGGTCTCCAGACAACATATTGAGGTCTGGTCCCATTGTGTCTCTATAACTCAGTGTTGTAGTGAGTCTGGTCTCCAGACAACATATTGAGGTCTGGTCCCGTTGTGTCTCTATAACTCAGTGTTGTAGTGAGTCTGGTCTCCAGACAACATATTGAGGTCTGGTCCCATTGTGTCTCTATAACTCAGTGTTGTAGTGAGTCTGGTCTCCAGACAACATATTGAGGTCTGGTCCCGTTGTGTCTCTATAACTCAGTGTTGTAGTGAGTCTGGTCTCCAGACAACATATTGAGGTCTGGTCCCGTTGTGTCTCTATAACTCAGGCAGTGTTATAGTGAGTCTGGTCTCCAGACAACATATTGAGGTCTGGTCCCGTTGTGTCTCTATAACTCAGTGTTGTAGTGAGTCTGGTCTCCAGACAACATATTGATGTCTGGTCCCGTTGTGTCTCTATAACTCAGTGTTGTAGTGAGTCTGGTCTCCAGACAACATATTGAGGTCTGGTCCCGTTGTGTCTCTATAACTCAGTGTTGTAGTGAGTCTGGTCTCCAGACAACATATTGAGGTCTGGTCCCGTTGTGTCTATATAACTCAGTGTTGTAGTGAGTCTGGTCTCCAGACAACATATTGAGGTCTGGTCTCCAGACAACATATTGAGGTCTGGTCCCGTTGTGTCTATATAACTCAGTGTTGTAGTGAGTCTGGTCTCCAGACAACATATTGAGGTCTGGTCCCATTGTGTCTCTATAACTCAGTGTTGTAGTGAGTCTGGTCTCCAGACAACATATTGAGGTCTGGTCCCGTTGTGTCTCTATAACTCAGTGTTGTAGTGAGTCTGGTCTCCAGACAACATATTGAGGTCTGGTCCCATTGTGTCTCTATAACTCAGTGTTGTAGTGAGTCTGGTCTCCAGACAACATATTGAGGTCTGGTCCCGTTGTGTCTCTATAACTCAGTGTTGTAGTGAGTCTGGTCTCCAGACAACATATTGAGGTCTGGTCCCGTTGTGTCTCTATAACTCAGGCAGTGTTATAGTGAGTCTGGTCTCCAGACAACATATTGAGGTCTGGTCCCGTTGTGTCTCTATAACTCAGTGTTGTAGTGAGTCTGGTCTCCAGACAACATATTGATGTCTGGTCCCGTTGTGTCTCTATAACTCAGTGTTGTAGTGAGTCTGGTCTCCAGACAACATATTGAGGTCTGGTCCCGTTGTGTCTCTATAACTCAGTGTTGTAGTGAGTCTGGTCTCCAGACAACATATTGAGGTCTGGTCCCGTTGTGTCTATATAACTCAGTGTTGTAGTGAGTCTGGTCTCCAGACAACATATTGAGGTCTGGTCCCGTTGTGTCTCTATAACTCAGTGTTGTAGTGAGTCTGGTCTCCAGACAACATATTGAGGTCTGGTCTCCAGACAACATATTGAGGTCTGGTCCCGTTGTGTCTCTATAACTCAGTGTTGTAGTGAGTCTGGTCTCCAGACAACATATTGAGGTCTGGTTCCGTTGTGTCTCTATAACTCCGTGTTGTAGTGAGTCTGGTCTCCAGACAACATATTGAGGTCTGGTCCCGTTGTGTCTCTATAACTCAGTGTTGTAGTGAGTCTGGTCTCCAGACAACATATTGAGGTCTGGTCCCGTTGTGTCTCTATAACTCAGTGTTATAGTGAGTCTGGTCTCCAGACAACATATTGAGGTCTGGTCCCGTTGTGTCTCTATAACTCAGTGTTATAGTGAGTCTGGTCTCCAGACAACATATTGAGGTCTGGTCCCGTTGTGTCTCTATAACTCAGTGTTGTAGTGAGTCTGGTCTCCAGACAACATATTGAGGTCTGGTCTCCAGACAACATATTGAGGTCTGGTCCCGTTGTGTCTCTATAACTCAGTGTTGTAGTGAGTCTGGTCTCTAGACAACATATTGAGGTCTGGTCCCGTTGTGTCTCTATAACTCAGTGTTGTAGTGAGTCTGGTCTCCAGACAACATATTGAGGTCTGGTCCCGTTGTGTCTCTATAACTCAGTGTTGTAGTGAGTCTGGTCTCCAGACAACATATTGAGGTCTGGTCCCGTTGTGTCTCTATAACTCAGTGTTGTAGTGAGTCTGGTCTCCAGACAACATATTGAGGTCTGGTCCCGTTGTGTCTCTATAACTCAGGCAGTGTTATAGTGAGTCTGGTCTCCAGACAACATATTGAGGTCTGGTCCCGTTGTGTCTCTATAACTCAGTGTTGTAGTGAGTCTGGTCTCCAGACAACATATTGATGTCTGGTCCCGTTGTGTCTCTATAACTCAGTGTTGTAGTGAGTCTGGTCTCCAGACAACATATTGAGGTCTGGTCCCGTTGTGTCTCTATAACTCAGTGTTGTAGTGAGTCTGGTCTCCAGACAACATATTGAGGTCTGGTCCCGTTGTGTCTATATAACTCAGTGTTGTAGTGAGTCTGGTCTCCAGACAACATATTGAGGTCTGGTCTCCAGACAACATATTGAGGTCTGGTCCCGTTGTGTCTATATAACTCAGTGTTGTAGTGAGTCTGGTCTCCAGACAACATATTGAGGTCTGGTCCCATTGTGTCTCTATAACTCAGTGTTGTAGTGAGTCTGGTCTCCAGACAACATATTGAGGTCTGGTCCCGTTGTGTCTCTATAACTCAGTGTTGTAGTGAGTCTGGTCTCCAGACAACATATTGAGGTCTGGTCCCATTGTGTCTCTATAACTCAGTGTTGTAGTGAGTCTGGTCTCCAGACAACATATTGAGGTCTGGTCCCGTTGTGTCTCTATAACTCAGTGTTGTAGTGAGTCTGGTCTCCAGACAACATATTGAGGTCTGGTCCCGTTGTGTCTCTATAACTCAGGCAGTGTTATAGTGAGTCTGGTCTCCAGACAACATATTGAGGTCTGGTCCCGTTGTGTCTCTATAACTCAGTGTTGTAGTGAGTCTGGTCTCCAGACAACATATTGATGTCTGGTCCCGTTGTGTCTCTATAACTCAGTGTTGTAGTGAGTCTGGTCTCCAGACAACATATTGAGGTCTGGTCCCGTTGTGTCTCTATAACTCAGTGTTGTAGTGAGTCTGGTCTCCAGACAACATATTGAGGTCTGGTCCCGTTGTGTCTATATAACTCAGTGTTGTAGTGAGTCTGGTCTCCAGACAACATATTGAGGTCTGGTCCCGTTGTGTCTCTATAACTCAGTGTTGTAGTGAGTCTGGTCTCCAGACAACATATTGAGGTCTGGTCTCCAGACAACATATTGAGGTCTGGTCCCGTTGTGTCTCTATAACTCAGTGTTGTAGTGAGTCTGGTCTCCAGACAACATATTGAGGTCTAGTTCCGTTGTGTCTCTATAACTCCGTGTTGTAGTGAGTCTGGTCTCCAGACAACATATTGAGGTCTGGTCCCGTTGTGTCTCTATAACTCAGTGTTGTAGTGAGTCTGGTCTCCAGACAACATATTGAGGTCTGGTCCCGTTGTGTCTCTATAACTCAGTGTTATAGTGAGTCTGGTCTCCAGACAACATATTGAGGTCTGGTCCCGTTGTGTCTCTATAACTCAGTGTTATAGTGAGTCTGGTCTCCAGACAACATATTGAGGTCTGGTCCCGTTGTGTCTCTATAACTCAGTGTTGTAGTGAGTCTGGTCTCCAGACAACATATTGAGGTCTGGTCTCCAGACAACATATTGAGGTCTGGTCCCGTTGTGTCTCTATAACTCAGTGTTGTAGTGAGTCTGGTCTCTAGACAACATATTGAGGTCTGGTCCCGTTGTGTCTCTATAACTCAGTGTTGTAGTGAGTCTGGTCTCCAGACAACATATTGAGGTCTGGTCCCGTTGTGTCTCTATAACTCAGTGTTGTAGTGAGTCTGGTCTCCAGACAACATATTGAGGTCTGGTCCCGTTGTGTCTCTATAACTCAGTGTTGTAGTGAGTCTGGTCTCCAGACAACATATTGAGGTCTGGTCCCGTTGTGTCTATATAACTCAGTGTTGTAGTGAGTCTGGTCTCCAGACAACATATTGAGGTCTGGTCCTGTTGTGTCTCTATAACTCAGTGTTGTAGTGAGTCTGGTCTCCAGACAACATATTGAGGTCTGGTCCCGTTGTGTCTCTATAACTCAGTGTTGTAGTGAGTCTGGTCTCCAGACAACATATTGAGGTCTGGTCCCGTTGTGTCTCTATAACTCAGTGTTATTGTGAGTCTGGTCTCCAGACAACATATTGAGGTCTGGTCCCGTTGTGTCTCTATAACTCAGTGTTGTAGTGAGTCTGGTCTCTAGACAACATATTGGGGTCTGGTCCCGTTGTGTCTATATAACTCAGTGTTGTAGTGAGTCTGGTCTCCAGACAACATATTGAGGTCTGGTCCCGTTGTGTCTCTATAACTCAGTGTTGTAGTGAGTCTGGTCTCCAGACAACATATTGGGGTCTGGTCCCGTTGTGTCTATATAACTCAGTGTTGTAGTGAGTCTGGTCTCCAGACAACATATTGAGGTCTGGTCCCGTTGTATCTATATAACTCAGTGTTGTAGTGAGTCTGGTCTCCAGACAACATATTGAGGTCTGGTCCCGTTGTGTCTCTATAACTCAGTGTTGTAGTGAGTCTGGTCTCCAGACAACATATTGGGGTCTGGTCCCGTTGTGTCTCTATAACTCAGTGTTGTAGTGAGTCTGGTCTCCAGACAACATATTGATATCTGGTCCCGTTGTGTCTCTATAACTCAGTGTTATAGTGAGTCTGGTCTCCAGACAACATATTGGGGTCTGGTCCCGTTGTGTCTCTATAACTCAGTGTTGTAGTGAGTCTGGTCTCCAGACAACATATTGGGGTCTGGTCCCGTTGTGTCTCTATAACTCAGTGTTGTAGTGAGTCTGGTCTCCAGACAACATATTGATGTCTGGTCCCGTTGTGTCTCTATAACTCAGTGTTATAGTGAGTCTGGTCTCCAGACAACATATTGAGGTCTGGTCCCGTTGTGTCTCTATAACTCAGTGTTATAGTGAGTCTGGTCTCCAGACAACATATTGAGGTCTGGTCTCCAGACAACACATTGAGGTCTGGTCCCATTGTGTCTCTATAACTCAGTGTTGTAGTGAGTCTGGTCTCCAGACAACATATTGAGGTCTGGTCCTGTTGTGTCTATATAACTCAGTGTTGTAGTGAGTCTGGTCTCCAGACAACATATTGAGGTCTGGTCTCCAGACAACATATTGAGGTCTGGTCCCGTTGTGTCTCTATAACTCAGTGTTGTAGTGAGTCTGGTCTCCAGACAACATATTGAGGTCTGGTCTCCAGACAACATATTGAGGTCTGGTCCCGTTGTGTCTCTATAACTCAGTGTTATAGTGAGTCTGGTCTCCAGACAACATATTGAGGTCTGGTCCCGTTGTGTCTCTATAACTCAGTGTTGTAGTGAGTCTGGTCTCCAGACAACATATTGAGGTCTGGTCTCCAGACAACATGTTGAGGTCTGGTCCCGTTGTGTCTCTATAACTCAGTGTTGTAGTGAGTCTGGTCTCCAGACAACATATTGAGGTCTGGTCTCCAGACAACATATTGAGGTCTGGTCCCGTTGTGTCTCTATAACTCAGTGTTGTAGTGAGTCTGGTCTCCAGACAACATATTGAGGTCTGGTCCCGTTGTGTCTCTATAACTCAGTGTTGTAGTGAGTCTGGTCTCCAGACAACATATTGAGGTCTGGTCCCGTTGTGTCTCTATAACTCAGTGTTGTAGTGAGTCTGGTCTCCAGACAACATATTGAGGTCTGGTCCCGTTGTGTCTCTATAACTCAGTGTTATAGTGAGTCTGGTCTCCAGACAACATATTGAGGTCTGGTCCCGTTGTGTCTCTATAACTCAGTGTTGTAGTGAGTCTGGTCTCCAGACAACATATTGAGGTCTGGTCCCGTTGTGTCTCTATAACTCAGGCAGTGTTGTAGTGAGTCTGGTCTCCAGACAACATATTGGGGTCTGGTCCCGTTGTGTCTCTATAACTCAGTGTTGTAGTGAGTCTGGTCTCCAGACAACATATTGGGGTCTGGTCCCGTTGTGTCTCTATAACTCAGTGTTGTAGTGAGTCTGGTCTCCAGACAACATATTGATGTCTGGTCCCGTTGTGTCTCTATAACTCAGTGTTATAGTGAGTCTGGTCTCCAGACAACATATTGAGGTCTGGTCCCGTTGTGTCTCTATAACTCAGTGTTATAGTGAGTCTGGTCTCCAGACAACATATTGAGGTCTGGTCTCCAGACAACACATTGAGGTCTGGTCCCATTGTGTCTCTATAACTCAGTGTTGTAGTGAGTCTGGTCTCCAGACAACATATTGAGGTCTGGTCCTGTTGTGTCTATATAACTCAGTGTTGTAGTGAGTCTGGTCTCCAGACAACATATTGAGGTCTGGTCTCCAGACAACATATTGAGGTCTGGTCCCGTTGTGTCTCTATAACTCAGTGTTGTAGTGAGTCTGGTCTCCAGACAACATATTGAGGTCTGGTCTCCAGACAACATATTGAGGTCTGGTCCCGTTGTGTCTCTATAACTCAGTGTTATAGTGAGTCTGGTCTCCAGACAACATATTGAGGTCTGGTCCCGTTGTGTCTCTATAACTCAGTGTTGTAGTGAGTCTGGTCTCCAGACAACATATTGAGGTCTGGTCTCCAGACAACATGTTGAGGTCTGGTCCCGTTGTGTCTCTATAACTCAGTGTTGTAGTGAGTCTGGTCTCCAGACAACATATTGAGGTCTGGTCTCCAGACAACATATTGAGGTCTGGTCCCGTTGTATCTATATAACTCAGTGTTGTAGTGAGTCTGGTCTCCAGACAACATATTGGGGTCTGGTCCCGTTGTGTCTCTATAACTCAGTGTTGTAGTGAGTCTGGTCTCCAGACAACATATTGATGTCTGGTCCCGTTGTGTCTCTATAACTCAGTGTTATAGTGAGTCTGGTCTCCAGACAACATATTGGGGTCTGGTCCCGTTGTGTCTCTATAACTCAGTGTTGTAGTGAGTCTGGTCTCCAGACAACATATTGATGTCTGGTCCCGTTGTGTCTCTATAACTCAGTGTTATAGTGAGTCTGGTCTCCAGACAACATATTGAGGTCTGGTCCCGTTGTGTCTCTATAACTCAGTGTTATAGTGAGTCTGGTCTCCAGACAACATATTGAGGTCTGGTCTCCAGACAACACATTGAGGTCTGGTCCCATTGTGTCTCTATAACTCAGTGTTGTAGTGAGTCTGGTCTCCAGACAACATATTGAGGTCTGGTCCTGTTGTGTCTATATAACTCAGTGTTGTAGTGAGTCTGGTCTCCAGACAACATATTGAGGTCTGGTCTCCAGACAACATATTGAGGTCTGGTCCCGTTGTGTCTCTATAACTCAGTGTTATAGTGAGTCTGGTCTCCAGACAACATATTGAGGTCTGGTCCCGTTGTGTCTCTATAACTCAGTGTTGTAGTGAGTCTGGTCTCCAGACAACATATTGAGGTCTGGTCTCCAGACAACATATTGAGGTCTGGTCCCGTTGTGTCTCTATAACTCAGTGTTGTAGTGAGTCTGGTCTCCAGACAACATATTGAGGTCTGGTCCCGTTGTGTCTCTATAACTCAGTGTTGTAGTGAGTCTGGTCTCCAGACAACATATTGAGGTCTGGTCCCGTTGTGTCTCTATAACTCAGTGTTGTAGTGAGTCTGGTCTCCAGACAACATATTGAGGTCTGGTCCCGTTGTGTCTCTATAACTCAGTGTTATAGTGAGTCTGGTCTCCAGACAACATATTGAGGTCTGGTCCCGTTGTGTCTCTATAACTCAGTGTTGTAGTGAGTCTGGTCTCCAGACAACATATTGAGGTCTGGTCCCGTTGTGTCTCTATAACTCAGGCAGTGTTGTAGTGAGTCTGGTCTCCAGACAACATATTGAGGTCTTGTCTCTGTGTTTTTACTCGGTCTTGACTCGGTCTCGGACAATGAGGTCTGGTAATTTCTTGCCGAGTCCAACCGGGGCCACCGGAGTGAAAATCTAATAATTGTCAGCTCTCATTCAGTCGGCCCATTAAACCGCTTCGTCAAATATCCACACTCCTTTCATGACACATTATCTTATCAACTATTGAAACCTGCCTGGGCTTTCTACTTTACTCGTAACATTACTGTCCTTTACTTTTGTTGAAAAATATCCTCAAACTTTGTGGCGGTGGTCAGAATTTCCTTGATTTGCTGGTAGATTAGAGTGGGGGACATTGTTTCAAAGCTCTATTTAGTAAGGGGAGACCGGCGGAAGTTGGAACATACTTAAGTCTTTTTTATCTGTTATAGACCTGTTTCAAATCAAATCAAATCAAATGAGTGGGTTAGTGATTATGTGTAGAGTGTCTCTCTGTTTGTCCTCAGCATCCATTTCATCACCATTCGGAATATCTAAAGAATCCATTTGTTCTTCTGAAATACGAACACAGAAATACTGGACATTTTGAGATCTTGTTATTATGGGGATTTGACCCATTTGAAGACCAACCGTGGTTTTGAATTGGACTTTCATTGTTCTGGTCTCAGTCTTGACTTGTGTTACAATAATGCTAGTCTGAACTCGAACCCAGGCGCTGAGAAACACAGCGAGCAGAGATAAGGCTAAAGTCTAAAGTCTTGACAGAAAACAAGGCAACAGCACAAGAGTACACTGAACAAAACATGAGACCTAAGCAACGATACAGGCCAACAGAGGAACCTAGTTAGCAAGGCAACCAGGTGCACAAAGAAGGTAATTAACCACAGGTGAAACCAATAAGTAATGATCAGGGTAACCCTGGAAACTAGAAAACAAGGTACGGGTGCCCTCCAGCGGTAACCAAAGGAAACAACAATCAAATCGAACAGAAACGGTGACAACTTGGTCTCGGACCCCTCGCACCCCTCTGGTCTTGGTCTCGGACCCCTCGGCACCCCGGTCTTGGTCTCGGACCCCTCGCCCCCCTCCCGGTCTTGGTCTCGGACCCCTCGCCCCCCTCCCGGTCTTGGTCTCGGACCCCTGGCCCCCCGGTCTTGGTCTCGGACCCCTCGCCCCCCTCCCGGTCTTGGTCTCGGACCCCTCGCCCCCCTCCCGGTCTTGGTCTCGGACCCCTGGCCCCCCGGTCTTGGTCTGGACTCGAACTGGAAGAGAGGTACTGGGTGTGCAGGCTTTCAGGTGTCCAACTCCTGGTCTATCTCAACTAATTGAGGTCCAGAAAAAGAGTGAATGAAAGTTTTGAGAATGACACAAATATTAATTTTCACAAAGTCTGCTGCCTCAGTTTGTATGATGGCAATTTGCATATACTCCAGAATGTTATGAAGAGTGATCAGATGAATTGCAATTAATTGCAAAGTCCCTCTTTGCCATGCAAATGAACTGAAACCCCCCCCAAAATATTTCCACTACATTTCAGCCCTGCCACAACAGGTGTGAGTGTTGACGAGGACAAGGCTGGACATCACTCTGTCATGCTGATTGAGTTCGAATAACAGACTGGAAGCTTCTAAAAGAGGGTGGTGCTTGGAATCATTGTTCTTCCTCTGTCAGCCATGGTTACCTGCAAGGAAACACGTGCCGTCATCATTGCTTTGCACAAAAAGGGCTTCACAGGCAAGGATATTGCTGCCAGTAAGAATGCACCTAAATCAACCATTGATCGGATCATCAAGAACTTCAAGGAGAGCGGTTCAATTGTTGTGAAGAAGGCTTCAGGGCACCCAAGAAAGTCCAGCAAGCGCCAGGACCGTCTCCTAAAGTTGATTCAGCTGCGGGATCGGGTCACCACCAGTACGGAGCTTGCTCAGGAATGGCAGCAGGCTTGTGTGAGTGCATCTGCACGCATAATGAGGTAAAGACTTTTGGAGGATGGCCTGGTGTCAAGAAGGGCAGCAAAGAAGCCACTTCTCTCCAGGAAAAACATCAGGGACAGACTGATATTCTGCAAAAGGTACAGGGATTGGACTGCTGAGGACTGGGGTAAAGTCATTTTCTCTGATGAATCCCCTTTCCGATTGTTTGGGGCATCCGGAAAAAGCTTGTCCGGAGAAGACAAGGTGAGCGCTACCATCAGTCCTGTGTCATGCCAACAGTAAAGCATCCTGAGACCATTCATGTGTGGGGTTGCTTCTCAGCCAACGGAGTGGGCTCACTCACAATTTTGCCTAAGAACACAGCCATGAATACAGAATGGTACCAACACATCCTCCGAGAGCAACTTCTCCCAACCATCCAGGAACAGTTTGGTGACGAACAAGGCCTTTTCCAGCATGACGGAGCACCTTGCAACCCACAAATTCTGACAAACTCCAAGCGTTGATTATGCAAGAATGGGCTGCCATCAGTCAGGATGTGGCCCAGAAGTTAATTGACAGCATGCCAGGGCCGATTGCAGAGGTCTTGAAAAAGAAGGGTCAACACTGCAAATATTTAGTCTATGCATCAACTTCATGTAACTATCAATAAAAACCTTTGACACTTATGAAATGCTTGTAATTATACTTCAGTATTCCATAGTAACATCTGACAAAAATATCTAAAGACACTGAAGCAGCAAACTTTGCGAAAATTAATATTTGTGTCATTCTCAAAACTTTTGGCCACGACTGTACACACTTAGAGAACCCTGGTTGACTGATTTGACCTCTCCTCTCGTCCTCCTCTCCTCCTCCTCCCGTTCTCCTCTCCTCCTTCTCTCCTCCTCCCATCCTCCTCTCTTCCTTCTCTCCTCGTCCCGTCCTCCTCTCCACCTCCCGTTCTCCTCTCCTCCTTCTCTCCTCCTCCCATCCTCCTCTCTTCCTTCTCTCCTCCTCCCGTCCTCCTCTCCTCCTCCTCCCGTCCTCCTCTTCTCTTTCTCTCCTCCTCCCGTCCTTCTCTCCTCCTCCCGTTCTCCTCTCCACCTCCTCCCATCCTCCTCTCCTCCTCCCGTCCTCCTCTCATCCTCCCATCCTTCTCTCCTCCTCCCGTCCTCCTCTCCTCCTCTCCTCCTCTCCTCCTCTCCTCCCGTCCTCCTTCTCTCTTCCTCCCGTCCTCCTCTCCTCCTCTCCTCTCCTCGTCCCGTCCTCCTCTCCTCCACCTCCCGTCCTCCTCTCCTCCTTCCATCCTCCTCTCCTCCTCCCGTCCTCCTCTCCTCCTCCCGTCCTCCTCTCCTCCTCCCATCCTTCTCTCCTCCTCCCGTCCTCCTCTCCTCCTCCCATCCTCCTCTCCTCCCCCTCTCATCCTCCCATCCTTTTCTCCTCCTCCCCTCCCGTCCTCCTTCTCTCTTCCTCCCGTCCCCCTCTCCTCCTCTCCTCGTCCCGTCCTCCTCTCCTCCGCCTCCCGTCCTCCTCTCCTCCTCCCATCCTTCTCTCCTTCTACCGTCCTCCTCTCCTCCTCCCGTCCTCCTCTCCTCCTCCCATCCTCCTCTCCTCCTTCTCTCCTTCTCCCCCCATGCAGTGTTCAGCTGCCTCACCACATCCATGACGTGGAGCTGGAGAGGATCTCCCGCTATGTCTTGGTGACCCAGCAGCATGGCTTCACCCTGGCCTGGGACGGGCACAGTGGTTCTGTTTACATCAAGCTGAGCCCAGAGTGGGTGGGCAGGACCTGCGGTCTGTGTGGCAACTTCAACGCAGACGTACAGGATGACCTGAAGACCAGCTACGGTAAGAACAGAGACAGAGAGGACAGTAGAGGAGGACCTGAAGACCAGCTACGGTAAGAACAGAGACAGAGAGGACAGTAGAGGAGGGACTGAAGACCAGCTACGGTAAGAACAGAGAAAGAGAGGACAGTAGAGGAGGGACTGAAGACCAGCTACGGTAAGAACAGAGACAGAGAGGACAGTAGAGGAGGACCTGAAGACCAGCTACGGTAAGAACAGAGACAGAGAGGACAGTAGAGGAGGGACTGAAGACCAGCTACGGTAAGAACAGAGAAAGAGAGGACAGTAGAGGAGGGACTGAAGACCAGCTACGGTAAGAACAGAGACACAGAGGACAGTAGAGGAGGGATTGAAGACCAGCTACGGTAAGAACAGAGACAGAGAGGACAGTAGAGGAGGACCTGAAGACCAGCTACGGTAAGAACAGAGACAGAGAGGACAGTAGAGGAGGGACTGAAGACCAGCTACGGTAAGAACAGAGACAGAGAGGACAGTAGAGGAGGACCTGAAGACCAGCTACGGTAAGAACAGAGACAGAGAGGACAGTAGAGGAGGGACTGAAGACCAGCTACGGTAAGAACAGAGACAGAGAGGACAGTAGAGGAGGGACTGAAGACCAGCTACGGTAAGAACAGAGACAGAGAGGACAGTAGAGGAGGGTCTGAAGAACAGCTACGGTAAGAACAGAGACAGAGAGGACAGTAGAGGAGGGTCTGAAGACCAGCTACGGTAAGAACAGAGACAGAGAGGACAGTAGAGGAGGGTCTGAAGACCAGCTACGGTAAGAACAGAGACAGAGAGGACAGTAGAGGAGGGTCTGAAGACCAGCTACGGTAAGAACAGAGACAGAGAGGACAGTCACAGGTCAGTTCCAGTAATGGTGGCCCCTCCTACTGGAAAGCTCATAGGTGTGCAGGCTTTTGCTCCATCTCTGCTGTAATACACCTGATTCAGCTGATCAAGGTCCTGAAGAGCACCTTACGGCTACAATCAGGTGTGTTTGAAGTAGGGCTGGAACAAAATCTTGCAAGAGAGGACTGAAGCATTGTACTGTAACGGTGGCAACGTTCTGCTGTCTTCCCATACAGGTGTGGTGACGGAGGACCTGTCCATGTTTGGGAACAGCTGGGTGGAGGAGGAGCTTCACCAGGTCAGGTGTCCCATGGTGCCCTCCATGTTCCCCTCGCCCTGCGCCTCACGTGACCCACACATCCTACTGGTGAGTAACCCTGACCTTCGCCCTGCGCCTCCCCTGACCCACACATACTACTGGTGAGTAACCCTGACCCTCGCCCTGCGCCTCACGTGACCCACACATCCTACTGGTGAGTAACCCTGACCCTCGCCCTGCGCCTCACGTGACCCACACATCCTACTGGTGAGTAACCCTGACCCTCGCCCTGCGCCTCACGTGACCTACACATCCTACTGGTGAGTAACCCTGACCCTCGCCCTGCGCCTCACGTGACCCACACATCCTACTGGTGAGTAACCCTGACCCTCGCCCTGCGCCTCACGTGACCCACACATCCTACTGGTGAGTAACCCTGACCCTCGCCCTGCGCCTCACGTGACCCACACATCCTACTGGTGAGTAACCCTGACCCTCGCCCTGCGCCTCACGTGACCCACACATACTACTGGTGAGTAACCCTGACCCTCGCCCTGCGCCTCACGTGACCCACACATCCTACTGGTGAGTAACCCTGACCCTCGCCCTGCGCCTCACGTGACCCACACATCCTACTGGTGAGTAACCCTGACCCTCGCCCTGCGCCTCACGTGACCCAGACATCCTACTGGTGAGTAACCCTGACCCTCGCCCTGCGCCTCACGTGACCCTCACATACTACTGGTGAGTAACCCTGACCCTCGCCCTGCGCCCTGCGCCTCACGTGACCCACACATCCTACTGGTGAGTAACCCTGATCCTCGGCCTGCGCCTCACGTGACCCACACATCCTACTGGTGAGTAACCCTGACCCTCGCCCTGCGCCTCACGTGACCCACACATACTACTGGTGAGTAACCCTGACCCTCGCCCTGCGCCTCACGTGACCCACACATCCTACTGGTGAGTAACCCTGACCCTCGCCCTGCGCCTCACGTGACCCACACATCCTACTGGTGAGTAACCCTGACCCTCGCCCTGTGCCTCACGTGACCCACATATACTACTGGTGAGTAACCCTGACCCTCGCCCTGCGCCTCACGTGACCCACACATCCTACTGGTGAGTAACCCTGACCCTCGCCCTGCGCCTCACGTGACCCACACATCCTACTGGTGAGTAACCCTGACCCTCGCCCTGTGCCTCACGTGACCCACACATCCTACTGGTGAGTAACCCTGACCCTCGCCCTGCGCCTCACGTGACCCACACATCCTACTGGTGAGTAACCCTGACCCTCGCCCTGCGCCTCACGTGACCCACACATCCTACTGGTGAGTAACCCTGACCCTCGCCCTGCGCCTCACGTGACCCACACATACTACTGGAGAGTAACCCTGACCCTCGCCCTGCGCCTCACGTGACCCACACATCCTACTGGTGAGTAACCCTGACCCTCGCCCTGCGCCTCACGTGACCCACACATCCTACTGGTGAGTAACCCTGACCCTCGCCCTGCGCCTCAAGTGACCCACACATCCTACTGGTGAGTAACCCTGACCCTCGCCCTGCGCCTCACGTGACCCACACATCCTACTGGTGAGTAACCCTGACCCTCGCCCTGCGCCTCACGTGACCCACACATACTACTGGTGAGTAACCCTGACCATAACCCTCTCATACAGGTGGTGAATAACCCTGACCGTAACCCTCTCATACAGGTGGTGAATAACCCTGACCTTAACCCTCACATACAGGTGATGAATAACCCTGACCTTAACCCTCAAATACAGGTGGTGAATAACCCTGACCTTAACCCTCACATACAGGTGATGAATAACCCTGACCTTAACCCTCACATACAGGTGATGAATAACCCTGACCTTAACCCTCACATACAGGTGGTAAATAACCCTGACCTTAACCCTCACATACAGGTGGTAAATAACCCTGACCTTAACCCTCACATACAGGTGGTGAATAACCCTGACCTTAACCCTCACATACAGGTGGTAAATAACCCTGACCTTAACCCTCACATACAGGTGGTGAATAACCCTGACCTTAACCCTCACATACAGGTGATGAATAACCCTGACCTTAACCCTCAAATACAGGTGGTGAATAACCCTGACCTTAACCCTCACATACAGGTGATGAATAACCCTGACCTTAACCCTCACATACAGGTGATGAATAACCCTGACCTTAACCCTCACATACAGGTGGTAAATAACCCTGACCTTAACCCTCACATACAGGTGGTGAATAACCCTGACCTTAACCCTCACATACAGGTGGTGAATAACCCTGACCTTAACCCTCACATACAGGTGATGAATAACCCTGACCTTAACCCTCACATACAGGTGGTGAATAACCCTGACCTTAACCCTCACATACAGGTGGTGAATAACCCTGACCTTAACCCTCACATACAGGTGATGAATAACCCTGACCTTAACCCTCACATACAGGTGGTAAATAACCCTGACCTTAACCCTCACATACAGGTGATGAATAACCCTGACCTTAACCCTCACATACAGGTGGTGAATAACCCTGACCTTAACCCTCACATACAGGTGGTGAATAACCCTGACCTTAACCCTCACATACAGGTGGTGAATAACCCTGACCTTAACCCTCTCATACAGGTGGTGAATAACCCTGACCTTAACCCTCACATACAGGTGGTGAATAACCCTGACCTTAACCCTCTCATACAGGTGGTGAATAACCCTGACCTTAACCCTCACATACAGGTGGTGAATAACCCTGACCTTAACCCTCTCATACAGGTGGTGAATAACCCTGACCTTAACCCTCACATACAGGTGGTGAATAACCCTGACCTTAACCCTCACATACAGGTGGTGAATAACCCTGACCTTAACCCTCACATACAGGTGGTGAATAACCCTGACCTTAACCCTCACATACAGGTGGTGAATAACCCTGACCTTAACCCTCACATACAGGTGGTGAATAACCCTGACCTTAACCCTCACATACAGGTGGTGAATAACCCTGACCTTAACCCTCACATACAGGTGGTGAATAACCCTGACCTTAACCCTCACATACAGGTGGTGAATAACCCTGACCTTAACCCTCACATACAGGTGGTAAATAACCCTGACCTTAACCCTCACATACAGGTGGTGAATAACCCTGACCTTAACCCTCACATACAGGTGATGAATAACCCTGACCTTAACCCTCACATACAGGTGGTGAATAACCCTGACCTTAACCCTCACATACAGGTGGTGAATAACCCTGACCTTAACCCTCACATACAGGTGGTGAATAACCCTGACCTTAACCCTCTCATACAGGTGGTGAATAACCCTGACCTTAACCCTCACATACAGGTGGTGAATAACCCTGACCTTAACCCTCTCATACAGGTGGTGAATAACCCTGACCTTAACCCTCACATACAGGTGGTGAATAACCCTGACCTTAACCCTCTCATACAGGTGGTGAATAACCCTGACCTTAACCCTCACATACAGGTGGTGAATAACCCTGACCTTAACCCTCACATACAGGTGGTGAATAACCCTGACCTTAACCCTCACATACAGGTGGTGAATAACCCTGACCTTAACCCTCACTAACAGGTGGTGAATAACCCTGACCTTAACCCTCTCATACAGGTGGTGAATAACCCTGACCTTAACCCTCACATACAGGTGGTGAATAACCCTGACCTTAACCCTCACATACAGGTGGTGAATAACCCTGACCTTAACCCTCACATACAGGTGGTGAATAACCCTGACCTTAACCCTCACTAACAGGTGGTGAATAACCCTTACCTTAACCCTCACATACAGGTGGTGAATAACCCTGACCTTAACCCTCACATACAGGTGGTGAATAACCCTGACCTTAACCCTCACATACAGGTGATGAATAACCCTGACCTTAACCCTCACATACAGGTGGTGAATAACCCTGACCTTAACCCTCACATACAGGTGGTGAATAACCCTGACCTTAACCCTCACATACATGTGATGAATAACCCTGACCTTAACCCTCACATACAGGTGGTGAATAACCCTGACCTTAACCCTCACATACAGGTGATGAATAACCCTGACCTTAACCCTCACATACAGGTGGTGAATAACCCTGACCTTAACCCTCACATACAGGTGGTGAATAACCCTGACCTTAACCCTCACATACAGGTGGTGAATAACCCTGACCTTAACCCTCACATACAGGTGGTGAATAACCCTGACCTTAACCCTCACATACAGGTGGTGAATAACCCTGACCTTAACCCTCACATACAGGTGGTGAATAACCCTGACCTTAACCCTCACATACAGGTGGTGAATAACCCTGACCTTAACCCTCACATACAGGTGGTGAATAACCCTGACCTTAACCCTCACATACAGGTGGTGAATAACCCTGACCTTAACCCTCACATACAGGTGGTGAATAACCCTGACCCTAACCCTCACATACAGGTGGTGAATAACCCTGACCTTAACCCTCACATACAGGTGGTGGTTGTGTTAAGGAGACATATCTGGTGCTGCTAACTGCCAAGTCTCTGCTAGGACCAGTGGTTCTCAGTCTCTACCTGAGAGACCACAATTATTTAAAAAGTCGATTTTTTGAGTCTTACACACTTTTATAGATTTCCTTCCCCTCAAAACAGCTACACGAACTCTGTGTATGTTCTTTAATTTCCTGTTCTGGGTTTGTGTGATTCATTTCCTGTTCTGGGTTTGTGTGATTCATTTCCTGTTCTGGGTTTGTGTGATTCATTTCCTGTTCTGGGTTTGTGTGATTCATTTCCTGTTCTGGGTTTGTGTGATTCATTTCCTGTTCTGGGTTTGTGTGATTATTTTCCTGTTCTGGGTTTGTGTGATTCATTTCCTGTTCTGGGTTTGTGTGATTCATTTCCTGTTCTGGGTTTGTGTGATTCATTTCCTGTTCTGGGTTTGTGTGATTCATTTCCTGTTCTGGGTTTGTGTGATTCATTTCCTGTTCTGGGTTTGTGTGATTCATTTCCTGTTCTGGGTTTGTGTGATTCATTTCCTGTTCTGGGTTTGTGTGATTAATTTCCTGTTCTGGGTTTGTGTGATTAATTTCCTGTTCTGGGTTTGTGTGATTAATTTCCTGTTCTGGGTTTGTGTGATTAATTTCCTGTTCTGGGTTTGTGTGATTAATTTCCTGTTCTGTGTTTGTGTGATTATTTTCCTGTTCTGGGTTTGTGTGATTAATTTCCTGTTCTGGGTTTGTGTGATTAATTTCCTGTTCTGGGTTTGTGTGATTAATTTTCTGTTCTGGGTTTGTGTGATTATTTTCCTGTTCTGGGTTTGTGTGATTCATTTCCTGTTCTGGGTTTGTGTGAGGTAACCTTGGAACTTGTGCTTACTTTGTTTCCACGGTGACAGAAAGTGGAGGAGGTGTGTGCAATGCTTCTGGAGGAACCTTTTACAGGCTGTCATGAGTTTGTCAGTCCTCTGTCTTACATGGCTAGCTGCTCCAACGACCTCTGTCTGTAAGTAATAACTAGTCTCCAACGACCTCTGTCTTACATGGCTAGCTGCTCCAACGACCTCTGTCTGTAAGTAATAACTAGTCTCCAACGACCTCTGTCTTACATGGCTAGCTGCTCCAACGACCTCTGTCTGTAAGTAATAACTAGTCTATAACGACCTCTGTCTGTTAGTAATAACTAGTCTATAACGACCTCTGTCTGTAAGTAATAACTAGTCTCCAACGACCTCTGTCTGTTAGTAATAACTAGTCTCCAACGACCTCTGTCTGTTAGTAATAACTAGTCTACAACGACCTCTGTCTGTCAGTAATAACTAGTCTCCAACGACCTCTGTCTGTCAGTAATAACTAGTCTACAACGACCTCTGTCTGTTACTAATAACTAGTCTACAACGACCTCTGTCTGTCAGTAATAACTAGTCTACAACGACCTCTGTCTGTTAGTAATAACTAGTCTACAACGACCTCTGTCTGTCAGTAATAACTAGTCTACAACGACCTCTGTCTGTCAGTAATAACTAGTCTACAAATACTACAACTAGGAACAGTTTTTTAATCCCTTTTGTTCGTGATGAAAACAGTCAAATGGATACTTCTACATCCCTTCCACTTAAACACTTGTAAGTGCTTTGTACGTGTTCTGAACGTCAGTGTAACGTCCTGTGTTTCTGCCGACCTTTCTTTGGCTTCTGTTCAGTGAAAGAGTTGTATTCTGTTTCATCTTGCCCTGAATGAAGGTCGGGTCCCAACGGTGATGTGGTATGCCAGGTGTTCACGGAGTATGCCCGGGCCTGTGCCCACGCCGACCACCCACTGAAGGACTGGAGGACTCACATACCACAGTGTGGTAGGTACCCTTCATGCCGTTATTTAACCATACCCGCATGCAGGATCCACTGTAGCTTGTTTTAGTGTAGATAATTAAGTGTTGTTTCAGTTGGCTTGTTGCCCCCCCCCCAATAAATATTATTCCTTCAAGTCACACATGGTATGTAATTACACGAAACAAACCCCAAGACAAATTTAATGTCAAACATGTGTAATATTACTTCCTGTCTCGTGATGTCACTTCATGTCCCGCGATGTCACTTCCTGTATTGTGATGTTCCATCCTGTCTCACGGTGTCACTTCCTGTGTTCCTCAGCGATGCCGTGTCCTCCAGGTCTGCAGTATAAGGAGTGCATCACCTGCTGCCCTGTGTCCTGTAACGTGGACAGAATGTGTATCGACAACAAGCTGCAGTGTCTAGACGGATGCTACTGCCCCGATGGTGAGACTTATTGTTGATGATTACTGTGTCTAGACGGATGCTACCGCTCCGATGGTGAGACTTATTGTTGATGATTACTGTGTCTAGACGGATGCTACCGCTCCGATGGTGAGACTTATTGTTGTTGATTACTGTGTCTAGACGGATGCTACCGCTCCGATGGTGAGACTTATTGTTGATGATTACTGTGTCTAGACGGATGCTACCGCTCCGATGGTGGGACTTATTGTTGTTGATTACTGTGTCTAGACGGATCCTACTGCACCGATGGTGAGACTTATTGTTGTTGATTACTGTGTCTAGACGGATGCTACTGGCCCGATGGTGAGACTTATTGTAGTTGATTACAGTGTCTAGACGGATGCTACCGCCCCGATGGTGAGACTTATTGTAGTTGATTACAGTGTCTAGACGGATGCTACCGCTCCGATGGTGAGACTTATTGTTGTTGATTACTGTGTCTAGACGGATGCTACTGCCTCGATGGTGAGACTTATTGTTGTTGATTACTGTGTCTAGACGGATGCTACTGCCTCGATGGTGGGACTTATTGTTGTTGATTACTGTGTCTAGACGGATGCTACTGCCTCGATGGTGAGACTTATTGTTGTTGATTACTGTGTCTAGACGGATGCTACCGCTCCGATGGTGAGACTTATTGTAGTTGATTACAGTGTCTAGACGGATGCTACTGCCCCGATGGTGAGACTTATTGTAGTTGATTACAGTGTCTAGACGGATGCTACTGCTCCGATGGTGAGACTTATTGTTGTTGATTACTGTGTCTAGACGGATGCTATCGCTCCGATGGTGAGACTTATTGTTGTTGATTACAGTGTCTAGACGGATGCTACTGCTCCGATGGTGAGACTTATTGTTGTTGATTACTGTGTCTAGACGGATGCTACCGCTCCGATGGTGAGACTTATTGTTGTTGATTACAGTGTCTAGACGGATGCTACTGCTCCGATGGTGAGACTTATTGTTGTTGATTACTGTGTCTAGACGGATGCTACCGCTCCGATGGTGAGACTTATTGTTGTTGATTACAGTGTCTAGACGGATGCTACTGCCCTGATGGTGAGACTTATTGTTGTTGATTACTGTGTCTAGACGGATGCTACTGCCACGATGGTGAGACTTATTGTAGTTGATTACAGTGTCTAGACGGATGCTACTGCTCCGATGGTGAGACTTATTGTTGTTGATTACTGTGTCTAGACGGATGCTACCGCTCCGATGGTGGGACTTATTGTTGTTGATTACAGTGTCTAGACGGATGCTACTGCTCCGATGGTGAGACTTATTGTTGTTGATTACTGTGTCTAGACGGATGCTACCGCTCCGATGGTGAGACTTATTGTTGTTGATTACTGTGTCTAGACGGATGCTACCGCTCCGATGGTGAGACTTATTGTTGTTGATTACAGTGTCTAGACGGATGCTACTGCCACGATGGTGAGACTTATTGTTGTTGATTACAGTGTCTAGACGGATGCTACCGCTCCGATGGTGAGACTTATTGTTGTTGATTACTGTTACTGTATTTTACTTAGTAATACTTTACATTAAAGGTACGGCGACATGAAGGAGGCCTGTGAGCCCAACGCGTTGGTGCGTTTTTATTTTTGAATATGGAATAGAGGCTTAAATAATATAATAAATAATAATAAAATAATAAAATAATAATAATAAAATAAAGGCTTTTTAACTTTTCCACAAGAGAGACTCCTTTTGTTTGTTTTTGAAGTATGATGCTTTTACACGGCCGAAACTTTGTTTGTTTGTTATTCCCCGTTCTCCCATGAGCACCTCTCTTTGTCTTCATATGTGATTCCAAAGCAGCGCTCCCTCTTTATTTTGCATTTTGAATACTTTATAAAATAATACTTTATAAAATAATACTTTATAACATAATACTTTATAAAATAATTAATACTTTATAAAATAATACTTTATAAAATAATACTTTATAAAATAATACTTTATAACATAATACTTTATAAAATAATACTTTATAAAATACTACTTTATAACATAATACTTTATAAAATAATACTTTACAACATAATACTGTATAAAATAATACTTTATAAAATAATACTTTATAAAATAATACTTTATAAAATAATACTTTATAACATAATACTTTATAACATAATACTTTATAAAATAATACTTTATAAAATAATACTTTATAACATAATACTTTATAACATAATACTTTATAAAATAATACTTTATAAAATAATACTTTATAAAATAATACTTTATGAAATAATACTTTATAAAATACTACTTTATAAAATAATACTTTATAACCTAATACTTTATAACATAATACTTTATAAAGGGTCTGGAAAGAGTTTATGGGTAGTTTCTATACTGTTAGTAATTTGTTTGTGGGTAGTTTCTATACTGTTAGTAATTTGTTTATGGGTAGTTTCTATACTGTTAGTAATTTGTTTGTGGGTAGTTTCTATACTGTTAGTAATTTGTTTATGGGTAGTTTCTATACCGTTAGTAATTTGTTTATGGGTAGTTTCTATACTGTTAGTAATTTGTTTGTGGATAGTTTCTGAATCATTAACAAACAGTTATAACTAATTGGTTAATTTCAATTAACGAGTTAAAACGTTAATTCTAACGGTGTAAAAATCTACTTATTAACCCTTTACAAACCATCTGTCTTCCACACTCTCCCCATATCCTGTCTCCCTGAATTAGACATATTAGAGAGCCATATTCCAACCCATCTCTCAATGTCTAGACCAACTGAATTCTCTGTCTGTCTCCTATTCCTCTCTCTGTCTGAATGTCTCTCTCCCAGACCTGATCTATGAGGAGGGAAGTTGCGTGAAGGCCTCAGACTGTCCCTGTGAATACCACGGCATGGTCTACCCCTCCGGACAGACCGTTCAGGAGGAGTGTAACAACTGGTAGGACATCTCTCTATCATCTCATCTCTCTATCATCTCTCTATCATCTCATCTCTCTATGATCTCATCTCTCTATCATCTCTCTATCATCTCATCTCTCTATCATCTCTCTATCATCTCATCTCTCTATCATCTCATCTCTCTATCATCTCATCTCTCTATCATCTCATCTCTCTATCATCTCATCTCTCTATCATCTCTCTATCATCTCATCTCTCTATCATCTCATCTCTCTATCATCTCATCTCTCTATCATCTCATCTCTCTATCATCTCATCTCTCTATCATCTCTCTATCATCTCATCTCTCTATGATCTCATCTCTCTATCATCTCTCTATCATCTCATCTCTCTATCATCTCTCTATCATCTCATCTCTCTATCATCTCATCTCTCTATCATCTCATCTCTCTATCATCTCATCTCTCTATCATCTCATCTCTCTATCATCTCTCTATGATCTCATCTCTCTATCTATCATCTCTCTATCATCTCATCTCTCTATCATCTCATCTCTCTATGATCTCATCTCTCTATCATCTCATCTCTCTATGATCTCATCTCTCTATCATCTATCTGCTCTCTATGATCTCATCTCTCTATCATCTCTCTATCATCTATCATCTCTCTATCATCTATCTGCTCTCTATGATCTCATCTCTCTATCATCTCTCTATCATCTCTTATGGTCCTCTCATATCACCTTCTCCAGCTGTAAGTGGATGTAATGTTTTGATGTTTGGTGGTTGGATTGATGGTATAACCCAACCATGACATCAGAATCAGAACTCTTTCAACAGTATACTTCATGTAACTACTGTCTTCAGTATGGAACATGATGTCAACTGTATATGGATTCTCATCAACCCTGTACAACTATGGAACCATTCATATTTAGGCTCCTACATCAAAATATTCTCCCCCCAAAAAAACATCTTCTGTCTTCTTCATTTCCTTTAAATCCCAGCCATCTCAGATCCAACCAGGATTAAGTCATGTGACTATGATGACTGACATTTATTTCCTAGAGGTCTTTGGTGATTAGGACAGTCTTTCATGTACCCAGGGTACACCTGTGACCACGTCTCCCGTTTCTCTCTCTCTCTCTCTTTCAGCACGTGTGTGGGGGGCGTGTGGAACTGCACAGAGTACAGCTGCCCAGGTTCACGTCTTTACTTTGTACTATAGACTAAACTCATTTCCCCTTGGTGATTCACCAGGTACCATCTCGTCTCGTCTCTAGACATCATGCAGGTAGTATATTAGAGAGGCGCTAGGCTGCTAAGGCTGTTTTGTATTTAGATAAATACAGTTTCTACTTTGAATGCAGACTGCAGTGTTCGTCACTTGATGAGGGTGTGCTTTCTCCTCTTCTTTCTGTCTCTCTGTCTCTCTCTCTCTCTCTCTCTCTCTCTCTCTCCCTCTCTCTCCTCTCTCTCTCTGTCTCTCTCTTCCCTCTCTCTCTCTCTGTGTCTCTCTCTCTCTCTCTCTCTCAGGAGAGTGCTCTGTGACTGGAGACATGTACTTCCACTCGTTTGATGGCAGGATGTTCACCTTCCCAGCTTCCTGTCAGTATGTCCTGGCTAAGAGTCGTAACTCAGGGAAGTTCACTGTCACCATTCAGAACGCCCCGTGTGGACCCGTAAGTTTAATATGGATACCTTTCAACCCTTTAATATGTTGTTAAACCCATAGAGAACACTGATACACACCATTATAGTCTCTACAAGTGGTAGAAAATAGTAGGACATTTTTCGCAATGAAGCCTCAATAAAAAGTATTTTTCAAATTGATTGGAAATTATTACATTGGACATCAAAGCAATATACTTAAAAGACATCAGTTGATGTGATGTCATCCCTGTCACAGCTCACTTTCAAACACCTGCGCTATTTGTTTCTCTGCCGTGTGATCACACGAAAACAAAGCCGACCAATCAGGTTTGATCGTATATTAGAGAAACATTTTGCTCCTCTTAAAGTTCACATCATTATGTCGGAAAAGGGTCTCTCCCTCTCCCTCTCACTCTCCCTCTCTCTCTCTCTCTCTCTCTGTCTCCCTCTCCCTCTCCCCCTCTCTTATCTCTCTCCCCCCCCCCCTCTCTCTCTCTCTCTCTCTCTCTCTCTCTCTCTCTCTCTCTCTCTCTCCCTCTCTCTCTCTCTCTCTCCCTCTCTCTCCCTCTCCCTTCCCCCCCCCCCTCTCTCTCTGATGGCATTTTGCTACTGAAACCTGATGTCTGTGAGGAGTAGGCAGATGAAAGGGCCTGGGAGCTGTGTTTGTGTCGTGATCAAACCATCTAATATGTCTGACAGACACAACATGAAACGCTACAAAACACTGACAGCTTCTCTTCCTCAAAGCCTCCAATTTCCCAGCAACCATCAGCCGCTGACATCCTCAACTCAACACTCAACGCAGCAGCAAGCAGGCCCCTGGATACCATGTCAAACACAGGCATTCTAGAGGGCCGACAGGGCTGTGGATGGCTTTATAGGGGAGATGAAGGAAGGTGGTGGAGAGAGAGAGAAAAAATAAATAAAAATAAAATATATATATATAGAGAGAGAGCGAGAGAGAGAAAATATATATAGAGAGAAAGTGAGAGAGAGATAGAGAGAGAGAGGAAGAGAGAGAAAGAGAGAGAGAGGCCAGGCTGTGTGAACACGGGAGGTGGTGGAGAGAGAGAGAGAGAAAAAGAGAGAGAGTTTGCGAGAGCGGGAGAGAGAGAGAGAGGAGGAGGAGGAGAGAGAAGAAGAGAGAGAGACCAGGCTGTGTGAAAGCGGCAGGTGAAATGGTCTGTCGGCTGCTCAGCTGTGGGCTCTGCCGCTAATGAAAGACTCGATTCATACAGAGAGGATCACTTACTGTCACAGCCCCTGGACCGGGCGGTGAGCGATCTTAAGAAACGCTTGAGTCCGGCAGAAAGACTCCCAAACCAAACCCGTCTCAAACAAATATATTACAGCGCATGTATCATTGACAAGTGATATAAGCTCTAACTATTTAGCTTTCAGAGACAACAGGGGGGGGGGGTTCTTTAGAAAATGATATAAGCTCTAACTATTTATCTTTCAGAGACAATAGGGGGGGTGTCTTTAGAAAATGATATAAGCTCTAACTATTTATCTTTCAGAGACAATAGGGGGGGGGGGTGTCTTTAGAAAATGATATAAGCTCTAACTATTTATCTTTCAGAGACAATAGGGGGGGGGGGTGTCTTTAGAAAATGATATAAGCTCTAACTATTTATCTTTCAGAGACAATAGGGGGGGGGGGTGTCTTTAGAAAATGATATAAGCTCTAACTATTTATCTTTCAGAGACAATAGGGGGGGGGGTGTCTTTAGAAAATGATATAAGCTCTAACTATTTATCTTTCAGAGACAATAGGGGGGGGGGTGTCTTTAGAAAATGATATAAGCTCTAACTATTTATCTTTCAGAGACAATAGGGGGGGGGTGTCTTTAGAAAATGATATAAGCTCTAACTATTTATCTTTCAGAGACAATAGGGTGGAGGTTCTTTAGAAAATGAACATTACGTTTTTTGTACCATTTGCCCCCTTCCCCCCGATTTATCCCCTCATCTCATCCCACTGTATCTGAATTACTGCTATTAGGTTACACTCTTTATCTGGCCATCTTGTCTCAATTGCAGAATTTGGACGGGGCTTGTATCCAATCAGTCAGCCTGGTCATAGACGAAGACCCACGGACTGAGATCACACTGACCCACCTAGGAGAGGTCTTCATGGCAGGACAGTACCGCATCTCTCTGCCCTATTCAGATGGTAGGTAACTCACAATCACATACTATTGAACGGGTATTATTCCTGTGGCACAACTATCCGGTTATCAGGTGGAGAAAAATTGGATACTGAGGTTAGAAAATACATTTCAGCACATTGGTGATCTTGATGCTCCATGCTTGATGTTCATCTCTCTCTCTCTCTCTCTCTCTCTCTCTCTCTCTCTCTCTCTCTCTCTCTCTCTCTCTCTCTCTCTCTCTCTCTCTCTCTCTCTCTCTCTCTCTCTCTCTCTCTCTCTCTCTCTCTCTCTCTCTCTCTCTCTCTCTCTCTCTCTTTCTCTCTCTCTCTCTCTCTCTCTCTCTCTCTTTCTTTCTCTCTCTCTCTCTCTCTCTCTCTCTCTCTCTCTCTCTCTCTCTCTCTCTCTCTCTCTCTATCTCTCTCTCTCTCTCTCTCTCTCTCTCTTTCTCTCTCTCTCTCTCTCTCTCTCTCTCTCTCTCTCTCTCTCTTAATCAATTCAATTCAATTGACTTTATTGACATGGCAAGTTCATTATTACTTACATTGTCAAAGTATACATATCGAAAAATCAAAATCAAATATATATATGTATATATATACAAAATATATATATATTTATATATAAATAAATGGTGGGACGAACAGCAATACTAATAGTAGTAGTGGACATGGGATTACCATTAATAACAGCTACAACAACAATATTAATCAGAACAACAATACATTAAAGCAACAGTAGTAGACCAGTGTCAACATGACTGAGAAGAAATATGACCTGGTATGAAAGACAAAACAAAACTAAGCTAAATGGGAAATATTATCAACATTACTTTGCATTTTTCACTGGCTGTCCCTCAGGTTGTGGCAGGAGGACACATATTTGGCTTTTCACCCAATAAATATTTGATTTTTTCTTCATCTTTTATAGATTCAAATTCTTTGTATTGAATTATAATTTTGGGAAAGAAATATGCTTTTAGGTCTGAGTATTTGTCACAGTGTAGTAGGAAATGCACCTCTGTCTCTACCTCTCCCCTGGAGCAGAGTGAGCACAGCCTGTCCTCTCTGGGCAGCCAGGTTTGTCTGTGACGACCGGTCTCTATAGCCAGACTGTGCTCACTGAGTCTGTACCTAGTCAATGTTTTCCTCAGTTTTCTATCAGTCACAGTGGTCAGATAGTCTGCCACCATGTACTGTCTGTTTAGAGCCAAATAGCATTGAAGTTTACTTAGATTTTTTGTGGTGTCTTTCCAATAGGTGATATATTTTTATTTTTGTTTTGTGATGATTTGGTTGGGCCAGATTTTCTGAGGGCTGTCCCGAGGCTCTATGGGGTTGGTTTGGGTTGGTGAACTGAGCCTCAGAACCAGCTGGCTGAGGGGACTCTTCTCTAGTTTCATCTCTTGACATTGTAGAGCTGTGTGATGGAATGTTTTAGGGTCACTTGTTTTTAGATGGTTGGAAAATTTGATGGCTCTTTTTTCTATTCGAATGAGGATTGGCCCAATTCTGCCCTACATGCGTTATTTGGAGTTTTTCTTTGTACTTGCAATACAGTCTTGCAAAACTCTGCATGCAATATTTCAGTTGGATGTTTGTCCCATTTAGTAAATTCATTATTAGAGAATGGACCCCATACTTCACTGCCATATAGAGCAATTGGTTCTATAACTGATTGAAAAATGTTGAGCCAAATTCTAATTGGAATTTCAATTTTGAAGTTCCTTTTAATGGCATAGAATGCTCTTCTTGCTTTGTCTCTCAGCTCATTCACAGCCATGTGAAAGCTACCTGTGTTGCTGATATTTAGTCCTAGATATGTGTAGTTTTTGGTGTGTTCTAATAGAACTGTGTCCAAATAGAATTTATATTTGTCATCCTTATTTCCAGACCTTTTTTGGAATATCATTATAGTTGTTTTTTTTAGGTTAACGGTCAGAGCCCAGGTCTGACAGAACCTGTGTAGATGATCTAGGTGCTGCTGTAACCCCTCTTTAGTGGGAGACAGCAGCACCAGGTCATCTGTGTACAGCAGACACTTGATTTCAGTGTTGTGTAGGGTGATACCAGGTGCTGCCGATTCTTCTAATGTTTTTGCCAATTCATTAATGTAGATGTTAAATAATGTTGGACTTATTGGGCAGCCCTGTTTCACTCCCCGCCCCTGAGAGAAGAAGTCTGTTTGCTTGTTGCCATTTTTAACCGCACATTTGTTTTTAGTGTACATTGATTTAATAAAATCATATGTTTTCCCTCCAATACCACTTTCTATTAGTTTATAAAAAAGACCTTCGTGCCAAATTGAATCAAATGCTTTCTTGAAATCTACAAAACACGAGTAGATTTTGCCTTTGTTTTGGTTAACTTGTTAATCAATTAGAGTGTGGAGGGTGTAAATGTGGTCTGTTGTACGATAATTTTTTAGAAATCCAATCTGGCTTCTGCTCAGGACGTTGTGTTCGTCAAGGAAATGATGTAGTCTGCTATTTATAATAATGCAGAGAATTTTCCCCAAGTTGCTGTTAACGCAAATTCCTCTGTAATTATTTGGGTCAAATTTGTCTCCATTTTTATAGATTGGTGTGATCAATCCCTGGTTCCAAATATCGGGGAAAATACCTGCAGTGAGGATAATGTTGAAGAGTTTGAGTATAGCCAATTTGAATTTGTGGTCTGTATATTTGATCATTTCATTTAAAATACCATCAGCACCACAGGCCTTTTTGGGTTGGAGATTGCATAGTTTTTCCAATAATTCTTCTTCTGTAATTGGGGTATCCACAGGATTCTGATAGTCTTTGACTGCTAATTCAAGGATTTGTAATTTTTCTCTCTCTCTCTTTCTGTTTCTCTCTAACTCTGCACGCTATGAGTGTTTGGTGCATGCTGGGAATTGTATGATCGATGGAGTGCGTGTGTTGTGTAGAGTTAGATATTCAGAACTTTCTTTCGGTTTTCTCTTTCTTGGTGGCATTCTTTGTTTTCTTCTGTGCATGAATAAGATTATTATACTTTTTTTTGTGTGGTAGAATTAAGTATTTTGTTTTTTTCGTATCGAAATTACCCTGATTTTGGCGGGGATGGCAGCCCGAATGGTGATGCCGTCCCTGTCACTTCGGCACGGCTTTAGGTGTGTTACTGAAGCTGCTGTCACGGTGGAGGAGTTTCTGGTCGCCGTAGGAGAGAAGGTAGGATATGAGAATGTTGCTTATGCGTCACGGATGAATAAAGCGGTGGTGGTCTTTCTTAAAGAAGAGCGCCTTGTTGATCGTATGGTTGAGCACCGCGTACTTCTTAAAGGAATGTTTATTCAAGTTACGCTGCTTTTTTTCTCATTCAACAAGGGTAACGATTTCTAATGTACCGCCGTTTATTCCCAATGAGCTATTTCCCAGCGTGTTATTGCGGTTTGGGAACTTTGCAAGTTCAATTAAGGTTGTCCCGTTGGGTTGCAAACACGCGGCGTTGAAACAGGTTATGTCGTTTCGGCGACAGGTGTTTATGTTTTTGGACTCACCGGAGCAGACTTTAGAGATATCGTTTAAAGTCAAGTATGACAATAGACTGTATATGGCTTATGCTAGTACGGGTAGTCAACGGTGTTTTGAGTGTGGGGATGTTGGCCATAAGCGACATGCTTGCCCGAAAAGGGAGAAGGCAGAGGGAGGGGCGCAGGTGGTCCTCGTAACGCCTGGGCCCACTGATGTAGGGAGAGGTGGGCCGACAGTGGTTGAGCAGCCACAAGCACCTGTTGCTGAGGAACAAGTTATCCGTGTTGAGGGCACGGGTTTGCAACTTGTATTAGAGGGAAATGTTATGCAGCAGGAATAATATTGTTGTAGAAGGTAAGGACGGCTCTGAAGAGCCAGTTCCTCAGACTGGTGAGGAGGTGCCCAGTAAGAGTACTGGGGCACAGGAGGGGGTTCATATGGAGTTAATCTCCCAGGTAGTGGAGGAGATGCCCACTACGAGAAATGGAATACAGGAGGGGGTTCATGTGGAGCTAGGCTCCCAGGTAGTGGAGGAGATGCCCACTACGAGTAATGGAGTACAGGAGGGGGTTCATGTGGAGCTAGGCTCCCAGGTAGTGGAGGAGATGCCCACCACGAGTAATGGGGTACAGGAGGGGGTTCATGTGGAGCTAGGCTCCCAGGTAGTGGAGGAGATGCCCACTACGAGTAATGGAGTACAGGAGGGGGTTCATGTGGAGCTAGGCTCCCAGGTAGTGGAGGAGATGCCCACTACGAGTAATGGAGTACAGGAGGGGGTTCATGTGGAGCTAATCTCCCAGGTAGTGGAGGAGATGCCCACTACGAGTAATGGAGTACAGGAGGGGGTTCATGTGGAGCTAGGCTCCCAGGTAGTGGAGGAGATGCCCACTACGAGTAATGGAGTACAGGAGGGGGTTCATGTGGAGCTAGGCTCCCAGGTAGTGGAGGAGATGCCCACTACGAGTAATGGAGTACAGGAGGGGGTTCATGTGGAGCTAGGCTCCCAGGTAGTGGAGGAGATGCCCACTACGAGTAATGGAGTACAGGAGGGGGTTCATGTGGAGCTAATCTCCCAGGTAGTGGAGGAGATGCCCACTACGAGTAATGGAGTACAGGAGGAGGTTCATGTGGAGCTAGGCTCCCAGGTAGTGGAGGAGATGCCCACTACGAGTAATGGAGTACAGGAGGGGGTTCATGTGGAGCTAATCTCCCAGGTAGTGGAGGAGATGCCCACTACGAGTAATGGAGTACAGGAGGGGGTTCATGTGGAGCTAGGCTCCCAGGTAGTGGAGGAGATGCCCACTACGAGTAATGGGGTACAGGAGGGGGTTCATGTGGAGCTAGGCTCCCAGGTAGTGGAGGAGATGCCCACTACGAGTAATGGAGTACAGGAGGGGGTTCATGTGGAGCTAGGCTCCCAGGTAGTGGAGGACATGCCCACTACGAGTAATGGAGTACAGGAGGGGGTTCATGTGGAGCTAGGCTCCCAGGTAGTGGAGGAGATGCCCACTACGAGTAATGGAGTACAGGAGGGGGTTCATGTGGAGCTAATCTCCCAGGTAGTGGAGGAGATGCCCACTACGAGTAATGGAGTACAGGAGGGGGTTCATGTGGAGCTAGGCTCCCAGGTAGTGGAGGAGATGCCCACTACGAGTAATGGAGTACAGGAGGGGGTTCATGTGGAGCTAATCTCCCAGGTAGTGGAGGAGATGCCCACTACGAGTAATGGGGTTCAGGAGGGGTGGGGTTAGACCAGTTGAGTGAGAAGAAGCGGTTTCGCTTGAGGAAATGTGTTACTGCTGTTACAGCAGCAAAAGGTGGTGAGAAACGTGGTCAGGTTAATAAGATAAAAATTAAATAATGATGATGATCATGCTTCATAGGGTGTCTTTTTCTCTTTGGCTTCTCTGTGGTATCTTCTGCTTTTCCTTTCTCTTTTCTATATGGAGGTACTAAGGGTGGGCTCTCTCAATATTAATGGGGGAAGGGACAGGAATAAGAGGGCTTGGGTATTAGAAGTAATATAACAGAAAAGGCTTAATGTAGTTTTCCTACAGGTGACACATAGTGATGAGGACAATGAGGTTGACTGGGGTATGTGGTGGGAGGGGCAGCAGATACTCAGTCATGGTACTAATTTCAGTGCTGGGGTGGCCATCTTGTTTTCCTCAGGTTTAGGGGGGACTGTGGTATCTACAACAGAGATTGTCAAGGGACCGGTTTTATTGGTCAAGGTGGATGTTATATTTTTTATTTTTATGTTTATGCTCCTAATGAGGGTACAGAGCGTCTTGTTGTGTTTGATCAAATAAAAGAAACCTGAAGACAGTGTGACCAAGAGGGGTGTGTGGTTTTAGGGGGGGGGGGCTGGAACTGTACAGTGGATTTTACTGTTGATCGCACCGCTGAAGTACTTCACCTGCGGTCAGCCACTTGCCTGTCTGGTCTATTAACTGAGTTTGAGCTTTCTGATGTGTGGAGAGTCAGGAATGCAAAAGTTAGGCAGTACACATGGTTAAAGGTTAATGAAGGTGGTGTCAGTGCAGCAAGGTTAGACAGGTTGTATGTATCTGATCTCTACTGTAGTAGGGTTGAAAGGTTAGACAGGTTGTATGTATCTGATCACTACTGTAGTAGGGTTGGAAGGTTAGACAGGTTGTATGTATCTGATCACTACTGTAGTAGGGTTGGAAGGTTAGACAGGTTGTATGTATCTGATCACTACTGTAGTAGGGTTGGAAGGTTAGACAGGTTGTATGTATCTGATCACTACTGTAGTAGGGTTGGAAGGTTAGACAGGTTGTCTGTATCTGATCACTACTGTAGTAGGGTTGGAAGGTTAGACAGGTTGTATGTATCTGATCTCTACCTTAGTAGGGTTGGAAGGTTAGACAGGTTGTATGTATCTGATCACTACTGTAGTAGGGTTGGAAGGTTAGACAGGTTGTATGTATCTGATCACTACTGTAGTAGGGTTGGAAGGTTAGACAGGTTGTATGTATCTGATCACTACTGTAGTAGGGTTGGAAGGTTAGACAGGTTGTATGTATCTGATCACTACTGTAGTAGGGTTGGAAGGTTAGACAGGTTGTCTGTATCTGATCACTACTGTAGTAGGGTTGGAAGGTTAGACAGGTTGTATGTATCTGATCACTACTGTAGTAGGGTGGGAAGGTTAGACAGGTTGTATGTATCTGATCTCTACTGTAGTAGGGTTGGAAGGTTAGACAGGTTGTCTGTATCTGATCACTACTGTAGTAGGGTTGGAAGGTGAGACAGGTTGTCTGTATCTGATCTCTACTGTAGTAGGGTTGGAAGGTTAGACAGGTTGTATGTATCTGATCACTACTGTAGCAGGGTTGGAAGGTGTGACATCACTCCTGTGGGTTTCTCTGACCACCATATTGTTACTGTTGATATTCATGTGTCCACGTAGGTCATCACCTTACTGGTATTTTAATGTTAAATTGTTACATGATGTCATGTTTTGTGAAAGGTTTTTGTTGTTTTGGGAAAAATGGAGGGTTAAAAAAGGGAATTTTGAGTCCTTGAGACAATGGTGGGATGTTGGGAAGGCCCAAATACGATTATTTTGTCAACAGTATACTGCTCTGTCTCAAATTTAAGTTAAAAGAGACTATCAAGGCCCTTGAACAGGACATCAAATCAATTGAATTGAAGCTGCTCACTCAGAACGACCCTGGACTAGTCATGAACTTACAGGACAAGAGACATGAACTGAGGTCGTTTCTGCCTGAAAGAGTGAAAGGTGCCTTGATTAGGTCTCGTTTCGCTTCCCTCAAGGATATGGATGCTCCTAGTGCTTTAAAAAAAAAAAACTTTGGACAGTCGACATTACAACGTTAACAGATGGTCTGCCTTCGTCTCCCTAATGGGAAGGTGACCACGGATGACAGTGAAATGCGTCAACATGCCGTGGATTTCTACTCTGCCCTCTAGAAGGCGGAGGATTGTGATTCTCTGTGTACTGAGCAGTTGTTACACGGTCTTCCTCAATTGGGACCTGAGCAGAGAGTCGCATTGGACTCTGACATTACACTGCAAGAGCTATCCAAAGCAGTTATGCAGCTCTCAGCAGGCCGAGCCCCTGGCATTGATGGTTTAAAAAATTGGAGACCTGTTACTTTGCTGTGCGCAGAATACAAAATAGTTTCTAAATGTCTCTCAAACAGGTTGAAAGAGTATCTGGGATTGTTGGTCCACAAGGACCAGTCCTACTGTGTACCTGATCGCTCTATCGTTGACAACTTGTTTCTGATAACAGATGTTTTAGACATTTGTAAACTGTCTGATGTAAATGTGGGTTTACTTTCTTTGGATCAGGAGAAGGCTTTTGACCGCGTGGACCACCAGTACTTGTTTAAAACGATGAAAGCCTTTGGGTTTGGGGATGTTTTTTTGTCTTGGATGAATTTACTGTATGCTGGGGCCTGGTGTATGGTGAAGGTGGGGGGTGGTTTGAGTGGACAGGGATGGGGCAAAAGGGGCATCAGGCAGGGATGCCAAATTCGGGGCAGTTATATAGTCTGGCGATTGAACCAATGCTTTGTTTTTTAAGAGCGAAGCTTACTGGTTTCTCTGTGCCAGGTGTAATGAAGGGTCCCACGATAGCACTGTCTGCGTATGCAGATGACGTGACAGTTTTTATTACAGGGGGTGAGGATGTTAAGGTGCTCTCAAACACTTTAAAGGTGTATGAGGGGGGCCTCCTCAGCTAGAGTCAATTGGGGAAAGAGTGAAGCGCTGTGGGCAGGTCAGCTTCAGACGGGGTCCGCTCCACGGTTACCAGGGGGGCTTCAGACGGGGTCCGCTCCACGGTTACCAGGGGGGCTTCAGACGGGGTCCGCTCCACGGTTACCAGGGGGGCTTCAGACGGGGTCCGCTCCACGGTTACCAGGGGGGCTTCAGACGGGGTCCGCTCCACGGTTACCAGGGGGGCTTCAGACGGGGTCCGCTCCACGGTTACCAGGGGGGCTTCAGACGGGGCCCGCTCCACGGTTACCAGGGGGGCTTCAGACGGGGTCCGCTCCACGGTTACCAGGGGGGCTTCAGACGGGGTCCGCTCCACGGTTACCAGGGGGGCTTCAGACGGGGCCCGCTCCACGGTTACCAGGGGGGCTTCAGACGGGGTCCGCTCCACGGTTACCAGGGGGGCTTCAGACGGGGTCCGCTCCACGGTTACCAGGGGGGCTTCAGACGGGGTCCGCTCCACGGTTACCAGGGGGGCTTCAGACGGGGCCCGCTCCACGGTTACCAGGGGGGCTTCAGACGGGGTCTGCTCCACGGTTACCAGGGGGGCTTCAGACGGGGTCCGCTCCACGGTTACCAGGGGGGCTTCAGACGGGGTCCGCTCCACGGTTACCAGGGGGGCTTCAGACGGGGTCCGCTCCACGGTTACCAGGGGGCCTTCAGATGGGGTCCACTCCACGGTTACCAGGGGGGCTTCAGACGGGGTCCGCTCCACGGTTACCAGGGGGGCTTCAGACGGGGTCCTCTCCACGGTTACCAGGAGGGCTTCAGTGGGGCAGAGATGGGATGAAGACTTTGGGGTTTTTTCTAGGCTCCGATGTCTTTCAGAAAAAGAACTGGGAGGGTGTATTGGAGAAAGTGTGTGCCAGACTGTCAAGATGGAAATGGGTGCTACCCCAGTTGTCTTATAGGGGAAGGGTACTGGTAATTAATAATCTTGCTGCCTCTACCCTGTGGCACAGACTAATGATTTTGCAGCCACCGGGTGGTCTGATACAAGAGCTTCAGAGGACTCTTGTCAATTTCTTCTGGTCTGGACAACACTGGATCAAAGCTGCAGCTTTGTACCTGCCACTGCACGAGGGGGGGCAGGGCCTGGTGGACATTTTCTCTAGGATCATGGCTTTCTGGCTTCAAGCAGCCCAGAGACTGTTGTACAGTGACGGTTCTAGCTGGGTCGACACAGCCTACACACTGATGAGGAGAGTGGGCTGTTTGGGCTTAGACAAGCACCTTCTCCTCTTAAAGCTGGAGGGGGGTGAGTTGACTGGCCTGACTCCATTTTAGGAGTCTGTTATGCCGGCTTGGAGGGTTCTTGTCAAGTCCCGTAAGGCCGGCACGACACCAGGGATGTGGCTTTTTGAAGAGCCTCTTTTTTCTAACACTGCCATCCAGTCCAGTGCTCTGGGTTCAGCCAGCCTGCGTTCATGCCTGTTAGGTGTGGGGTGCACCAAGCTGGGTCATCTGATGCAGAGCAGGAGCAGATCGTTGGAGGAGCTGGGAGAAAGAGCGGGGATCCGATCATCTCGCCTACTGAGGAAGGTCGTCGCTGAGGTCTGTGACTCCTTGCCAGTGCTTCATCTGCAGTATGTGACTGACACTTCCAATTCTGATCGGTGGAAGGAGGGTCTGGATTATGTGTTCCCTGCACTGATTGTTAGTGCTGCGGTGGGGGCATTCGAGGAGGACGTGGGGATGCTGCTTTCCTTCCATACCCCGGAGCTGGGGGAGTTCAAGGAGGTGGGAAAGAAGGCCATGTACAGAATGTGTAAAGGTGTCCCACCTCGTCCCCAAATTGACAAGGTGGGCGGGTGTGCTTGGTCCAGGTGCTTCCCCAAAAGGCTGTTGGCGATCATTATACAAACTGCCGATTGATAAGAGGACAGCTGACCTCCAATGGAGGATAATACATGGAGCCATAGCCACCAACATGCATCTGGTACACCTGGACCCTACTGTTGGGGAGGGGTGTCCAACATGCATCTGGTACACCTGGACCCTACTGTTGGGGAGGGGTGTCCAACATGCATCTGGTACACCTGGACCCTACTGTTGGGGAGGGGTGTCCATTCTGTGCAGAGTCCGAAACTCTGGCACACCTGTTTTTACTGTGTCCCAGGTTGGTCGGGATGATTGACCTGATCACTGACTGGTTCTCAACGTTGGGAGAGGTTTTCTCTTCCCAACTGTATATATTTGGGCCAAAGTACAGGTTCAGTCAAAAGGGTGTAGTTGTGTTGCTTAATTTTGTGTCAGGGGCAGCAAAATGTGCGATATGGAAGACCCGAAAGAACAGTATTCGGGGACAAGGGTCTGTGGATGTGGTGGGAATGCTGGAGGGGATGGTGGCAGCGAGACTAAGGGGTGAGTTTGCCTATTATAAACTTGTCAACAATATTGATCTGTTTTTGAGTATATGGGGTATTCAGAGGCTGTTGTGTTTAGTTACTGTGGAGGAGGAGTAGGAGTTGTGTTTCTAATTGATGTGTAACTGTGGTTTTGTATGAGTATATATTGTGTGGTGGGCTCCCAGACCCAATAAAGGTTATTTAAAACTCTTTCTGTTTCTCTCTCGCTCTCGCGCGCGCTCTCTTTCTTTCTGTTTCTCTCTCTGTCTCGTGGAGCATCAAGATCACCAGTGTGCTGGATCTTCTTTTCAACCGCATATCAATATCATGCCTCGACATTGTCTGTCCAGATCTATGTTCTTTCAGAACTACGGACAGGGTCTGAGTGAGCTCTGGGTCTGACTGGGTCTGAGTGAGCTGTATTGAAGTGTATTGAATGACAGTTGCTGTCTCTAGACAGGACTCTTATCAGTAAACAGACTGGACTCAGGGCCACTGTGTTGTGTTACAAAATGGATTTCTTCTGTGTTTTTGTTCTCGTGGTTGTTAGCGTTTTCATTCCCATGGTTTCTATGGTAACAGCAGTAAACTGTTTTATGTGTGCTTTGTGTAGAAGTATGTGGAACGGTTCAGGAATCACATGACCTCATTTACTCTGATGTATCCATCCATGTGTACATTTATTAAGTGTTTACAGTCAAAACACGTACCATTATTACAATCAAACTGGATAAATAAAGCGAAAACATACAAGCATAAATCATACTTATATTTCATGTTTTTACAGTTTTTTATAGTCTACTCTATGTTAAAATCAGAGCCACTATACCAGTAGAGACTTCTCTAGACCAGTAGAGACTTCTCTAGACCAGTAGATACTTCTCTAGACCAGTAGAGACTTCTCTAGACCAGTAGAGACTTCTCTAGACCAGTAGACGCTTCTCTAGACCAGTAGACGCTTCTCTAGACCAGTAGACGCTTCTCTAGACCAGAAGACGCTTCTCTAGACCAGAAGACGCTTCTCAAGACTATTAGACGCTTCTCTAGACGAGCAGAGGCTTCTCTAGACGAGCAGAGGCTTCTCTAGTCCAGTAGAGACTTCTCTAGTCCAGTTAGAGACTTCTCTAGTCCAGTTAGAGACTTCTCTAGTCCAGTAGAGACTTCTCTAGTCCAGTAGAGACTTTGCACTTTAGTCTGCCCCCCCCCCCCCCCCCCCTTAATCACAACCCTGTTCTTCCCCCAGAGGTGTTCCACATCCAGGAGCTGTCGTCCATGTTCCTGCAGGTGCGTACTGCTCTGGGTCTGCATCTGCAGTACAGCTGGAGGGAGTTCCGTCTCTACCTGCAGGTGGATGAGCTGTGGAAGGACGACACGGTGGGGCTCTGTGGAACCTTCAACGGAAACATCCAGGACGACTTCCTGTAAGTGTGTCTGGATTGAAGAAGCATGGATTTGATGGCTTGTAACGTTTTCAGATACTCCAATCCCATACTTCTTCCTTGTCCTCTCTCTCTCTCTCCGTCTCTCTCTCTCTCTCTCTCTCTCTCCCTGTAAGTGTGTCTGTCTGACCCTTGACCTCCAGCCCTCCGGGTGACTCTCTGTTGCTCTCTCTGGCTGGCACGGCCCAGCTGTGGCACTCTGGGAAAGGATACTCCCGTTTCAGGAGCTGGCAGGGAGAGGGAGGTGCAGGGAGGGAGATGGCGGGAACAGCTCTCCCCTTCCTCTCCGCTCAGCTCGCCTCTCCCCTCTCTCTGCCTCTCCCCTCTCTCTCTCCTTTCTCTCTTTCTTATCTACCTCTCCTCTCTGTAATGTAAATCGTGGCTGACCAGCCTGACCAGTCTCTGCCTGATGAAATGTTACCTCTCTCTAATTGCCTCCTTCACTGTTAACAGGTGAACACTCAAGTGAAATGGATGGATGTGGCCCGCCATGTCTGAGGGTTTAATGGAATGTTTGAAATGTACTGTAACTTCACAGCCATGTCTGAGGGTTTAATGTAATGTTTGAAATGGACTGTAACTTCACAGCCATGTCTGAGGGTTTAATGGAATGTTTGAAATGGACTGTAACTTCACAGCCATGTCTGAGGGTTTAATGGAATGTTTGAAATGGACTGTAACTTCACAGCCATGTCTGAGGGTTTAATGTAATGTTTGAAATGTACTGTAACTTCACAGCCATGTCTGAAGGTTTAATGGAATGTTTGAAATGGACTGTAACTTCACAGCCATGTCTGAAGGTTTAATGGAATGTTTGAAATGGACTGTAACTTCACAGCCATGTCTGAGGGTTTAATGGAATGTTTGAAATGGACTGTAACTGGTAGATGTTTTGGATCACAACAATATATCTGAATCACAGAACTGTTGTGTAGTGAATGAGTACATCCTTCCTCCCCTGCGGTCAAGATCTGAAAATCCTCTGCCACCAGAACCAAACCTGGTAGTGTGCATGCAAGAATGGGTTGTGGGTTCCTTCTGAAACACTGAGGTAGTCGTGACACACCCTCCCCTCCCCTGCCCTGCCCTCCCCTCCCCTCCCCTGCCCTCCCCCTCCTCTCTCCTCCCCCTCCTCCTCCCCTCCTCTCTCCTCCCCCTCCTCCTCCCCTCCCCTGCCCTCCCCCTCCCCTCCCCTCTCCTGCCCTGCCCTCCCCTCCCCTCCCCTCCCCTCTCCTCCCCCAGGTCTCCATCTGGTATGATAGAGAGCACCCCTCACCTGTTTGGCAACGCCTGGAGGGTATCCTCTGCCTGTGTCCCCAGCCAGAGTGTTCCCCAGCTTGACCCATGTGACATGCATCAGCAAACAGGTACGTGTCCTTCTGAACCATTAGTCCTCCTACGTCACTGTCAAATAGAAACACGTCATCAGATGCAGACTCAAAGAGTTGATCAAATGCCTTTCAAGAAATATTTTCCTTTTGTATATTAGAACCCTCACTGCAACACAACTCAAACTTAAACAGAGATGCTCTCTCTCTCTCTCTCTCTCGCTCTCGCTCTCTCTTTCACTCCCTCCCCCTCCCTCCCCTCTCCCCCCCATAGCATCCTACGCCTCTGAGATGTGTGACATCCTGAACCAGGAGTTGTTCTCAGCGTGTCATGAGTACCTGAGTCCGGTGCCCTTTCACCAACAGTGTAAAGCAGACACCTGTAAGTGTGGCCAGCCCTGCCTCTGCTCTTCCCTGGCCCACTATGCTAGACAGTGCAGGAAGTACTCCGTCATCACAGAGTTCAGAGCCAGCGTACCTGACTGTGGTGAGTACTGTGATCTGGTCCTGGATTTTACTTTCAATCTGCTGGTTGTTGGTTAGATGCTTTTAGGGGGACTTTAAGTATTGTACGTTTGGACAGTATTGTTCAGACTGTGTTAGTGATTCATGACTTTAAGTATTGTACGTTTGGACAGTATTGTTCAGACTGTTTTAGTGAGTCATGACTAAGTATTGTACGTTTGGACAGTATTGTTCAGACTGTTTTAGTGAGTCATGTGTAATCTGTACTAGTATGTGAACTGGGATTCAGGAAGTTCAATGCTATAAATGTAAACAAACAAGGTTTGTGGCACCTACTGGTTCAGAAATAAATGTTCGACATTGAACGTTTACAGTTGTAGATCTGCTGAAAGTACACAATTTCTTTGACTAAAAAGGTAATTGAATGATAAGAGCATATTGACTGACAGTATATATCCTTCCCCTGTAGAGGTGACATTATTGACTGACAGTATATATCCTTCCCCTGTAGAGGTGACATTATTGACTGACAGTATATATCCTTCCCCTGTAGAGGTGACATTATTGACTGACAGTATATATCCTTCCCCTGTAGAGGTGACATTATTGACTGACAGTATATATCATCCCCCTGTAGAGGTGACATTATTGACTGACAGTATATATCCTCCCCCTGTAGAGGTGACATTATTGACTGACAGTATATATCCTTCCCCTGTAGAGGTGACATTATTGACTGACAGTATATATCCTTCCTCCTGTAGAGGTGACATTATTGACTGACAGTATATATCCTTCCCCCTGTAGAGGTGACATTATTGGCTGACAGTATATATCCTTCCCCTGTAGAGGTGACATTATTGGCTGACAGTATATATCCTTCCTCCTGTAGAGGTGACATTATTGACTGACAGTATATATCCTTCCCCCTGTAGAGGTGACATTATTGGCTGACAGTATATATCCTTCCCCTGTAGAGGTGACATTATTGGCTGACAGTATATATCCTTCCTCCTGTAGAGGTGACATTATTGGCTGACAGTATATATCCTTCCCCTGTAGAGGTGACATTATTGACTGACAGTATATATCCTTCCCCTGTAGAGGTGACATTATTGACTGACAGTATATATCCTTCCCCTGTAGAGGTGACATTATTGACTGACAGTATATATCCTCCCCCCTGTAGAGGTGACATTATTGGCTGACAGTATATATCCTTCCCCCCTGTAGAGATGACATTATTGACTGACAGTATATATCCTTCCCCCCTGTAGAGATGACATTATTGACTGACAGTATATATCCTTCCCCTGTAGAGGTGACATTATTGACTGACAGTATATATCCTTCCCCTGTAGAGGTGACATTATTGACTGACAGTATATATCCTTCCCCTGTAGAGGTGACATTATTGACTGACAGTATATATCCTTCCCCTGTAGAGGTGACATTATTGACTGACAGTATATATCCTTCCTCCTGTAGAGGTGACATTATTGACTGACAGTATATATCCTTCCCCTGTAGAGGTGACATTATTGACTGACAGTATATATCCTTCCTCCTGTAGAGGTGACATTATTGACTGACAGTATATATCCTTCCTCCTGTAGAGGTGACATTATTGACTGACAGTATATATCCTTCCCCCTGTAGAGGTGACATTATTGACTGACAGTATATATCCTTCCACCCTGTAGAGGTGACATGCCCAGATACCATGGAGTACGGAACCTGTGTGTCGTCGTGCCAACGGCGTTGCTCCGCCCTGTCCACGCAGCAGCGCTGTGGAGAGGAGTGTGAGGAGGGCTGTGTGTGTCCACACGGCACCTTCTACAGCACACACACACACACCTGTGTGCCCAGGTAAGACTGGCACTGGGAGGGGCGGGGCCGAGTGGCACACTTTCCCATTTACAGTTCAGAGTCTATATTTAGTTTGGAACAAAGGGAAGGGACACTTATTCAGAGTCTATATTTAGTTTGGAATAAAGGGAACTGGCACTTATTCAGAGTCTATATTTAGTTTGGAACAAAGGGAAGTGACACTTATTCAGAGTCTATATTTAGTTTGGAATAAAGGGAACTGGCACTTATTCAGAGTCTATATTTAGTTTGGAATAAAGGGAACTGGCACTTATTCAGAGTCTATATTTAGTTTGGAACAAAGGGAAGTGACACTTATTCAGAGTCTATATTTAGTTTGGAACAAAGAGAAGTGACACTTATTCAGAGTCTATATTTAGTTTGGAACAAAGGGAACTGACACTTATTCAGAGTCTATATTTAGTTTGGAACAAAGGGAACTGACACTTATTCAGAGTCTATATTTAGTTTGGAACAAAGAGAAGTGACACTTATTCAGAGTCTATATTTAGTTTGGAATAAAGGGAACTGGCACTTATTCAGAGTCTATATTTAGTTTGGAACAAAGAGAAGTGACACTTATTCAGAGTCTATATTTAGTTTGGAATAAAGGGAACTGGCACTTATTCAGAGTCTATATTTAGTTTGGAACAAAGGGAAGGGACACTTATTCAGAGTCTATATTTAGTTTAGAACAAAGGGAAGTGACACTTATTCAGAGTCTATATTTAGTTTGGAACAAAGGGAACTGACACTTATTCAGAGTCTATATTTAGTTTGGAACAAAGGGAAGTGACACTTATTCAGAGTCTATATTTAGTTTGGAACAAAGGGAAGTGACACTTATTCAGAGTCTATATTTAGTTTGGAACAAAGGGAAGTGACACTTATTCAGAGTCTATATTTAGTTTGGAACAAAGAGAAGTGACACTTATTCAGAGTCTATATTTAGTTTGGAATAAAGGGAACTGACACTTATTCAGAGTCTATATTTAGTTTGGAACAAAGGGAAGTGACACTTATTCAGAGTCTATATTTAGTTTGGAACAAAGGGAAGTGACACTTATTCAGAGTCTATATTTAGATTGGAACAAAGAGAAGTGACACTTATTCAGAGTCTATATTTAGTTTGGAATAAAGGGAACTGACACTTATTCAGAGTCTATATTTAGTTTGGAACAAAGGGAAGTGACACTTATTCAGAGTCTATATTTAGTTTGGAACAAAGGGAAGTGACACTTATTCAGAGTCTATATTTAGTTTGGAACAAAGGGAAGGGACACTTATTCAGAGTCTATATTTAGTTTGGAATAAAGGGAACTGGCACTTATTCAGAGTCTATATTTAGTTTGGAATAAAGGGAACTGACTTATTCAGAGTCTATATTTAGATTGGAACAAAGGGAAGGGACACTTATTCAGAGTCTATATTTAGATTGGAACAAAGGGAAGGGACACTTATTCAGAGTCTATATTTAGTTTGGAATAAAGGGAACTGACTTATTCAGAGTCTATATTTAGTTTGGAATAAAGGGAACTGACTTATTCAGAGTCTATATTTAGTTTGGAATAAAGGGAACTGACTTATTCAGAGTCTATATTTAGTTTGGAACAAAGGGAACTGACTTATTCAGAGTCTATATTTAGTTTGGAACAAAGGGAAGTGACACTTATTCAGAGTCTATATTTAGTTTGGAACAAAGAGAAGTGACTTATTCAGAGTCTATATTTAGATTGGAACAAAGGGAAGTGACACTTATTCAGAGTCTATATTTAGTTTGAAACAAAGGGAACTGACTTATTCAGAGTCTATATTTAGTTTGGAATAAAGGGAACTGACTTATTCAGAGTCTATATTTAGTTTGGAATAAAGGGAACTGACTTATTCAGAGTCTATATTTAGTTTGGAACAAAGGGAACTGACTTATTCAGAGTCTATATTTAGTTTGGAATAAAGGGAACTGACACTTATTCAGAGTCTATATTTAGTTTGGAACAAAGGGAAGTGACACTTATTCAGAGTCTATATTTAGTTTGGAACAAAGGGAAGTGACACTTATTCAGAGTCTATATTTAGTTTGGAACAAAGGGAAGGGACACTTATTCAGAGTCTATATTTAGTTTGGAATAAAGGGAACTGGCACTTATTCAGAGTCTATATTTAGTTTGGAATAAAGGGAACTGACTTATTCAGAGTCTATATTTAGATTGGAACAAAGGGAAGGGACACTTATTCAGAGTCTATATTTAGATTGGAACAAAGGGAAGGGACACTTATTCAGAGTCTATATTTAGTTTGGAATAAAGGGAACTGACTTATTCAGAGTCTATATTTAGTTTGGAATAAAGGGAACTGACTTATTCAGAGTCTATATTTAGTTTGGAATAAAGGGAACTGACTTATTCAGAGTCTATATTTAGTTTGGAACAAAGGGAACTGACTTATTCAGAGTCTATATTTAGTTTGGAACAAAGGGAAGTGACACTTATTCAGAGTCTATATTTAGTTTGGAACAAAGAGAAGTGACTTATTCAGAGTCTATATTTAGATTGGAACAAAGGGAAGTGACACTTATTCAGAGTCTATATTTAGTTTGAAACAAAGGGAACTGACTTATTCAGAGTCTATATTTAGTTTGGAACAAAGGGAAGTGACACTCAGTCCATTATCATCATTGGGTTCTAAAGGAAAGTCCAACAATGTTGTCACTTCCTCTACACATGAATCAGTGTTGTCCTTCTGGTCACATGACCCCCCAGGCTGCTTTAAGAGTTCTAAAAATGACATGTTTTCTTGGAAATGCAAATGGGAAACTTGAGCTTGTAGGAGAACACACCAAAAACGAATCCTCCACAAAGTGATATTTAGTATTTCAGCTCAAGGTCCAAGTCCCGTCTTCCATCTCTCCCGTAGACATCCCAGAGACCCTGCACACCTTGACAGCTGTGCTCTCTTTTCATTTCAAAAACACTCTTACCTCAGGAAGACGTGAGGCTTAATTCACCTTTAATAATGTGGCCAGGTTTTTTAACATCCTACAGTTAGCGCCGTGCTGTTACTTACCTGGCGATAGAGTTCCAGCAAGGAATTTGCGGTGAAACCCCCCTCATTCATTCCCACTCAAGCTGTGGACAACACAGATATCTGATAGTCAGTGAGAAAGAATGTGTAATACAGAGGCTGATGTGTTTCCATGGCCTATATGTTACAGAGGCTCTTAGCCTCTTCCTGACAGGGTTTAACTGCACCACTCAATTGATTCTGCAGACATTTTAGGTAAAGTGAGAGATTTGGGATATAAAGGATTCAACTCCGATTATGCAGGTGATGTCATTTTGATAAGATCTTCAATGTATCTCCAATTAACAACAAAAAAACCCAGTATTTATTTCCCTGAGAATGAGTTCAGTTTAGATGTGGAGTCTATATAAAAGGCTCAGCTTGACAGCTTGTTAGCACCAAACAGTTCTATGTTACAACTTCTGCTGTGTTTCTGTGTCCTCACGTGTTTCTGTGTTTTCTCTCTGTGTGTGTGTGTGTTGCATGTGTGTGTGTGTGTGATCCCAACAGGAGCTCCTGTCCCTGTAGTTTCCTGGGGGCGGACTACGCTCCAGGCGATGTGATCATGACATCAGCAGGTGTACAGTAAGACACTCCTCTTCATCTCTCTTTAACAAACTAATAAACAAGATGTTCAACAAAGAAACTCTCTTTGATACTCTGATACTCTCTTTGATATTATCTTTGATACTCTCTCTGATACTCTCTCTGATACTCTTTGATACTCTCTTTGATATTATCTTTGCTACTCTCTGAAACTCTAAAATATAGGGCCCATCGGGATATATAAGGCCCGTAGGGATATATAGGGCCCGTAGGGATATATGGGGCCCGTAGGGATATATAGGGCCCGTAGGGATATATAGGGCCCGTCGGGATATATAGGGCCCGTCGGGATATATAGGGCCCGTCGGGATATATAGGGCCCGTCGGGATATATAGGGCCCGTCGGGATATATAGGGCCCGCCGGGATATATAGGGCCCGTCGGGATATATAGGGCCCGTCGGGATATATAGGGCCCGTCGGGATATATAGGGCCCATCGGGATATATAGGGCCCATCGGGATATATAGGGCCCATCGGGATATATAGGGCCCATCAGGATATATAGGGCCCATAGGGATATATAGGGCCCATAGGGCCCATAGGGATATATAGGGACCATAGGGATATATAGGGCCCATCAGGATATATAGGGACCATAGGAATATATAGGGACCATAGGGCCCATCAGGATATATAGGGACCATAGGGATATATAGGGACCATAGGGCCCATCAGGATATATAGGGACCATAGGGATATATAGGGCCCATCAGGATATATAGGGACCATCAGGATATATAGGGCCCATAGGGATATATAGGGATATATAGGGACCATCGGGATATATAGGGCCCATAAGGATATATAGGGCCCATCGGGATATATAGGGCCCATCGGGATATATAGGGCCCATCGGGATATATAGGGCCCATCGGGATATATAGGGACCGTAGGGATATATAGGGACCATCAGGATATAGAGGGACCATAGGGCCCATCAGGATATATAGGGACCATAGGGATATATAGGGACCATCAGGATATATAGGGCCCATAGGGATATATAGGGACCATCGGGATATATAGGGCCCATCGGGATATATAGGGCCCATCGGGATATATAGGGCCCATCGGGATATATAGGGACCGTAGGGATATATAGGGCCCATCGGGATATATAGGGACCGTAGGGATATATAGGGCCCATCAGGATATATAGGGACCATAGGGATATATAGGGACCATAGGGCCCATCAGGATATATAGGCACCATAGGGATATATAGGGCCCATCAGGATATATAGGGCCCATCAGGATATATAGGGCCCATCAGGATATATAGGCACCATAGGGATATATAGGGCCCATCAGGATATATAGGGCCCATCAGGATATATAGGGCCCATCAGGATATATAGGGACCATAGGGATATATAGGGACCATAGGGATATATAGGGACCATAGGGCCCATCAGGATATATAGGGACCATAGGGATATATAGGGACCATCAGGATATATAGGGCCCATGGGGATATATAGGGCCCATCAGGATATATAGGGACCATAGGGATATATAGGGACCATAGGGATATATAGGGACCATAGGGATATATAGGGATATATAGGGATATATAGGGACCATAGGGATATATAGGGCCCATAGGGATATATAGGGATATATAGGGACCATGGGGATATATAGGGACCATAGGGATATATAGGGACCATAGGGATATATAGGGATATATAGGGACCATCAGGATATATAGGGACCATGGGGATATATAGGGACCATAGGGATATATAGGGACCATAGGGATATATAGGGATATATAGGGATATATAGGGACCATCAGGATATATAGGGACCATCAGGATATATAGGGACCATAGGGATATATAGGGACCATCAGGATATATAGGGCCCATCAGGATATATAGGGCCCATAGGGCTCTGGTCAAAAGTAGTGCAGTATATAGGAAATAGGGTGCCATTTGGGATGTGACCAGTATTCACATTATTTTGTTGATTTAACAATGTTATTGTTGTGTTGAATTAACGATGTTATTGTTTGTGTTGAGTTAACGATGTTGTTGTGTTGAGTTAACGATGTTATTGTTTGTGTTGAGTTAACGATGTTGTTGTTGTGTTGAGTTAACGATGTTATTGTTTGTGTTGAGTTAACGATGTTAAGTTAACTTATTTCCATTTTACAACTCTCACACCTCTCTCTTGTTTTAGGGTTTGCCAAGATGGCAAGCTCGTTTCCCAAAGTCCTGCCAGTGGTAAGTTACCTTTAAGAGAATGATATCGGCTAGTTTCCTAAAGTCCTGCCAGTGGTAAGTTACCTTTAGGAGAATGATATCGGCTCGTTTCCTAAAGTCCTGCCAGTGGTAAGTTACCTTTAAGAGAATGATATCGGCTAGTTTCCCAAAGTCCTGCCAGTGGTAAGTTACCTTTAAGAGAATGATATCGGCTCGTTTCCTAAAGTCCTGCCAGTGGTAAGTTACCTTTAAGAGAATGATATCGGCTCGTTTCCCAAAGTCCTGCCAGTGGTAAGTTACCTTTAAGAGAATGATATCGGCTCGTTTCCCAAAGTCCTGCCAGTGGTAAGTTACCTTTAAGAGAATGATATCGGCTAGTTTCCCAAAGTCCTGCCAGTGGTAAGTTACCTTTAAGAGAATGATATCGGCTAGTTTCCCAAAGTCCTGCCAGTGGTAAGTTACCTTTAAGAGAATGATATCGGCTAGTTTCCCAAAGTCCTGCCAGTGGTAAGTTACCTTTAAGAGAATGATATCGGCTAGTTTCCCAAAGTCCTGCCAGTGGTAAGTTACCTTTAGGAGAATGATATCGGCTCGTTTCCCAAAGTCCTGCCAGTGGTAAGTTACCTTTAAGAGAATGATATCGGCTAGTTTCCCAAAGTCCTGCCAGTGGTAAGTTACCTTTAAGAGAATGATATCGGCTAGTTTCCCAAAGTCCTGCCAGTGGTAAGTTACCTTTAAGAGAATGATATCGGCTAGTTTCCCAAAGTCCTGCCAGTGGTAAGTTACCTTTAAGAGAATGATATCGGCTAGTTTCCCAAAGTCCTGCCAGTGGTAAGTTACCTTTAAGAGAATGATATCGGCTCGTTTCCTAAAGTCCTGCCAGTGGTAAGTTACCTTTAAGAGAATGATATCGGCTAGTTTCCCAAAGTCCTGCCAGTGGTAAGTTACCTTTAAGAGAATGATATCGGCTCGTTTCCTAAAGTCCTGCCAGTGGTAAGTTACCTTTAAGAGAATGATATCGGCTCGTTTCCTAAAGTCCTGCCAGTGGTAAGTTACCTTTAAGAGAATGATATCGGCTAGTTTCCCAAAGTCCTGCCAGTGGTAAGTTACCTTTAAGAGAATGATATCGGCTCGTTTCCTAAAGTCCTGCCAGTGGTAAGTTACCTTTAAGAGAATGATATCGGCTAGTTTCCCAAAGTCCTGCCAGTGGTAAGTTACCTTTAAGAGAATGATATCGGCTCGTTTCCTAAAGTCCTGCCAGTGGTAAGTTTCCTTTAAGAGAATGATATCGGCTCGTTTCCTAAAGTCCTGCCAGTGGTAAGTTACCTTTAAGAGAATGATATCGGCTAGTTTCCCAAAGTCCTGCCAGTGGTAAGTTACCTTTAAGAGAATGATATCGGCTCGTTTCCTAAAGTCCTGCCAGTGGTAAGTTACCTTTAAGAGAATGATATCGGCTCGTTTCCTAAAGTCCTGCCAGTGGTAAGTTACCTTTAAGAGAATGATATCGGCTCGTTTCCCAAAGTCCTGCCAGTGGTAAGTTACCTTTAAGAGAATGATATCGGCTCGTTTCCTAAAGTCCTGCCAGTGGTTAGTTACCTTTAGGAGAATGATATTGAACCATGCTGTAGTCTCTAAAGTGCTCTCAATGACACATACCTTCTACCTGTACCATCTCTTGTTCCAGACCAACAGTGTCCACTGGGTCAGATGTACCTGGACTGTACTGAGGGGCTGGAGGGGCTGAAGGCTATAGATGGGAGCAGCCTGGGTAGAGGACTGGGCTGTGAACACACCTGTGAATCCCACCTGCTCAACCTCACCTGTTCAGCTCATGAACCGTGCATACCTGGCTGTGTCTGTCCCCCTGGGTGAGTACTAGTACTGTAAACACCTCTTACTTACTGTACCCACTAGGATTCGCTGTGTATCAACGTTCCCCCTACCAGTCAGACCCCATTCACTGTGTATCAACGTTCCCTCTAGCAGTCAGACCCCATTCACTGTGTATCAATGTTCCCTCTAGCAGTCAGACCCCATTCGCTGTGTATCAACGTTCCCTCTAGCAGTCAGACCCCATTCGCTGTGTATCAACGTTCCCTCTAGCAGTCAGACCCCATTCGCTGTGTATCAACGTTCCCTCTAGCAGTCAGACCCCATTCACTGTGTATCAATGTTCCCTCTAGCAGTCAGACCCCATTCACTGTGTATCAACGTTCCCTCTAGCAGTCAGACCCCATTCACTGTGTATCAATGTTCCCTCTAGCAGTCAGACCCCATTCACTGTGTATCAATGTTCCCTCTAGCAGTCAGACCCCATTCACTGTGTATCAACGTTCCCTCTAGCAGTCAGACCCCATTCACTGTGTATCAATGTTCCCTCTAGCAGTCAGACCCCATTCGCTGTGTATCAACGTTCCCTCTACCAGTCAGACCCCATTCGCTGTGTATCAACGTTCCCCCTACCAGTCAGACCCCATTCACTGTGTATCAACGTTCCCTCTAGCAGTCAGACCCCATTCACTGTGTATCAACGTTCCCTCTAGCAGTCAGACCCCATTCACTGTGTATCAACGTTCCCCCTAGCAGTCAGACCCCATTCACTGTGTATCAACGTTCCCTCTACCAGTCAGACCCCATTCACTGTGTATTAACGTTCCCTCTACCAGTCAGACCCCATTCACTGTGTATCAATGTTCCCTCTACCAGTCAGACCCCATTCACTGTGTATCAATGTTCCCTCTAGCAGTCAGACCCCATTCACTGTGTATCAACGTTCCCCCTAGCAGTCAGACCCCATTCACTGTGTATCAACGTTCCCCCTACCAGTCAGACCCCATTCACTGTGTATCAACGTTCCCTCTAGCAGTCAGACCCCATTCACTGTGTATCAACGTTCCCTCTACCAGTCAGACCCCATTCACTGTGTATCAATGTTCCCTCTAGCAGTCAGACCCCATTCACTGTGTATCAACGTTCCCTCTAGCAGTCAGACCCCATTCACTGTGTATCAACGTTCCCCCTAGCAGTCAGACCCCATTCACTGTGTATCAACGTTCCCTCTAGCAGTCAGACCCCATTCGCTGTGTATCAACGTTCCCTCTACCAGTCCACTTTGGCCCTAACCCTCCACTTTGGCCCTAACCCTTCAGAGTGTGTTGATGTAAAGGGTCTGGGTAAGTACAAGCAGTGTAAGGGAAAAGGGGATACCTAGTCAGTTGTACAACTGAATGCATTCAACTGAGATGTGTCTTCTGCATTTAACCCCTGATCCTCTGAATCAGAGAGGTGTGGGGGGGGCTGCCTTAATCGACATCCACGTCTTCGGCGCCCGGGGATCAGTGGGTTAACTGGCTTGCTCAGGGGCAGAACAACAGATGTTTTACCTTAGTGATGGAGCTTCCACCTTATAGCGTAAACTTTAGAGATTCACACAACTTGGATGGAAAAGAACTGCAGAAACTGGAGTGTCAGTGTGTGTGAGCCTGGTGAAACCAATGACCACAGGTTCAGGTGTCAGTGATCTGTCTCTGTGAGTCTAAAGTCAGCAGCTCCATCATCTAGCTAATCCTTTATGGAAATGTCTGAGTAATGGTAGTGTAGGGCAGCATGTCTCTGAGTAATGGTAGAGTAGGGCAGCATGTCTCTGAGTAATGGTAGTGTAGGGCAGCATGTCTCTGAGTAATGGTGGTGTAGGGCAGCATGTCTGAGTAATGGTGGTGTAGGGCAGCATGTCTCTGAGTAATGGTAGTGTAGGGCAGCATGTCTCTGAGTAATGGTAGAGTAGGGCAGCATGTCTCTGAGTAATGGTAGCGTAGGGCAGCATGTCTGAGTAATGGTGGTCTGAGTAATGGTGGTGTAGGGCAGCATGTCTCTGAGTAATGGTAGTGTAGGGCAGCATGTCTCTGAGTAATGGTGCTGTAGGGCAGCATGTCTCTGAGTAATGGTAGCGTAGGGCAGCATGTCTCTGAGTAATGGTGGTCTGAGTAATGGTGGTGTAGGGCAGCATGTCTCTGAGTAATGGTAGCGTAGGGCAGCATGTCTCTGAGTAATGGTGGTGTAAGGCAGCATGTCTCTGAGTAATGGTAGTGTAGGACAGCATGTCTCTGAGTAATGGTGGCGTAGGGCAGCATGTCTGAGTAATGGTGGCGTAGTGCAGCATGTCTGAGTAATGGTGGTGTAGGGCAGCATGTCTCTGTGTAATGGTGGTATAGGGCAGCATGTCTCTGAGTAATGGTAGTGTAGGGCAGCATGTCTCTGAGTAATGGTGGTGTAGGGCAGCATGTCTCTGAGTAATGGTGGTGTAGGGCAGCATGTCTGAGTAATGGTGGTGTAGGGCAGCATGTCTCTGAGTAATGGTGGTGTAGGGCAGCATGTCTCTGAGTAATGGTGGTGTAGGGCAGCATGTCTCTGAGTAATGGTGGTGTAGGGCAACATGTCTCTGAGTAATGGTGGTGTAGGGCAGCATGTCTCTGAGTAATGGTGGTGTAGGGCAGCATGTCTCTGAGTAATGGTGGTGTAGGGCAGCATGTCTCTGAGTAATGGTGGTGTAGGGCAGCATGTCTGAGTAATGGTAGTGTAGGGCAGCATGTCTCTGAGTAATGGTGGTGTAGGTCAGCATATCTCTGAGTAATGGTAGTGTAGGGCAGCATGTCTGAGTAATGGTAGTGTAGGTCAGCATGTCTCTGAGTAATGGTAGTGTAGGGCAGCATGTCTCTGAGTAATGGTGGTGTAGGGCAGCATGTCTGAGTAATGGTAGTGTAGGGCAGCATGTCTCTGAGTAATGGTGGTGTAGGTCAGCATATCTCTGAGTAATGGTAGTGTAGGGCAGCATGTCTGAGTAATGGTAGTGTAGGTCAGCATGTCTCTGAGTAATGGTAGTGTAGGGCAGCATGTCTCTGAGTAATGGTGGTGTAGGGCAGCATGTCTGAGTAATGGTGGTGTAGGGCAGCATGTCTCTGAGTAATGGTAGTGTAGGGCAGCATGTCTCTGAGTAATGGTGGTGTAGGGCAGCATGTCTTTGAGTAATGGTGGTGTAGGGCAGCATGTCTGAGTAATGGTGGTGTAGGGCAGCATGTCTCTGAGTAATGGTAGTGTAGGGCAGCATGTCTCTGAGTAATGGTGGTGTAGGGCAGCATGTCTCTGAGTAATGGTGGTGTAGGGCAGCATGTCTGAGTAATGGTAGTGTAGGGCAGCATGTCTCTGAGTAATGGTGGTGTAGGGCAGCATGTCTGAGTAATGGTAGTGTAGGGCGGCATGTCTCTGAGTAATGGTAGTGTAGGGCAGCATGTCTCTGAGTAATGGTGGTGTAGGGCAGCATGTCTCTGAGTAATGGTGGTGTAGGGCTGCATGTCTCTGAGTAATGGTAGTGTAGGGCAGCATGTCTCTGAGTAATGGTGGTGTAGGGCAGCATGTCTCTGTGTAATGGTGTTGTAGGGCAGCATGTCCCTGAGTAATGGTGGCGTAGGGCAGCATGTCTCTGAGTAATGGTGGTGTAGGGCAGCATGTCTCTGAGTAATGGTAGATGAATAAGTACTAGTACACTACCACTACATATCTACAATACAACACATTATTACAACACTACACTACCACTACATATCTACAATACAACACATTATTACACGCTAATCTACCGTGTGTGTATGTGTGTTTCTGTGCCTGTGTTTGTGTGTGTGTGTCTCTTCACAGTCCCCGCTGTTCCATTAGGTGTATTTTTACCTGTTTTTTAAAATCTGATTCTACTGCTGCATCAGTTACCTGATGTGGAATAGAGTTCCATGTAGTCATGGCTCTATGTAGTATTGTGCGCCTTACATAGTCTGTTGTGGACATGGGGACTGTGAAGAGACCTCTGGTGACATGTCTTGTGGGGTATGTATGGGTGTCTGAGCTGTGTGCTAGTCATTTAAACAGACACCTCGGTACATTCAGCATGTCAACACCTCTTACAAAAACAAGTAGTGATGAAGTAAATCTCTCCTCCACTTTGAGCCATGAGAGATTGACATGCATGTCATTAATGTTAGCTCTCCGTGTACATTTAAGGGTCAGCCTTTCTACATTGTTCTAGGCCAATTGGAATTTGCCTATGTCCCTCTTTGTGGCACTGGACCATATGACTGGGTAGTCCAGGTGGGATAAAACTACACAGGTAGTCCTTACACAGGGCCTTACACAGGGCCTTACACAGGTAGTCCTTACACAGGGCCTTACACAGGGCCTTACACAGGTAATATTACACTTTGATATGTCGCACATGCGTCCAGCCATCCCTCAGTGTTTTTCTATTCAGCATGTGAACAGACAGACCCCTGGGAAAATCCTGAAGTCGGCGATCCCTTTTCCCGAAGTGTTCTCATATGTTAGATGGGAAAAGGAGATAGCTGTCTACCTTACTCATGACCTAGAAAACAAGCTATCCTGAACTTCAAACCACCAGATTGTGGATTCAGTCTGCTACAGGATGTAGCCTGTAGCGTACACGGTGAACCGACGTGGAAGTACAGATTACTTTTCAGAAGTAGCTGTTTGACGGAATGAGGGATTCTAAAGGTTTGACAGAATGAGGGATTCTAAAAGTTTGACAGAATGAGGGATTCTAAAGGTTTGACAGAATGAGGGATTCTAAAGGTTTGACAGAATGCGGGATTCTAAAGGTTTGACAGAATGAGGGATTCTAAAGGTTTGACGGAATGAGGGATTCTAAAGGTTTGACAGAATGAGGGATTCTAAAAGTTTGACAGAATGAGGGATTCTACAGATTTGACAGAATGAGGGATTCTAAAGGTTTGACAGAATGAGGGATTCTAAAAGTTTGACAGAATGAGGGATTCTAAAGGTTTGACAGAATGAGGGATTCTAAAGGTTTGACAGAATGAGGGATTCTAAAGGTTTGACAGAATGAGGGATTCTAAAGGTTTGACGGAATGAGGGATTCTAAAGGTTTGACAGAATGAGGGATTCTAAAGGTTTGACGGAATGAGGGATTCTAAAAGTTTGACAGAATGAGGGATTCTAAAGGTTTGACAGAATGAGGGATTCTAAAGGTTTGACGGAATGAGGGATTCTAAAGGTTTGACAGAATGAGGGATTCTAAAGGTTTGACGGAATGAGGGATTCTAAAAGTTTGACAGAATGAGGGATTCTAAAGGTTTGACAGAATGAGGGATTCTAAAGGTTTGTCGGAATGAGGGATTCTAAAAGTTTGACGGAATGAGGGATTCTAAAGGTTTGACGGAATGAGGGATTCTAAAAGTTTGACAGAATGAGGGATTCTAAAGGTTTGACAGAATGAGGGATTCTAAAAGTTTGACAGAATGAGGGATTCTAAAAGTTTGACAGAATGAGGGATTCTAAAGGTTTGACAGAATGAGGGATTCTAAAAGTTTGACAGAATGAGGGATTCTAAAGTTTTGACAGAATGAGGGATTCTAAAGGTTTGACAGAATGAGGGATTCTACAGATTTGACAGAATGAGGGATTCTACAGATTTGACAGAATGAGGGATTCTAAAGGTTTGACAGAATGAGGGATTCTAAAAGTTTGACAGAATGAGGGATTCTAAAAGTTTGACAGAATGAGGGATTCTACAGATTTGACAGAATGAGGGATTCTAAAGGTTTGACAGAATGAGGGATTCTAAAAGTTTGACAGAATGAGGGATTCTAAAAGTTTGACAGAATGAGGGATTCTAAAAGTTTGACAGAATGAGGGATTCTACAGATTTGACAGAATGAGGGATTCTACAGATTTGACAGAATGAGGGATTCTAAAGGTTTGACAGAATGAGGGATTCTAAAAGTTTGACAGAATGAGGGATTCTAAAGGTTTGACAGAATGAGGGATTCTAAAGGTTTGACAGAATGAGGGATTCTAAAAGTTTGACAGAATGAGGGATTCTAAAGGTTTGTCAGAATGAGGGATTCTAAAGGTTTGTCAGAATGAGGGATTCTAAAGGTTTGACAGAATGAGGGATTCTAAAGGTTTGACAGAATGAGGGATTATAAAGGTTTGACGGAATGAGGGATTCTAAAGGTTTGACGGAATGAGGGATTCTAAAGGTTTGACAGAATGAGGGATTCTAAAAGTTTGACAGAATGAGGGATTCTAAAGGTTTGACAGAATGAGGGATTCTAAAAGTTTGACAGAATGAGGGATTCTAAAGGTTTGACAGAATGAGGGATTCTAAAGGTTTGACAGAATGAGGGATTCTAAAGGTTTGACAGAATGAGGGATTCTAAAGGTTTGACAGAATGAGGGATTCTAAAGGTTTGACAGAATGAGGGATTCTAAAGGTTTGACAGAATGAGGGATTCTAAAGGTTTGACAGAATGAGGGATTCTAAAAGTTTGACAGAATGAGGGATTCTAAAAGTTTGACAGAATGAGGGATTCTAAAGGTTTGACAGAATGAGGGATTCTAAAGGTTTGACAGAATGAGGGATTCTAAAGGTTTGACAGAATGAGGGATTCTAAAGGTTTGACAGAATGAGGGATTCTAAAAGTTTGACAGAATGAGGGATTCTAAAGGTTTGACAGAATGAGGGATTCTAAAAGTTTGACAGTGTTGAGATTGGTTTGTCCCCACCCTGGCGGAAGACACAAAGACAGTTCAGTCAGTCCTGCTGCTTGAAGACGATATCTTTGTGAAAGGGCGGATCGTTTAGACGTTTTACCTGATATCCAGGATGGAAAAATGAGATGGGATGTGGGAGGAACGGGAAAAGTGGATCGGAGGGAGATGTGTTTGTGATGCGGGGAACGGAAAGAGGATTCGTTACTCGGTAGGAGTAGGAGGTGTGATTCATTGATTCCTGTTACACACACTCCTCAACCTTTACAAGAACCAACCTATCACACACTCCTCGACCTTTACGAGAACCAACCTATCCCACACGAGCATCATGGGAAGGAGATGTGGATGCATGAGAAGCCTGTCATGAGTGTTTAATAACGGCCTGCAACTGGATATTCTAGTGGGGAGGTTGGAAGTCCTGGTCAATATGGACACAATGAGGCCTTATACCGTAGAGCGCTGCAACCTGGACTCAGGGGTAGACGTAATGTTTTGTATGTTATGTATTAATTAGTGGATGTCCATCATCCATTTAGTTTGATATGATATGTTACAAATTCCAATTTGTTGTGGCTCATGTCAGCTATGTGTTTTACGTTAACGCTAGCTAGGTGACTAGCATTAGCTAGGTGGCTAGCGTTAGCTAGGTTAGGTTTAGGGTTAAGGTTAGGGTTACGGTTAGAGGAAGGGTTAGCTAACGTGCTAAGTACTTGCAACGTAGCTAAAAATTAGTAAGTAGTCGCAAAGTTGATAATTAGTTGTCAGTGATGAGATTTAAACACACAGCCTTTGGGTTGCTACACGTTCGCGTTACACCTCTACCCATCTTCCCAACTTTCCTTTTTTGCCTTAATTAACCTTCTGTCTTATGTTACGTTTGGTTTGGTTACATATCATACTAATTTGGGTGTCCCGGATTTACATGTATTATGATACGTCTAGTCTATGAGACCAAGTTTTGTAGAGGGACAGTGATGGCTGCATTGGGAGTATTGATGGGAGTATTGATAAATCAATGGGGAAGTGATGGGCTAGGAATGTGCCATTGAGGGCTTACAGGATCCTCTTACCTGTTGCGTTAGATTATCCCTACGACAGTGTTAAACTGGCAATCCTGTTTTTTTTTTTTACAAAATGTCTATAAAATGAGTAGTGAAAATATGCTCCACCACCACTAGTGTTACAGTAGGTCAGCTGCAGTTATTCCTCAGGACTAAGACTTTAAAAAACTAGTGGGAAATCATTAGTTAAGGTGCAGACAGCAGAGCCCCATTGGTTTTCAATCACAATGGGGCACCTTGTTTATGAACTAAAATGTAGACCTTTCATTCATTCCTAACTTTGCCACAATTAACATGTCTGTTGAACTCGTATGAACCTGAAGTTGCAGGTGGATGCAAGATCTGATACAGTCAGTATTAATTATTAACCGTTATCGGAAAATCATAACGAGACTTTATCTCGTTATAGCAGGACATTTATTTTAGTGATCCGTTTTCAGAAAAGTAACGTTGTACTCAGTTTGCTTGGACATTACCTTGGACATTACCTTGGACATTACCTTGGACATTACCTTGGACATTACCTTGGACATTACCTCTCTCTCTCGCCCTCTCTCTCGCCCTCTCTCTCGCTCTCTCTCTCGCCCTCTCTCTCGCTCTCTCTCTCGCCCTCTCTCTCGCCCTCTCTCTCGCCCTCTCTCTCGCTCTCTCTCTCTCTCTCTCTCTCTCTCTCTCTCTCTCTCTCTCTCTCTCTCTCTCTCTCTCTCTCTCTCTCTCTCGCGCGCGCGCTCTCCATTTTCTTATTTTCTGTAGTAAGACAATCACAATACCCTCCCCTCACCCATTCACTCTATCTTCCCTCTGCTAATTCTCTCTCTTTCTTTCTCTCTAGAGAGCGTCCGTCATAAAACCATTTTTATGAGCTGAGACATTCCACTCGTTATGAATTTGTGTAATTCTGCCCATGCAACTACCCCATGGTCCCCCTCTCCTTTCTCTCTTCTCTCTCTCCCCTTCTCTCTCCGTCTATAAATTGCTTTTCTTTTCTTGTTTATGTAGTAAACAGGTGGTGTGTAGGGGGCTCAGGTGTCGGTTAAGCCTCTTAAATGAGTTCCTGCTACCGCGTTTAACTAACACCATCAACACTTTCTCATTATCCTCATGAGGGACAGAGGGTTGTGCTCTTCCTCAGTCTAACACGTTTCATCATCACCATGAGAGACAGAGTGTTGCGCTCTTCCTGTGCGCTCTCTTCCTCAGCCTAGCTCTTCCTGTGCTCTCTCTTCCTCAATCTAGCTCTTCCTGTGCTCTCTCTTCCTCAGCCTAGCTCTTCCTGTGCTCTCTCTTCCTCAATCTAGCTCTTCCTGTGCTCTCTCTTCCTCAATCTAGCTCTTCCTGTGCTCTCTCTTCCTCAGCCTAGCTCTTCCTGTGCTCTCTCTTCCTCAGCCTAGCTCTTCCTGTGCTCTCTCTTCCTCAGCCTAGCTCTTCCTGTGCTCTCTCTTCCCCAGCCTAGCTCTTCCTCAGCCTAGCTCTTCCTGTGCTCTCTCAGCCTAGCTCTTCCTGTGCTCTCTCAGCCTAGCTCTTCCTGTGCTCTCTCAGCCTAGCTCTTCCTGTGCTCTCTCAGCCTAGCTCTTCCTGTGCTCTCTCAGCCTAGCTCTTCCTGTGCTCTCTCAGCCTAGCTCTTCCTGTGCTCTCTCAGCCTAGCTCTTCCTGTGCTCTCTCAGCCTAGCTCTTCCTGTGCTCTCTCAGCCTAGCTCTTCCTGTCCTCTCTCTTCCTCAGCCTAGCTCTTCCTGTGCTCTTTCTTCCTCAATCTAGCTCTTCCTGTGCTCTCTCTTCCTCAGCCTAGCTCTTCCTGTGCTCTCTCTTCCTCAGCCTAGCTCTTCCTGTGCTCTCTCTTCCTCAGCCTAGCTCTTCCTGTGCTCTCTCTTCCTCAGCCTAGCTCTTCCTGTGCTCTCTCTTCCTCAGCCTAGCTCTTCCTGTGCTCTCTCTTCCTCAGCCTAGCTCTTCCTGTGCTCTCTCTTCCTCAGCCTAGCTCTTCCTGTGCTCTCTCTTCCTCAGCCTAGCTCTTCCTGTGCTCTCTCTTCCTCAGCCTAGCTCTTCCTGTGCTCTCTCTTCCTCAGCCTAGCTCTTCCTGTGCTCTCTCTTCCTCAGCCTAGCTCTTCCTGTGCTCTCTCTTCCTCAGCCTAGCTCTTCCTCAGCCTAGCTCTTCCTGTGCTCTCTCTTCCTCAGTCTAAAGTTTAGACAAATAGACACGTCTCAAGAGAAAGACAATATAGACAGCCCAGCTAGCACACAATGTTCTGAGACCCATATATTTCTTAGAGCTTGGTGAGAGCGTGGTTGTCCTATGGTTATTTTGCTAACAAGCTTCCCACAACTTTCTGGTAATGGTGCAGGATAGTTGCTTGGCTTTGGAACATTCTCAGCACATTTAATGAACTTGACAAAAAAAACATTATTTTCCTGGTATTTCATTACTTTAACAGAATATTTCCTAAAAGTGGTTACATTTAGTAAAATGTTTGGCAATGTTCTAGGAATGTTCTCCAACCTGTTTGACATTGGGAATGTTAAATATAGTTCTGAGAACATCAGGAAAAAATGTTCTTCTGTGGGAATTTCAGTACTTCAGCATAAAGTTTCCTACAGGTTTCTTCATGGTTCTACTTAAAGTCACGTTCTCAAATTGGTCCGAGCACGTTAAGAAAACGTTCAATAAAACCACAAGAAGACTTTAGTAACATTCAGAGAACGTTCTAAAAATGTTTATTTAAAAAAAACATTCCGTTCTCAAATCGTGTAGAAACATTAAGCTACTGTAGCAGGGCTTTTAAAAGTCTTATTGAAACATTCAATGAACATTTTAAGGAAGTTATTCAAAAACCTCCAAATAACCTATAATTTCCATTCATTTCCAGAACGTTAATAAAACCTCCCAGGTAAACGTTCTCAGAACCTCCCTGCAACCTAAAAATAAACGTTCTCAGAACCTCCCTGCAACCCAAAAATATACGTTCTCAGAACCTCCCTGCAACCTAAAAATAAACGTTCTCAGAACCTCCCTGCAACCTAAAAATAAACGTTCTCAGAACCTCCCTGCAACCTAAAAATAAATGTTCTCAGAACGTCCCTGCAACCTAAAAATAAATGTTCTCAGAACCTCCCTGCAACCCAAAAATAAACGTTTTCAGAACCTCCCTGCAACCCAAAAATATACATTCTCAGAACCTCCCTGCAACCTAAAAATAAATGTTCTCAGAACGTCCCTGCAACCTAAAAATAAATGTTCTCAGAACCTCCCTGCAACCCAAAAATAAACGTTTTCAGAACCTCCCTGCAACCCAAAAATATACATTCTCAGAACCTCCCTGCAACCTAAAAATAAACGCTCTCAGAACCTCACCGGCAATCTAAAACTTGAATTTGACCTGTCAGGAAACATATGTGTATCTTACATTGTGATAGCGTAACCCATATAGTTGTGTACCATCCTCACTAAATGCCTTTCTCTGTAGTCATCCTGGGAAAAAGTTCCACATCTCAATAATGAACCCTGTAGAGTTCAGCTTCTGGCACTGCTTTGCACCACAGCCCTCCCATCCAGAAAATGCCAATACTGCCCCAGATTTCCTCACCTTCGTAATGGGCATTCCTGGCAGAAATAAGAGCCTGCTAAAAACAGATTGAAAGACTAATGCTCTCATGCCTGTCGGTTCAGGCCTTTTTTTTAGGCATAAAATAAGGTGGTCTGGGAGGAGCTTGAACCAGCTGATAATAATGTTCACCTACATACAGAATATTAACGAGTTGGTGCAAAAAAAATGATGAATGTAGTGTTAAAATTTACACTTTTGTGAAATTGATATAAATCCTACTAATTCATTGTTAAATTAGCAGTTTGAGTGTTAAGGAAATAAACTTTAAGTTAAAATGAGTTAGAATGTGTGTCGGGAAATCACTTAAGCATTATAGTACATGATTATGACTTGCAGAATGACTATCACCTCTGTCTTCATTATACAGGTATGCACAGTTATACACAATTAGATAAGGTTTAATTAAACGAGCGATAGAGAAAGATGAATTCATTGACTGAGATTTATTCATAGCTACTGCAAGTCAGCACAGTCAGACTGCGGTAGAGAATTAATTATTATGGAAGCTTTGATCGGGGTTATCGATACAGCGGCTTGGCGGGCGGATAAAGAAAGCTGTTAACACCACTTTATCTGCAGTGTAACTTTACACAGATGAACCTCTAGGTTTGTGGCCAGACCATTCAATGTGTCGCTTCATTGTCTACTGTCCCCAGCCTCTCCTCTCCTCTCTCTCTCTCTCTCTCCTCTCTCTCTCTCTCTCTCTCTCTCTCTCTCCCTCCAGGGGATATAACTCTGACCCGTCGCCGCGATATTACAAGATTCTTATCAGCCCCGTCGCTCTAACAGTGTGGAAACCCAATGGAAGGTCCCGGACAAAGGCTGTTTCTCTCTATCTCTGAGAATCCTAATCGTCTGGTTTTCTCATGTAACGAGTGTTTCTCCTTTTCATCCAGAGTTTACCCATCCCCCCCTTCCCTTTTCTCATTTCCTGATTGTAGCGGCAGTTACTGGACCCAGACTGACTCTTGCGCTCCCTCTGTCGTTCAGTCCTCTTGGCACAGAGTTGGGCAAAAGATCTGGGTTAAGAGATCAAATCAAACTTTATTTGTCACGTGTGTCGAAAACAACAGGTGTAGACCTTACCGTGAAATACTTACTTACAAGCCTTTAACCAACAGGTGTAGACCTTACTGTGAAATACTTACTTACAAGCCTTTAACCAACAGGTGTAGACCTTACTGTGAAATACTTACTTACAAGCCTTTAACCAACAGGTGTAGACCTTACTGTGAAATACTTACTTACAAGCCTTTAACCAACAGGTGTAGACCTTACTGTGAAATGCTTACTTACAAGCCTTTAACCAACAGGTGTAGACCTTACCGTGAAATACTTACTTACAAGCCTTTAACCAACAGTGCAATAATAAAAAAGTAAAGTATAAAATAACAGTAACGAGGCTGAATACAGGGGCTACCGGTACCGAGTCAATGTGGAGGCTATATACAGGGGCTACCGGTACCGAGTCAATGTGGAGGCTATATACAGGGGCTACCGGTACCGAGTCAATGTGGAGGCTATATACAGCGGCTACCGGTACCGAGTCAATGTGGAGGCTATATACAGCGGCTACCGGTACCGCGTCAATGTGGAGGCTATATACAGGGGCTACCGGTACCGAGTCAATGTGGAGGCTATATACAGGGGCTACCGGTACCGCGTCAATGTGGAGGCTATATACAGGGGGTACCGGTACAGAGTCAATGTGGAGGCTATATACAGGGGGGGTACCGGTACAGAGTCAATGTGGAGGCTATATACAGGGGGTACCAGTACAGAGTCAATGTGGAGGCTATATACAGGGGGTACCGGTACAGAGTCAATGTGGAGGCTATATACAGGGGGTACTGGTACAGAGTCAATGTGGAGGCTATATACAGGGGGTACCGGTACAGAGTCAATGTGGAGGTTATATACAGGGTGTTACGGTACAGAGTCAATGTGGAGGCTATATACAGGGGGTACCAGTACAGAGTCAATGTGGAGGCTATATACAGGGGGTACCAGTACAGAGTCAATGTGGAGGCTATATACAGGGGGTACCAGTACAGAGTTAATGTGGAGGCTATATACAGGGGCTACCGGTACAGAGTCAATGTGGAGGCTATATACAGGGGGTACCGGTACAGAGTCAATGTGGAGGCTATATACAGGAGGTACCGGTACAGAGTCAATGTGGAGGCTATATACAGGGTGTTACGGTACAGAGTCAATGTGGAGGCTATATACAGGGGCTACCGGTACAGAGTCAATGTGGAGGCTATATACAGGGGGTACCGGTACAGAGTCAATGTGGAGGCTATATACAGGGGCTACCGGTACCGCGTCAATGTGGAGGCTATATACAGGGGCTACCGGTACCGAGTCAATGTGGAGGCTATATACAGGGGGTACCGGTACAGAGTCAATGTGGAGGCTATATACAGGGGGTACCGGTACCGAGTCAATGTGGAGGCTATATACAGGGGGTACCAGTACAGAGTCAATGTGGAGGCTATATAAAGGGGGTACCGGTACCGAGTCAATGTGGAGGCTATATACAGGGGGTACCGGTACAGAGTCAATATGGAGGCTATATACAGGGGCTACCGGAACCGAGTCAATGTGCGGGGGGTACAGGTTAGACGAGGTAATTTGTACATGTAGGTAGGGGTGAGGTGACTATGCATAGATAATAAACAGCGAGTAGCAGCAGTGTAAAAACCAATGGAGTGCGGTGGGGAAGTCAATGTAAATTGTCCGGGTGGCGATGAACTTAGTAGAGTACATGCCCAGAGACACAGTATCTCTATGTATCTCTATGTATCTCTGTGTGAAAAAGGTACAAAGCAAATTCAAACCAAGTTCAGTTTGTTCTACAAGTAGAGAAACAGATGAATTCTGAACTAAAGGGAATAAAACTGACAGCTGTGTTTGTTTGTGTTTCCCAGGTTGCTGAAACATGGCGATGAGTGTTTTGAGCCTGATGCCTGCCCTTGCCTCTGGAAGGGGAAAGAGTACTATCCAGGAGATAGAGTCACCTCCCCCTGTCACCAATGGTACGTTTAGAAACAACTCATACACGGACTTTACCAGAGATTAAACGCTTCTCGAACCAAACAGGATATGTATCAAACTCAACATGTTTTAGGAGAGAGTGGAACCTAATTATCTACAGTCATAAATTAGTGAATGGTTTTCAGATCATTTCCTGTACAGAAGTATGACACAGAGAGGTATTGTTTCTTCTAAACACCCCTCTATATTCAACCCCTTATTAGATCTATCATATATACAGCTTTCATTTGCCATGACATTTCAAGTATCTGAGTCCCTGACACATTTGTTGACTCAGTACCTGGCAAAACCTGGCAACGTGTGGCCGAATTAAGACAAATCTTCGAACAGCTAAACAATTTTCCAGGATCATTGCTGAGCTTCAGGTGATGAGTCTTGTATAGATTGGACCTCCGGTGAGACTGTTCACCTGATATCCATAACCCTGTATTATCTATCATAGAAAATCACCTCCCAGCTCTGGCTTACAGAGAGTCCTTGTATGACGGCCGTTCATTCAACAGTCTCCCTGCCGAGTGAAACAGTGATCTCAGTCTTTCTCCTTTCTTCTCTCCATCCATTTCTTCTTCTAGCTGTTAGCGAGGGAAGAGGGGAGATGGGAATCTGTATAATAGCACTATGAACGCTGGTGATTCAACATTTGGCAGTTGACGAGATCCCTACTTTTCGGGCAGACGATAATCGCTGAGGCCTCCCGAACAAAAGGCGGCCATTAGTTATGACAGAATGTGCTTACATTAAGTGGTAGCAGTTAGCTGGCAGGTTGGTACTGAATCAGGATGGTTGACGCTGTGTGTCTCTTTCAGTGTCTGCCAGCACGGAACGTTCCGGTGTGTGTTCCATCTGTGTCCGTCCATGTGCACAGCCTATGGGGACCGCCACTACAGGACATTTGATGGTCTACTGTTTGACTACGTTGGAGTGTGTAAAGTCTACCTAGTAAAGGTATGCTGTTTGATTACGTTGGAGTGTGTAAAGTCTACCTAGTAAAGGTATGCTGTTTGACTACGTTGGAGTGTGTAAAGTCTACCTAGTAAAGGTATGCTGTTTGACTACGTTGGAGTGTGTAAAGTCTACCTAGTAAAGGTATGCTGTTTGATTACGTTGGAGTGTGTAAAGTCTACCTAGTAAAGGTATGATGTTTGACTACGTTGGAGTGTGTAAAGTCTACCTAGTAAAGGTATGATGTTTGACTACGTTGGAGTGTGTAGAGTCTACCTAGTAAAGGTATGATGTTTGACTACGTTGGAGTGTGTAAAGTCTACCTAGTAAAGGTATGATGTTTGACTACGTTGGAGTGTGTAAAGTCTACCTAGTAAAGGTATGCTGTTTGACTACGTTGGAGTGTGTAAAGTCTACCTAGTAAAGGTATGCTGTTTGACTACGTTGGAGCGTGTAAAGTCTACCTAGTAAAGGTATGCTGTTTGACTACGTTGGAGTGTGTAAAGTCTACCTAGTAAAGGTATACTGTTTGACTACGTTGGAGTGTGTAAAGTCTACCTAGTAAAGGTATGCTGTTTGACTACGTTGGAGTGTGTAAAGTCTACCTAGTAAAGGTATGATGTTTGATTAGGTTGGAGTGTGTAAAGTCTACCTAGTAAAGGTACGCTGTTTGACTACGCTGGAGTGTGTAAAGTCTACCTAGTAAAGGTATTATGTTTGACTACGTTGGAGTGTGTAAAGTCTACCTAGTAAAGGTATGCTGTTTGATTACGTTGGAGTGTGTAAAGTCTACCTAGTAAAGGTATGCTGTTTGACTACGTTGGAGCGTGTAAAGTCTACCTAGTAAAGGTATGATGTTTGACTACGTTGGAGTGTGTAAAGTCTACCTAGTAAAGGTATGCTGTTTGACTACGTTGGAGTGTGTAATGTCTACCTAGTAAAGGTATGATGTTTGACTACGTTGGAGTGTGTAAAGTCTACCTAGTAAAGGTATGCTGTTTGACTACGTTGGAGCGTGTAAAGTCTACCTAGTAAAGGTATGCTGTTTGACTACGTTGGAGTGTGTAAAGTCTACCTAGTAAAGGTATGCTGTTTGATTACGTTGGAGTGTGTAAAGTCTACCTAGTAAAGGTATGCTGTTTGACTACGTTGGAGTGTGTAAAGTCTACCTAGTAAAGGTATACTGTTGACTACGTTGGAGTGTGTAAAGTCTACCTAGTAAAGGTATGCTGTTTGACTACGTTGGAGTGTGTAAAGTCTACCTAGTAAAGGTATGCTGTTTGATTACGTTGGAGTGTGTAAAGTCTACCTAGTAAAGGTATGCTGTTTGACTACGTTGGAGTGTGTAAAGTCTACCTAGTAAAGGTATGCTGTTTGATTACGTTGGAGTGTGTAAAGTCTACCTAGTAAAGGTATGCTGTTTGATTACGTTGGAGTGTGTAAAGTCTACCTAGTAAAGGTATGCTGTTTGACTACGTTGGAGTGTGTAAAGTCTACCTAGTAAAGGTATGCTGTTTGACTACGTTGGAGTGTGTAAAGTCTACCTAGTAAAGGTATGCTGTTTGACTACGTTGGAGTGTGTAAAGTCTACCTAGTAAAGGTATGCTGTTTGACTACGTTGGAGTGTGTAAAGTCTACCTAGTAAAGGTATGCTGTTTGACTACGTTGGAGTGTGTAAAGTCTACCTAGTAAAGGTATGCTGTTTGACTACGTTGGAGTGTGTAAAGTCTACCTAGTAAAGGTACCAGAGTCACATTTCCAGTACTCAAGTTCATGTATTTTTCCTCATTATTTGATAATAAAATGGGATGAATAAATGTAATGCCAGGTATCCATGAATGGATGAAGGGATTGATGAATGGATGAAGGGATTGATGAATGGATGAAGGGATTGATGAATGGATGAAGGGATTGATGAATGGATGAAGGGATTGATGAATGGATGAAGGGATTGATGAATGGATGAAGGGATTGATGAATGGATGAAGGGATTGATGAATGGATGAAGGGATTGATGAATGGATGAAGGGATTGATGAATAGATGAAGGGATTGATGAATGGATGAAGGGATTGATGAATGGATGAAGGGATTGATGAATGGATGAAGGGATTGATGAATGGATGAAGGGATTGATGAATAGATGAAGGGATTGATGAATGGATGAAGGGATTGATGAATGGATGAAGGGATTGATGAATGGATGAAGGGATTGATGAATGGATGAAGGGATTGATGAATGGATGAAGGGATTGATGAATGGATGAAGGGATTGATGAATGGATGAAGGGATTGATGAATGGATGAAGGGATTGATGAATAGACTGGCTTAGGGTTTAATTACTCAATATACTTCTTCACACATTTCGTAGTTTTCAGTAGCATAGTTCTATCCTGGGTTAGCTTGCTATTTTCATGTTGTTTTTCCCCGTCCGACCTTCAGAGCAGTGCGGATCTGATGATGAGTGTGACGGCTGAGAACGTGGACTGTTACGACAGCGGCGTCATCTGCAGGAAATCTCTACTCATCAACATTGGTAGATCTTTCATCGCGTTGGACGACGACAGTGGCAAACCAGTAAGTGCATGCTCCTGCTCCTGCTCCTTGCTCCTGCTCCTGCTCCTGCTCCTGAACCTCACCAGGTAGCTTGCCGCTGGTGGTCCTACCAAGTCACCGCTGGGATGCCGCCCAGTTTCCACTAGCGGCCCGTTACTTGTTTAATTACTTGCTTTCGATAGGGTTAATGTAGCCTACAGTGTACTAAGAAATGTTTGATGAAAACATTACAGAGAGAGGAACTACCCTTAACCACCTGACCCCTCTGACCCCTCTGACCCAATGAATATCACATTACTATTGTCACACCTTACCAATTATGGCACATATTTCACTTATTTAAGACTACCTAATTCATGATCCCTGCCCTCTTCCCTGTCCTCCAGCTTGTCCTCTTCCCTGTCCTCCATCTTGTCCTCCATCTTGTCCTCTTCCCTGTCCTCTGTCTTGTCCTCTTCCCTGTCCTCCTCCCTGTCCTCCAGCTTGTCCTCTTCCTTGTCCTCCAGCTTGTCCTCTTCCCTGTCCTCCAGCTTGTCCTCTTCCCTGTCCTCCATCTTGTTCTCTTCCCTGTCCTCTGTCTTGTCCTCTTCCCTGTCCTATGACTTGTCCTCTCTCCTGTCCTCTTTCCTATTCTCTTCCCTGTACACTTCCCTCTCCTCTAACTTATCCTCTTCCCTGTCCTCCTCCCTGTCCTCTCCCCTGTCCTATGTCTTGTCCTCTTTCCTGTCCTCAATGAACAATAAACCATAAAGACATGAGGTTAAAAAAAACACAGGGGGGCACTACCCCCAGACCCCCCTGGCTCATCTCAACCTGTTCATCAGTATTGATCTAATTCCTGTCCATTGTCCTGTTTCCTGTCCTCCATCTTGTGTAGAACCCGTCCAGTGTGATCGACTGGAGGCAGGAGGTGTTCATATGGAGCGCTGGGCTTTTCACCGTGGTCCACGTTCCCGAGGAGGACCTGACCGTGCTCTGGGATCGCAAGACCACGATCCACATCCAGGCTGGACCACGCTGGCAGGTCAGGCATCAAGGGTTGTTAGTGTTTCACAGTCCCTACCCGAGAATAACATGGGCCCTGTCGTCCACAGTCCCTACCCTAGAATAACATGGGCCCTGTCGTCCACAGTCCCTACCCTAGAATAACATGGGCCCTGTCTTCCACAGTCCCTACCCTAGAATAACATGGGCCCTGTCTTCCACAGTCCCTACCCTAGAATAACATGGGCCCTGTCTTCCACAGTCCCTACCCTAGAATAACATGGGCCCTGTCTTCCTCAGTCCCTACCCTAGAATAACATGGGCCCTGTCTTCCACAGTCCCTACCCTAGAATAACATGGGCCCTGTCTTCCACAGTCCCTACCCTAGAATAACATGGGCCCTGTCTTCCACAGTCCCTACCCTAGAATAACATGGGCCCTGTCTTCCACAGTCCCTACCCTAGAATAACATGGGCCCTGTCTTCCACAGTCCCTACCCTAGAATAACATGGGCCCTGTCTTCCACAGTCCCTACCCTAGAATAACATGGGCCCTGTCTTCCTCAGTCCCTACCCTAGAATAACATGGGCCCTGTCTTCCACAGTCCCTACCCTAGAATAACATGGGCCCTGTCTTCCACAGTCCCTACCCTAGAATAACATGGGCCCTGTCTTCCACAGTCCCTACCCTAGAATAACATGGGCCCTGTCTTCCACAGTCCCTACCCTAGAATAACATGGGCCCTGTCTTCCACAGTCCCTACCCTAGAATAACATGGGCCCTGTCTTCCTCAGTCCCTACCCTAGAATAACATGGGCCCTGTCTTCCACAGTCCCTACCCTAGAATAACATGGACCCTGTCTTCCACAGTCCCTACCCTAGAATAACATGGGCCCTGTCTTCCTCAGTCCCTACCCTAGAATAACATGGGCCCTGTCTTCCACAGTCCCTACCCTAGAATAACATGGGCCCTGTCTTCCACAGTCCCTACCCTAGAATAACATGGACCCTGTCTTCCACAGTCCCTACCCTAGAATAACATGGGCCCTGTCTTCCACAGTCCCTACCCTAGAATAACATGGGCCCTGTCTTCCACAGTCCCTACCCTAGAATAACATGGGCCCTGTCTTCCACAGTCCCTACCCTAGAATAACATGGGCCCTGTCTTCCACAGTCCCTACCCTAGAATAACATGGGCCCTGTCTTCCACAGTCCCTACCCTAGAATAACATGGGCCCTGTCTTCCACAGTCCCTACCCGAGAATAACATGGGCCCTGTCTTCCACAGTCCCTACCCTAGAATAACATGGGCCTTGTCTTCCACAGTCCCTACCCTAGAATAACATGGGCCCTGTCGTCCACAGTCCCTACCCTAGAATAACATGGGCCCTGTCTTCCACAGTCCCTACCCTAGAATAACATGGGCCCTGTCTTCCACAGTCCCTACCCTAGAATAACATGGGCCCTGTCTTCCACAGTCCCTACCCTAGAATAACATGGGCCCTGTCTTCCACAGTCCCTACCCTAGAATAACATGGGCCCTGTCTTCCACAGTCCCTACCCTAGAATAACATGGGCCCTGTCTTCCACAGTCCCTACCCTAGAATAACATGGGCCCTGTCTTCCACAGTCCCTACCCGAGAATAACATGGGCCCTGTCTTCCACAGTCCCTACCCTAGAATAACATGGGCCTTGTCTTCCACAGTCCCTACCCTAGAATAACATGGGCCCTGTCGTCCACAGTCCCTACCCTAGAATAACATGGGCCCTGTCTTCCACAGTCCCTACCCTAGAATAACATGGGCCCTGTCTTCCACGGTCCCTACCCTAGAATAACATGGGCCCTGTCTTCCACAGTCCCTACCCTAGAATAACATGGGCCCTGTCTTCCACAGTCCCTACCCTAGAATAACATGGGCCCTGTCTTCCTCAGTCCCTACCCTAGAATAACATGGGCCCTGTCTTCCACAGTCCCTACCCTAGAATAACATGGACCCTGTCTTCCACAGTCCCTACCCTAGAATAACATGGGCCCTGTCTTCCTCAGTCCCTACCCTAGAATAACATGGGCCCTGTCTTCCACAGTCCCTACCCTAGAATAACATGGACCCTGTCTTCCACAGTCCCTACCCTAGAATAACATGGGCCCTGTCTTCCACAGTCCCTACCCTAGAATAACATGGGCCCTGTCTTCCTCAGTCCCTACCCTAGAATAACATGGGCCCTGTCTTCCACAGTCCCTACCCTAGAATAACATGGACCCTGTCTTCCACAGTCCCTACCCTAGAATAACATGGGCCCTGTCTTCCTCAGTCCCTACCCTAGAATAACATGGGCCCTGTCTTCCACAGTCCCTACCCTAGAATAACATGGGCCCTGTCTTCCACAGTCCCTACCCTAGAATAACATGGACCCTGTCTTCCACAGTCCCTACCCTAGAATAACATGGGCCCTGTCTTCCACAGTCCCTACCCTAGAATAACATGGGCCCTGTCTTCCACAGTCCCTACCCTAGAATAACATGGGCCCTGTCTTCCACAGTCCCTACCCTAGAATAACATGGGCCCTGTCTTCCACAGTCCCTACCCTAGAATAACATGGGCCCTGTCTTCCACAGTCCCTACCCTAGAATAACATGGGCCCTGTCTTCCACAGTCCCTACCCGAGAATAACATGGGCCCTGTCTTCCACAGTCCCTACCCTAGAATAACATGGGCCTTGTCTTCCACAGTCCCTACCCTAGAATAACATGGACCCTGTCTTCCACAGTCCCTACCCTAGAATAACATGGGCCCTGTCTTCCACAGTCCCTACCCTAGAATAACATGGGCCCTGTCTTCCACAGTCCCTACCCTAGAATAACATGGGCCCTGTCTTCCACAGTCCCTACCCTAGAATAACATGGGCCCTGTCTTCCACAGTCCCTACCCTAGAATAACATGGGCCCTGTCTTCCACAGTCCCTACCCTAGAATAACATGGGCCCTGTCTTCCACAGTCCCTACCCGAGAATAACATGGGCCCTGTCTTCCACAGTCCCTACCCTAGAATAACATGGGCCTTGTCTTCCACAGTCCCTACCCTAGAATAACATGGGCCCTGTCGTCCACAGTCCCTACCCTAGAATAACATGGGCCCTGTCTTCCACAGTCCCTACCCTAGAATAACATGGGCCCTGTCTTCCACAGTCCCTACCCTAGAATAACATGGGCCCTGTCTTCCACAGTCCCTACCCTAGAATAACATGGGCCCTGTCTTCCACAGTCCCTACCCTAGAATAACATGGGCCCTGTCTTCCACAGTCCCTACCCTAAAATAACATGGGCCCTGTCTTCCACAGTCCCTACCCTAGAATAACATGGGCCCTGTCTTCCACAGTCCCTACCCGAGAATAACATGGGCCCTGTCTTCCACAGTCCCTACCCTAGAATAACATGGGCCTTGTCTTCCACAGTCCCTACCCTAGAATAACATGGGCCCTGTCGTCCACAGTCCCTACCCTAGAATAACATGGGCCCTGTCTTCCACAGTCCCTACCCTAGAATAACATGGGCCCTGTCTTCCACGGTCCCTACCCTAGAATAACATGGGCCCTGTCTTCCACAGTCCCTACCCTAGAATAACATGGGCCCTGTCTTCCTCAGTCCCTACCCTAGAATAACATGGACCCTGTCTTCCACAGTCCCTACCCTAGAATAACATGGGCCCTGTCTTCCACAGTCCCTACCCTAGAATAACATGGGCCTTGTCTTCTACAGTCTCTACCCTAGAATAATATGGGCCTTGTCTTCCACAGTCCCTACCCTAGAATAACATGGGCCTTGTCTTCCACAGTCCCTACCCTAGAATAACATGGGCTCTGTCTTTACAAAGCAGCCGCTGTCTCCTATAGCAGTCTCTCTCAACCCAGTCCTCTGTCTCTTATAGCAGTCTTTCTCAACCCAGTCCTCTGTCTCCTATAGCAGTCTCTCTCAACCCAGTCCTCTGTCTCCTATAGCAGTCTTTCTCAACCCAGTCCTCTGTCTCCTATAGCAGTCTCTCTCAACCCAGTCCTCTGTCTCCTATAGCAGTCTCTCTCAACCCAGTCCTCTGTCTCCTATAGCAGTCTTTCTCAACCCAGTCCTCTGTCTCCTATAGCAGTCTCTCTCAACCCAGTCCTCTGTCTCCTATAGCAGTCTCTCTCAACCCAGTCCTCTGTCTCCTATAGCAGTCTTTCTCAACCCAGTCCTCTGTCTCCTATAGCAGTCTCTCTCAACCCAGTCCTCTGTCTCCTATAGCAGTCTCTCTCAACCCAGTCCTCTGTCTCCTATAGCAGTCTCTCTCAACCCAGTCCTCTGTCTCCTATAGCAGTCTCTCTCAACCCAGTCCTCTGTCTCCTATAGCAGTCTCTCTCAACCCAGTCCGCTGTCTCCTATAGCAGTCTTTCTCAACCCAGTCCGCTGTCTCCTATAGCAGTCTCTCTCAACCCAGTCCTCTGTCTCCTATAGCAGTCTCTCTCAACCCAGTCCTCTGTCTCCTATAGCAGTCTCTCTCAACCCAGTCCTCTGTCTCCTATAGCAGTCTCTCTCAACCCAGTCCTCTGTCTCCTATAGCAGTCTTTCTCAACCCAGTCCGCTGTCTCCTATAGCAGTCTCTCTCAACCCAGTCCTCTGTCTCCTATAGCAGTCTCTCTCAACCCAGTCCTCTGTCTCCTATAGCAGTCTCTCTCAACCCAGTCCGCTGTCTCCTATAGCAGTCTTTCTCAACCCAGTCCTCTGTCTCCTATAGCAGTCTCTCTCAACCCAGGCCTCTGTCTCCTATAGCAGTCTCTCTCAACCCAGTCCTCTGTCTCCTATAGCAGTCTTTCTCAACCCAGTCCTCTGTCTCCTATAGCAGTCTCTCTCAACCCAGGCCTCTGTCTCCTATAGCAGTCTCTCTCAACCCAGTCCTCTGTCTCCTATAGCAGTCTCTCTCAACCCAGTCCTCTGTCTCCTATAGCAGTCTTTCTCAACCCAGTCCTCTGTCTCCTATAGCAGTCTCTCTCAACCCAGTCCTCTGTCTCCTATAGCAGTCTCTCTCAACCCAGTCCTCTGTCTCCTATAGCAGTCTTTCTCAACCCAGTCCTCTGTCTCCTATAGCAGTCTCTCTCAACCCAGTCCTCTGTCTCCTATAGCAGTCTCTCTCAACCCAGTCCTCTGTCTCCTATAGCAGTCTCTCTCAACCCAGTCCTCTGTCTCCTATAGCAGTCTCTCTCAACCCAGTCCTCTGTCTCCTATAGCAGTCTCTCTCAACCCAGTCCTCTGTCTCCTATAGCAGTCTCTCTCAACCCAGTCCTCTGTCTCCTATAGCAGTCTCTCTCAACCCAGTCCTCTGTCTCCTATAGCAGTCTCTCTCAACCCAGGCCTCTGTCTCCTATAGCAGTCTCTCTCAACCCAGTCCTCTGTCTCATATAGCAGTCTCTCTCAACCCAGTCCTCTGTCTCCTATAGCAGTCTCTCTCAACCCAGTCCTCTGTCTCCTATAGCAGTCTTTCTCAACCCAGTCCTCTGTCTCCTATAGCAGTCTCTCTCAACCCAGTCCTCTGTCTCCTATAGCAGTCTTTCTCAACCCAGTCCTCTGTCTCCTATAGCAGTCTCTCTCAACCCAGTCCTCTGTCTCCTATAGCAGTCTTTCTCAACCCAGTCCTCTGTCTCCTATAGCAGTCTCTCTCAACCCAGTCTTCTGTCTCCTATAGCAGTCTCTCTCAACCCAGTCCTCTGTCTCCTATAGCAGTCTTTCTCAACCCAGTCCTCTGTCTCCTATAGCAGTCTCTCTCAACCCAGTCCTCTGTCTCCTATAGCAGTCTCTCTCAACCCAGTCCTCTGTCTCCTATAGCAGTCTCTCTCAACCCAGTCCTCTGTCTCCTATAGCAGTCTCTCTCAACCCAGTCCTCTGTCTCCTATAGCAGTCTCTCTCAACCCAGTCCTCTGTCTCCTATAGCAGTCTCTCTCAACCCAGTCCTCTGTCTCCTATAGCAGTCTCTCTCAACCCAGTCCTCTGTCTCCTATAGCAGTCTTTCTCAACCCAGTCCTCTGTCTCCTATAGCAGTCTCTCTCAACCCAGTCCTCTGTCTCCTATAGCAGTCTCTCTCAACCCAGTCCTCTGTCTCCTATAGCAGTCTCTCTCAACCCAGTCCTCTGTCTCCTATAGCAGTCTCTCTCAACCCAGTCCTCTGTCTCCTATAGCAGTCTCTCTCAACCCAGTCCTCTGTCTCCTATAGCAGTCTCTCTCAACCCAGTCCTCTGTCTCCTATAGCAGTCTCTCTCAACCCAGTCCGCTGTCTCCTATAGCAGTCTTTCTCAACCCAGTCCTCTGTCTCCTATAGCAGTCTTTCTCAACCCAGTCCTCTGTCTCCTATAGCAGTCTCTCTCAACCCAGTCCTCTGTCTCCTATAGCAGTCTCTCTCAACCCAGTCCTCTGTCTCCTATAGCAGTCTCTCTCAACCCAGTCCTCTGTCTCCTATAGCAGTCTCTCTCAACCCAGTCCTCTGTCTCCTATAGCAGTCTCTCTCAACCCAGTCCTCTGTCTCCTATAGCAGTCTCTCTCAACCCAGTCCTCTGTCTCCTATAGCAGTCTCTCTCAACCCAGTCCTCTGTCTCCTATAGCAGTCTCTCTCAACCCAGTCCTCTGTCTCCTATAGCAGTCTCTCTCAACCCAGTCCTCTGTCTCCTATAGCAGTCTCTCTCAACCCAGTCCTCTGTCTCCTATAGCAGTCTCTCTCAACCCAGTCCTCTGTCTCCTATAGCAGTCTTTCTCAACCCAGTCCTCTGTCTCCTATAGCAGTCTCTCTCAACCCAGTCCTCTGTCTCCTATAGCAGTCTTTCTCAACCCAGTCCGCTGTCTCCTATAGCAGTCTCTCTCAACCCAGTCCTCTGTCTCCTATAGCAGTCTCTCTCAACCCAGTCCTCTGTCTCCTATAGCAGTCTTTCTCAACCCAGTCCTCTGTCTCCTATAGCAGTCTTTCTCAACCCAGTCCTCTGTCTCCTATAGCAGTCTTTCTCAACCCAGTCCTCTGTCTCCTATAGCAGTCTCTCTCAACCCAGTCCTCTGTCTCCTATAGCAGTCTCTCTCAACCCAGTCCTCTGTCTCCTATAGCAGTCTTTCTCAACCCAGTCCTCTGTCTCCTATAGCAGTCTTTCTCAACCCAGTCCTCTGTCTCCTATAGCAGTCTTTCTCAACCCAGTCCTCTGTCTCCTATAGCAGTCTCTCTCAACCCAGTCCTCTGTCTCCTATAGCAGTCTCTCTCAACCCAGTCCTCTGTCTCCTATAGCAGTCTTTCTCAACCCAGTCCTCTGTCTCCTATAGCAGTCTTTCTCAACCCAGTCCTCTGTCTCCTATAGCAGTCTCTCTCAACCCAGTCCTCTGTCTCCTATAGCAGTCTTTCTCAACCCAGTCCTCTGTCTCCTATAGCAGTCTTTCTCAACCCAGTCCTCTGTCTCCTATAGCAGTCTCTCTCAACCCAGTCCTCTGTCTCCTATAGCAGTCTCTCTCAACCCAGTCCTCTGTCTCCTATAGCAG